>NC_133329.1:28391941-28700691 GCF_042186555.1 Aquarana catesbeiana
GGGAATGGCCTCATGAGGTGCTTGCTGAGAGCGAAGGCTTCATCGGCAATGAAGACAAAGGGGAGTCCTTCCACATTATCCGCATCAGGTGGCAATCCCAGGCCACCACTCTGGAGACGCTGGCAGAACTCCGTCTGGGCAAATACTCCTCCATCCGACATCCGGCCATTCTTCCCCACGTCCACATATAAAAATTCATAGTGTGCCGACACCACCGCCATTAAAACAATACTGTGGAACCCTTTATAATTAAAATAGTATGACCCCGAATGGGGTGGTGGCACGATGTGGACATGTTTCCCATCTATAGCCCCTCCACAATTGGGAAAGTCCCAACGGCTGGCAAAATGGGATGCCACAGTCTGCCATTCCTGTGGCGTTGAAGGAAACTGGGGAATCAAACAAGAAAACCAAAATCAATTAATTTGGAAGCTAACATTGCAAGAAAATTATACAATTAAAAACATTATTCCCCAGCATCAGTATAACATTAAATAATTTAATTCTTCTGGAATAACTAATATGGAAAGGCACACTTATCAGATTGCTCACTCCCTCTGATGGAACATTGATTACATTTTAGGGGGTTGTGAAATCCCTAAAAAAGATTACTTTTAGGACACGCAGGAATTTAGGGACTAAAAAGGCTACAAGACTGCAGTTGTCGCACTCTGCAGGTGCAGTTGCTAACCAGCTTACAGTAAATGAGGTAATGTAAAAAGGCATTCATGTTGCAAGGAGTACACAATCACATGCAAGGGCAATTAATGAAAACACTTTGTGGCTTGCATATGATTTGATGATGGAAATCAGCAGAGCTTCTGCTCATTTACTAAAGCACTGGAACAAATGCACTTGTAGAGTGCACATGCATTTTGCAAAGTGCAACATAGATTTGCTTTAGACAAATCAACACCACAGAACATTCAAGCAAATTTTTACGAGGGTGGGGGGGGGGGTTTGGGAAATCTAGCTAATTGCTAATTATCAGCACACTAAATACACTCAAACAAAATACATTCAAAATGAGTAGACTAGGTGGATATGTTCCCATCATTGCATGCTGGGGAGGTTATTGAAAGAAAATATACATGCATGACAAAAAAAAACAGGAAAAAAATCCAGCATGTGTGAGGATAAAAAGGGGACATTCACACTATATTGCAATGATGGTAAGTAGTGTTTGAAGCAAGAAATACATTACATTATCAAAGATTACATAAAAGAACATGTGATGCTAATAAAAGAAAAATATCTTACCTTAATATAGTCCTTCTGCAGGACTTGGATGATGGCAGAACAGGTCTCTGGGATAATGATCCCCAGAGCCTGGGGGGAGATGCCTGTCGAGAACTTAAGGTCCTGCAGGCTTCTCCCTGTGGCCAAATACCGCAAGGTAGCGACCAGCCTCTGCTCCGGAGTGATGGCTTGCCTCATGCAGGTATCCTGCCTGCTGATATAGGGGGTCAGCAAAGCCAACAAACGGTCAAAAACGGGGTCCGTCATCCGGAGAAAGTTCCTGAAATCCTCAGGATTATTCTCACGGATCTCACGGAGCAATGGCATGTGACAGAACTGGTCACGCTGAAGCAACCAATTCTTGGTCCATGAACTCCTCCTCGCCCTGTTCATGGACTGGTCTTGGTCTGAAGAATAAACTACAGCACCAAACACATACAATGCACGAGCTCGACGACGAGTACGTACAGGTAACATGGTTTCAAAACGGTCGGCTGGTCAGAACGCACTAAACAGAACGCACTGAAGAACAGCAAGGCCTGTGAAGAGCGACCTGAAAATCAGGAACGAGCGGCCAATAAAACAAAGATTTCTCAATGCCAACTGACCAAACGCACTGAAAAGCAGATACAAACCTCACAAGCACAGACTGAACAACAGTTAAAACGAACTGAAAAATACGAGTCTCACAAGCGCGAATCGTCTCTCACCAAACTTCTACTAACACGAGATAAACACGAGATTAGCAGAAGGAGCCCAAAGGGTGTCGTACGGGCTATTGAACTTCCGTTTTATAGTCTCGTCGGACTTGGTGTACGTCACCGCGTACTAGGCTGTCGTACTTTTGTGTGGTCGTGTGTAGGCAAGTCCGTTCGTTAGAAAGTCTGCCGCAAGTCCGCCGAAGGTACGCCGGAAGTATGTCGGACAGGCTGTCGGACTTTTGTAGCTGAAAAGTCCGACCGTGTGTACGCAGCATTATGGTATTGTCCTCTGATCTTTTGTAATTTACTTGCTTAGAGAAATATCAAATATGTCTCAATTCATTTATAATGGGGCTGTAGGGAGCACAAATATGGGCACATGGATTTACAAAGGGGCTTTAATAGGAGTGATCTCCAGTAGTTTTGTTTAATGTGTCTCCAGTCTATGACAGTCTCAGTATGCTCCTAAGTTCTAACAACTCCTATAACATGTTTGCAGTCTCTGACCACCTCTGTAGCATGTCCATAGTTTCTGACCATTCTCTATTGCACATGTTTCAAACACAAGGTCTGCAAGCTGAATGCAGCCCACCAGGGCATTTCACGTGGCCCTCACTCCTCTCCTGCAGCTGCAGCACCCCCTCGTCTCTGCCCCACCTTGTCTCAGCAGTCGGCAGCAGATAGGAGGACAGAACTCTTCCTACAGATCCTGTGCCTCTCTGTGCAGCCACAGCACACCCTCATTTCCACTTCCCTTGGTCTCAGCATTCAGCAGACTCTGGCAGCTGACTCCAGCCCTTGTCTGGGCTTCCTCCAGACCCTGCACTTTCTGCTTTCCATCTCTACCCCCAGCTTCTTTCCTTTAGCTGCACAGGGTAAGAGGGTGCCCTGTGATTTAAGGGAGGGTGGGGGCTCTTGACTTCAAATTATGGGGGGCTCTTGACATCTAAGGGGCGGGGAGGGGTACTCTGGACATCTGCTTAGAATTATTATGAGAATTATATTATGCCAGTTGAAAAGGAGGGTCGCACACCACTGGTATCATCCACAAGACACTTTATTGGAGACTGTTCAGACAGAACACCATAACAGAACCATGTTCTGTCTGAGAAGTCTCCAAAAAAGTTTCTTGTTGATGATACCAGCTGTGTGCGACCCTCCTTTTTAGACTTGCATCACTTGCACAAGAGTGTGAGTGGGCTCTGTACCGGTCTGCACCTGTCCTTCACATCTTAAGTCTTAAGTTATTAATAAAATTACTAATAATCAATTGCAAAGGCAAATATTTAATACGATAGAGATTTGATATATTTATATAGTCTTATATACAAAAGGCCCTTTGAAGGCACCCATAATGCTGATGCAGCCCACAATAAAATAGAGTTTGGCACCCCTGCTCTATTGTATGTCTGTAGGCTCTGATCATCTCCTGTAGCATGCCAATAGTTTTTGACCATCTCCTGGTGCATATCTGTATTGTAATAGTTTTCTTTAGCATTACATTGACTAAAAATTATGTGTGGCCCTTTGGTGATATCAGGGGCTGCATTTGAGGCCCCTCATATCAAGATTGATGACCGTTACTGACACATCAATAAGGAAGGCGCTGGGTGTAACGGTTTACAAACTTTTTTTTTTAACAATGACCTTAATTAAGTTGTATGCTCAAAGCTTCTCACTATAAAATGTGGTATTTGATAAATGATAATGTGTTTATGTATTATTATGATCTAGATTAACATTCCCTAGCTGGCAATTAGATTAACAAAGAGGGAGTAGCTAAGTGCAGCATTACGTACCTTTTATTGAAAATATGTATAGAAAAATGGACGCTCACATGTGCAGACGACATCAGAAGTATAGCAAAAGAAATATCCTTAATGATGGCAGCTTTTTGCTTCACTATGAGCCCAGGGTCGGTTATAATGTAAAGCATGGAAGCCTTGCCGCCTGGAGGGAGCTCCTACAGATTTATTTCTGGAATGGCAGACACAGGGGAAACTTTGTGACATCACTCAGGGGTGAAGAACCAGTGGGCGTGGCAGGGCATTTCAGGGGACTGTCCCCTTTCTCAGGCCTACCTAGGGAGAATGTCTATCAGCTTGTAAGCTGACTGTCATAATTAACGTGGTTATAACACCTTAAGGTTTTTCACCTTAAAGCATTCTGTGCATTAAAGTGATACTAAAGTCTCATTTTTATATTGTTAAAAATAACAAACATGTTATACTTACTTGCTCTGTGTATTGGTTTTGCACAGAGCAGCCCCGGTCCCTCTTTGGTGCTCCTGGCCCAACCCACCTGTTGAGTGCCCCCGCAGCAAGCAGCTTGCTATGGGGACATCAGAGCAGAGCCACAGCTCCCTGTGTCCATTCAGACACAAAGCTGCAGCCCGGGCTTGCTCCCTCTCTCTCCCCATTGGTTCACTGACTTTGATTGACAGCAGCAGCCAATGGGGAGGGAGAGTCCCGAGCAGTTGAGTGTCTCATGCAACATTGCTGGATCGAGATGGGCTCCAGTAAGTATTAGGGGGGCTTAGAGGGGCTGCTGAACACTGAAGGCTTTTTTTATCTTAAAGCGGTGTCTCCCCCCACCCTCCAAAAATTTTAAGTCAGCAGTTACACATACTGTAGCTGCTGACTTTTAATATTAGGACACTTACCTGTCCTGGAATCCAGCAATGTTGGGACCCCAGCTGATGTTTCCATCGGGTGTCAGGTGCTGTCACCCTCTTACTGGCCCGGCAGAGGGTGAAGTAGAGGAGGGGGGCCGTCTGATGTACCTCGCCGTGTCAAAAACAGGTATTCACTCCCCCCCGAAAGGTGACAAATGTGGCACCAGAGGGGGGAGGAATCAGATAAGTGGAAGTTCCGCTTTTGGGTGGAACTCCACTTTAATGCATAGAATGCACCTTCTGGAGGCACATGCGCAGAGCTCCGAAAGACGGCCACATAGTCACAGAGCTCCGTCCCGCTCCAGCTCTTCAGCGCTCCTACACCTCGACACCTCCCAGCACGAGCACCACAAGGTGGGGACAACCAGGGGGATCATCCCATGTCAGCGGGGAAGGCCAGACGTGACCTGCGGGCTCCATTTAGCACGATCCCGGCGCCTCACAAGAACCCCAGATGACGGCAGCAAGGCCGCTCCATGAGGCAGCACACGCAGGGACTCCAGTTGATTCACCCTGACGGGACCCGCAACAGGCAGAGGTAGGTGGATGCAATCCTCACCCCACTCCACTCAGGGGTACAACATTTCCAGCATCTACAGAGTCCCTTATCAACCAAACCCTGGATGATCTTTTACTGTCCCCTATGGCTGCAGCCTCTCCAAAACCTGGTGAGCCCTGGCACAACACAGGCCAGATCCCTTCACAGCCACAGGACTTATCATTCATTTTCACTAAATTTGCTGAGATGCTGGACAGAGGATTGTCCCAGACAGCGGCCAAAATCACATCTGACATAAAAATTTACCTCCAATCCCTGGGCTCTTGCATTGAGACCATTAAGACCAAAATGGATGCCACGATTGCCCATACCAACCAAAACATGGACCGCATCCAAGACCTACACAACCAGATAGAGATTGCTATGGCCAAAAATAATGACCTTGAGAACAGGTCAGGACGATACAATTTTAGGATCAGGGGGCTACCTGAATCTATCACTGATATACCTGAAGCAGTCGGCTCCCTCATCAAGCATCTTATTCCAGATATTCGCTCTCACAGGCTAGAATGTGATTGAGCTCACAGAGCTCTGGGCCCCCCTGATCAGATGGCCTCCCTCGAGACGTTGTGGTCAAGCCACACTTTTACGCAGTCAAAGAAGAAATAACCACACAACTACAGCTTATGGGGCAACAAATCCAGATTTTAGCCGACATCTCCCCCTCCACGATTCAGAGAAGAAGGGCACCTAAACCATTACTAACGGAACATTAAATATTGGTGGCTTTTACCCTTCAGCTTGAAATTTGAAGTCAACAACAAGCCATTCAGATTCTCACCCTTTCCCGAAGGCGAGCACCTCCTACAGAAATTGGGAATAATTTCCAAGGATCCTCCTTTCCCGATGCAAAGTTCTTCTGCCACCTCCTCAAAGTGACCCATCAGCTAGTCCACTTACCCCATTTGGGAACAATCCAAAACCAAAAAGGCCAAAGAAGGCCTTCCACCCTGAAATGGTCCTTTGCTACATTATCCATCTTATTTTCACTTCCGGATTGATCCTGTTTCCTACAGGTCCAGTTGCACCTATAACAAATGTTCCATACAACATTATTGAGCCTCCCCTCAACTCTAAGGGTAGACCACTTCCCCTGACCCTCCTCAGCGCCTTTCAGAAACACCTGTTAAATGACTCTGGATACAAGGACACAAACTACCCGTAACCTCTCTTTAATTTTTTCTCGAATCAACAAGTGAACTCCCCTCTGGATCCCAACCTCTGGGCTGTATAGCTATGCACTACTAACTGACCGATTCCGTCTCCCTGACCATTTAGTATCACGATTGCAGGACAAATTCCAATTCATATGGAGCAATACGGTCATTCCCTATTTGGGGGTCAATCTGGCAGCCTCAGTGGACCGACTATATGCGGCCAACTTTCCCCCAAAATACCGTAAATTGGAGGAAGACCTCACACATTGGGACAAAATGGATCTCTCCTGGTTGGGCAGGGTTACTTTGGTGAAAATGACTTTTTTACCGAGCATCCTCTACCTCTTCTGGTCACTTCCCATTCCAATATCGAAAGATCACGTACGAAAATTTCAATCGAAAATTGTCAAATTCATTTGGGGTGCAAAAGGCATAGAGTTGCCAGGGAGACCCTTTATTGACCTAGGGACAAAGGGGGTGGGACTCCCGATCCTTCTTTGGTACTACCAAGCAGCACAACTGACCCAACTCTAAACTAGTGTAGCGCTGGTAGATTTATGATCTACCAACTGATAGGTAAATTTAGTAAATTGCTCGTTAGGGAAGTTAGATTTGCCTCTGTTCCAGCTTGGCTGAAGTTGCGTGTGGTTCCACACTGAGCCAGTGGGTGTCGCTGTTACCACTGGCTAGTGTTGGAAAGGCAACGCGTCGAAGCGTATGGGTGCTCCTCTGTCCCGCAGAGAACTCGGTGGAGGTGGTCCTCTGAGTTGCATCCTGGGAGAGGGTATTTATGGGACAGACGCCATGTTTTGGGGTTCGTTTTTACAGCCACCTGCTGGCCCTCCTGGCCGACAGGTATGCGTTAGAGTGCTACCTCGTGGTCCTCCATTCCGGAGGCCCGCGCTGCTGCGGCGTGTGGGTGGGCCCAGAAGCATGTCTGGGGCCTACCACAGTAGCCGAGGAATGGTCCTGAGCTGTCTATCCAGAGTGAAGAAGCTGGACAACCGAGAAGATGCCTCTTTCCTGCTACTTCCTTTGTTACTTGGTTCAATAAAGCATTGAAAACATACTCAAGTGTTGGTGCTTTTATCATCCGGAGGTAAACTCAATGGAACCCTAGACTCGGTACCGGTGAAGCAGGGGTGTCGAGAGTAAAGGTAACAAGCCTGTTTAATCCAGCAGCTCCACCGAGAGTTATTGCTACACTAGCATTTACTCCAGACTGGTTTCACATAGAAAGACAAGCGATCCCTCATCACACTCTAGAATACCTTCTAAAGTCAGACCTGCCATTATGACTCCCACACTCTCTCACTCCCTGGTGATATGGGATTTCTATAAGAACAACCCGCACCTGATCTCTACTTGGCGCCCACTATCGCATCTTTTCCTCAATCCTCTTTCCCCCGTGTATGGATATAAGGGCCTTTAGCTGGTGGTTCAACAAGGGGATGTATAGGATCGGGCACTTTGTCAACTCCACCAGCCCTCTCACCTTCGCTCGCTGTGTGAGTAAACTTGAGATGCCCACTTCAGAAAAGGTACCGACGTCACCAAATCTCCCATTTTATTAATAAACTATGGACCCCAAAACCCACCCCACTTTCTATTACAAATTATGATCATTGGTGTGGACAGGCCATGGAGCAACGAGGGGGAATATCAGTGATATATCAGTCATTGGCTAAAGTGGACCCCTCTATATGTGGGAATGAGAGAGGAACCTGAGCCAATCCTGGAGCTTAGCGGAATGGCACAGGGCTGCTACCTCCTCATTTAAAGGGATCTTGAATATGGCACTAGCAGATGCGAACCTGAAAGTTCTCATGTGATGGTATCTTGTCCCTTTAAAACGAACCAAAATATACCCGACATCCTCCCCTCTGTGTTCCTGAAATTGTGGACACATTGTTTTAATGATGCATGGTGGGACTGTCCCAAACTCAGAGGTCTCTGGAACAAAATCTTCCATATGATCCAGAAAATTACGGGCCTTCCCATTCATAAATCCCCCCCATGTTCCCATTCAGAAATCCCCCCATGTTGCGCTACACAATTTCCCAATTCCGGAAGCCCCCAAACTGCTGCGACGCCTTATTATGTTTATATTTCTTGGGACTAAATTGACAAATGCTAGGGCCTGGAAACAACCTCACGTTTCCTACAATTTGGTTAAAAGGAAGATCTCCTGGATCATGACCCAGGAGAAAATATTCAGTACCTTACTCTACACCACTGAAAAATACAAGGCCACCTGGGAACTATGGTCTCAATATGTTCGGCTGAAGCTCACACCCTGCACCCATCCACGCTCCTAATAAGGGGGCAAGACTCACTCGGTCACTTTGCTTTCTCTGCTCCTCTCTTCTTCCTTCTTTGCTTTTTCCTTCTACCTTTCCACTTTATCCCTTTTTTTCTAGGTCCCCAATTATGAACAAGGGTTATTCTTATAAAGACTCATTGGTTGTTTTCCAAGTAACTTTTAATTTTATAGGGCACCTTTATGCTCCGGTTAGCCCGGAGCCTTGTTAAGGGGCTTCTAAAGCTTACCCATGATATATCTCTGTGGCAGATGTTTCCCTTCAGGGGACTATGCCGAATCCTTGTTTTTGAACCCCTTTCCCGCCCTACAAATTTTGGGGTGCCACCCATCTATGCATAGTTCTAGCTTTACCTTATGCTACAGTTCCACTTTCTGTCTCAATGGATTAGTTGCATGGATGCTTCTGAGTAGGGATGAGCTTCGTGTTCGAGTCGAACCCATGTTTGACTCGAACATCGTCTGTTCGCCCCGTTCGCCGAATTGCGAACGATATGGGCCATTGGCGCCAAATTCGTGTGGCGCATCACGGCCCATAATTCACTGCGGCATCGCAGTGCATTGCTAGCTGATGATTGGCCAAGCATGCACTATGACCCGCATGCTTGGCCAATCACAGCGCCATCTGAACAGAGAGCCGTAATTGGCCAAAGCCAAGGAGGCTTTGGCTAATTATGGCTCAGGGGATTTAGTACACGCCCCACACTATATAAGGCCACCTGCACAGCGGCCCTGTGTAGTGTGTGTTCCGGCGTTGAAAAAGATAGACAGAGAGACAGTGTCATTTGATTTAAGTTAGATAGATTAGGCAGGACAGTCAGTGAGTTAGCTGCACTTACAGTGTATTGTGTATATATATGCATCCCAGGTGTTGTGTATATATATATATATATATATATATATATATATATATATATATATATATATATATATATATATATATATATATATATATATATATATGTATATATATATATATATATATATATATATATATGTATATATATATATATATATATATATATATATATATATATATATATATATATATATATATGTATATGTATATATATATATATATATATATATATATATATATATATATATATATATATATATATGTATATATATATATATATGTATATATATATATATATATATATACACTGTATTCAGTTTAGCTAGATCCATTCCTGTTATCTTCCTACTGACAGGGGCAGGCTTGTCTTGTTACAGTATTTACAGCTACCTGAAGAAAATTGCTGGTGTTCTTTTGATCCTATTAGTACCACAGTCAGGCAACTAGACTATTTACAGTTAGTGTAGTGCGTCCGCCTCACAGTGTTCAGTTAAAGCTACAAGTTAGTTTAGTGTGACCTCTGCACTGAACAGTGTTCAGCTAAAGCTACAAGTTAGGGTAGTGCGTCCTCTTCACAGTGTTCAGCTAATGCTACAAGTTAGTGTAGTTCGTCCTCCTCACAGTGTTCAGCTAAAACTACAAGTTAGTGTAGTGCGACCTCTGCACAGTGTTCAGCTAAAGCTACCTGTAGAAGGTTGTTGGTGTTTTCCTGATCCTATCACTACCGCAGGCAGCTAAATAAGCTACAAGTTAGTTTTTTGCGAGCTCTGCACAGTGTTCACCTAAAGCTACCTGTAGAAGGTTGGTGGTGTTTTCCTGATCCTATCACTACCGCAGGCAGCTAAATAAGCTACAAGTTATTTTTTTGCGAGCTCTGCACAGTGTTCACCTAAAGCTACCTGTAGAAGGTTGGTGGTGTTTCCCTGATCCTATCACTACCGCAGGCAGCTATATAAGCTACAAGTTAGTGTAGTGCGTCCTCCTCACAGTGTTCAGCTAAAACTACAAGTTAGTGTAGTGCACAGTGTTCAGCTAAAGCTACAAGTTAGGGTAGTGCGTCCTCCTCACAGTGTTCAGCTAAAGCTACAAGTTAGTGTAGTGCGTCCTCCTCACAGTGTTCAGCTAAAACTACAAGTTAGTGTAGTGCGACCTCTGCACAGTGTTCAGCTAAAGCTACCTGTAGAAGGTTGGTGGTTTTTCCTGATCCTATCACTACTGCAGGCAGCTAAATAAGCTACAAGTTATTTTTTTGTGAGCTCTGCACAGTGTTCACCTAAAGCTACCTGTAGAAGGCTGGTAGTGTTTTCCTGATCCTATCACTACCGCAGGCTGCTAAATAAGCTACAAGTTAGTTTTTTGTGAGCTCTGCACAGTGTTCAGCTAAAGCTACCTGTAGAAGGTTGGTGGTGTTCTCATACTACAGGCAGGCAGTTGATTTTGCTAGCTGCAGTATCAGTATATATATATATATATATATATATATATATATATATATATATATATATTAGGGTTGTCCCGATACCAATACTAGTATCGGTATCGGCACCGATACCGAGCATTTGCCCAAGTACTTGTACTCGGGCAAATGCTCCCGATGCTTCCCCCGATACCTGGAAGACAGCTGTGATCGGTGCGTGGGGGAGTTACAAGATTCTCCCCCAGCGGCTTTCAGCAGCTTTAGTGACATACAACGATTATCGGTCACCACTGACTGTCACTGCATCCTCCTCCATGCTCCCTCCTTTCCTCTTTCCCCCTCTCCCCCTCTGTCCCCCTCTCCCCCTCTTCCTCTCTCCTTTTCTGTCCCCCTCCGTTGTCCCCTCCGTTCTGCTGTGTCTCTCTGCTGTCCCCTCCGTTCCTCTCTCCTTCCCTGTGTCTCTCCGCTGTCCCCCTCAGTTCCTCTCTCCTTCCCTGTGCCTCCCCGCTGTCCCCCTCCGTTCCTCTCTCCTTCCTTTTGACTCTCCGCTGTCCCCCTCCATTCCTCTCTCCTTCCCTGTGCCTCTCCGATGTCCCCCTCCGTTCCTCTCTCCTTCCCTGTGCCTCTCCGCTGTCCCCTCCGTTCCCCTCTCCTTCTCTGTCCCCCTCCGTTCTGCTGTCTCTCTCCGCTGTGTGAATGGACAGAGTCAGCTGACTCTGTCCATTCACATAACTGATACATTGTAATCTCCTGTGATTACGATGTCTCATTTTATGAATGGAGAGGAGCCGCTGTCTTCTCTCCATTCATTCTCAGTGCAGCTGAGGCTGCAGAGAAAGGGACTGAGGAATCTCTATCTTCTGTCTCTTTCTCTGTCTCAAGGGGGAGATATCAGAGGTCTGTTAAGACCCCTGATATCTCACCAAAGCCCCCCAACAGGGCTGATTAAAAAAAAAAAAAAAAAAAAAACATATAAAGAATAAAAAAAAATATTATTGTAAAAAATAAAAATTGTAAAAAAAAAAAAACACACACACACACATACACCATTCACCCCCCCCCCCCAAAAAAAAAAAGAAAACACTGCTAAGAAAAACAAAAAAAAAAAAAACACTGTCACGTGACATTAAAAAAAAAGTATCGGTATCGGCGAGTACTTGAAAAAAAGTATCGGTACTTGTACTCGGTCCTAAAAAAAGTGGTATCGGGACAACCCTAGTATATATATATATATATATATATATATATATATATATATATATATATATATATATATATCCCAGCTTAGTGCACCTACAGGCCATTAGTATGTCTGGAAGGCCAACAAGGAGAGGCAGACAGTCACAAGCCAATAAAAGAGGGCAAGCAGGCTCTGTGTCTAGAGGCAACAGTGCTGGTTGTGGAGACGGTGCATCCTCATCAGCACGTGGCTGTGGGACACGCTTGGCCTTTTTTTTGGCCGTGTTGAGCCTCAACATGCGGAAGACTTGGTCGGGTGGATGACCAAGCCGTCCTCATCCTCCTCATCCTCTCTCACCCATGCTCAGGGTACTTTGTCTGGCAAAGCAGCTGCCAACCCAGCCTCTTCCCTCAGCTCAATGGCATCAGTGACTCCTTCCCTAGCCCCACCATGTCCTCCTGAGGAGTCCCTCGAACTGTTTGACCACAGTGTTGGGTACATGCTCCAGGAGGATGCCCAGCATTTAGAAGGCTCTGATGATGATACTGAGCTAGATGAAGGCAGTAACGTGAGCACGGACAGAGGGGGTGCCCAAGAAGGACAGCAATCTGGCAGTCATGCTCCCCCTGCTGCAGCATACTGCCAGGTTTGCTCCAGTGATGAGGAGGGAGGGGATGATGAGGTCACTGACTCAACGTGGGTGCCTGATAGGAGAGAGGAGGAGGAGGCACATCACCAATGAGGCAGCCTAAGGGCAGCACACTGACTGCATCACACCCCAAAGCTCCGCATGTGCAGGGCGCTGCTGTCTCTGAGCGTTATTCCAAAAGTTCTTTGGTGTGGGCCTTTTTTGAGACGAGTGCATCAGATCGCATTGCTGCTTTTTGCAACATATGTCTCAAGCGTATCTTACGTGGCCAAAGCATCTCCCGCTTGGGCACCACATGCTTGCCCAGACATATGTTGACCTGCCATGCAGTTAGTTGGCAAGCGTATCTAAAAGACCCACACCAAAGAACAAAGAGGACCTCTCCTTGTTCCTCATCAGCTGAGATCTCCAACCCCACTATACCTTCAGTCCTCTCTGAGACCTGCACTGAGAGGAATGAAGGTGTAGAATTAGGTGTGTCACAGCCAAGTACTTGCGGGCAATCTGCTTTTGGTACACCAACGTCAGATTGTACCAGGCAAATTTCCCTGCCCCAGCTGCTGCACCGCCGAAAGACGTTTGCTCCCAGCCATCCACATGCTCAGCAGTTGAATGCTAGCTTGGCAAAATTGCTAGCACTTCAACTGCTACCTTTTCAATTGGTAGACTCTGCCCCCTTCTGTGTGGAATGTGCAGTTCCTCAGTGGCAGGTACCCAAACGCCACTTTTTCTCACAGAAGGCGATTCCTGCTCTCTACCGGCATGTGGAAGTCAATGTCCATCCCTCGCTGGACAGGGCGGTTAGCGGTGAGGTGCATATTACCGCTGACTCATGGTCCAGCAGGCATGGACAGGGACGTTACCTAAGTTTCACCGTGCATTGGGTGACTCTGCTGGCAGCTGGGAAGGATGCAGGACAAGGTGCAGTAGTGTTGGAGGTTGTTCCACCACCACACCTCCAAAATGCCACTACTAATGATTGTGACACACCTCTCTCCTCCACCCCCTCCTTTTCTTCTTCCTCCATGGCATCTTCCTGTGCTTGGTCCTCGGAACCAGCGGTGCTCTGTAGCCGTTCAAGGGGCTACGCAAGTATGCAGGCCAAAAGATGCCATGCAGTGCTTTAGCTGGTGTGCTTGTGGGACAGGAGCCACACTGGGGCAGAGGTTCTGTCAGCTCTGCAGGGGCAGGTTCAGAGGTGGTTGACACCACGCCAAGTTAAGGCAGGAATGGTGGTTTGCAACAATGGCACCAACCTCCTCTCTGCCCTCCGACAGGGACAAATGACCCATGTGCCCTGTTTGGCTCACATCCTTAACTTGGTGATGCAGCGGTTCTTGGGCAGGTACCCAGGCTTACAGGATGTCCTGAGGCAGGCCAGGAAAGTCTGTGTGCATTTCTGCCGGTCATATAATGCCATTGCTCCGCTGGCAGACCTCCAAAAGGAGTTTAACCTGCCCAAGAACCGCCTAATCTGTGACATGCCCACCAGGTGGAACTCAACGTTGGCCATGCTGCAGCGACTGCACACGCAGCAGAGGGCCATCAATGAGTACCTGTGCGACTATGGCACCAGGACTGGGTCAGGGGAGCTTGGTTTTTTTTTTCCCCACGTCAGTGGGCCATGATCAGGGATGCATGCACTGTCCTGTCACCATTTGAGGAGGCCACGAGGATGGTGAGCAGTGACAGTGCATGCATCAGTGACACTGTCCTCCTTGTCCACCTGTTGGAGCACACGCTGCGTGGAATAATGGACAGGGCACTTGAGGCAGAACAGAGGCAGGAAGAGGAGAACTTCCTTAGCTCTCAAGGCCCCCTTTATCCAGACAGTGTTCCTGTGTGCCCGCCGATCACACAGGAAGAGGAGGAGGAGGATTGTGTCAGTATGGAGGTGGAGCCTGGCACTCAGCATCAGCAGCAGTCTTTAAGGGATCAGTCCCAAGAAACACATGGACTTGTACGTGGCTGGGAGGAGGTGGCTGCAGACCATGTCGTCCTTAGTGACCCAGAGGACTCCGGACCGAATGCCTCAGCAAACCTAGGCTGCATGGCCTCCTTGATCCTGCAAAACATGCGTAAGGATCCTCGTATTCGTGGTATCAAGGAGAAGGACCAATACTGGCTGGCAACCTTCCTTGATCCACGTTACAAGGGTAAGGTTGCGGACCTTATCTTGCCGTCGCAGAGGGAGCAGAGGATGAAACATCTTCGGGAGGCCTTACAGAAAGGTCTGTGCAATGCGTTCCCAGAGACTGGGAGGTTACAAACTTCTGTTTCAGGACAAGGTGTTGCTGAGGCTTCGGTCAGTCAAAGAAGGAGCGGTGGAGAAGGTGGCCATCTGACCGTTGCGTTCAGACAATTTTTTAGTCCGCAGCCCCAAGGTATGATCGGTTCCAGCAACCATCGCCAGCGTCTGTTTTACATGGTGCAGGAATACCTAGGAGCAAGATCTGACTTGGACCTTTCCCAACGAAAATCCTCTGGGTTACTGGGTCTTGAGGATGGATCACTGGCCAGAGCTTGCACAGTATGCAATTGAGCTACTGGCCTGTCCTGCATCCAGCGTTCTTTCGGAACGCACATTCAGTGCTGCTGGAGGCTTTGTAACCGATCACAGGGTGCGTCTTTCCACCAACTCGATCGACTGACCTTCATAAAAATGAATCAGTCTTGGATCACCACCAGCTAACAAGCACCTGATGCTAATGTAACCGAATAATTTTTTTTTTAAATCTCAGATCCCTTCAAAGACTGTCTATGCTGATGCTGAGTGACTATCCCGAGTAATTATCCTCTTCCTCCTCAATGACCACGCTGATAGTTTGTAAAAACATTTTTGGTTCTGGGCGCCGCCACCAGTGGCTAAGGCCCAATTTTTCAGCCCCTGTTTAACAGGGGCATGTAATTACAATTTTTGATGCAATACTTTGCAGCAGGGCTCGTTCCTGCATTCCACCTAGAGTATCTGTGAGGGGTTGCAGTGTTGTGGCACCAGCACCAGTGCCTAAGTCCCAATTTTTCAGCCCCTGTTTAACAGGGGCGTGTAATTACAATTTTTGATGCAATACTTTGCAGCAGGGCTCGTTCCTGCGTTCCAATTAGAGTATCTGTAAGGGGTTGCAGTGTTGTGGCACCAGCACCACCACCACCACCAAAGGCCCAATTTTTCTGCCCTTGTTTAACAGGGGCATGTAACTACAATTTTTGATGCAATACTTTGCAGCAGGGCTCGTTCCTGCGTTCCAACTAGAGTATCTGTGAGGGGTTGCAGTGTTGTGGCACCAGCACCAGTGCCTAAGGCCCAATTTTTCAGCCCCTGTTCAACAGGGGCATGTAATTACAATTCTTGATCTAATATTTCACAGCTGGGCCTGTTTCTGCGCCCACCAAGAGTGAGTGAGGACTTACAGTGTTGTGGCACCAGCACCATCACCACCACCAAAGGCCCAATTTTTCTGCCCCTGTTTAACAGGGCGTGTAATTACAATTTTTGATGCAATACTTTGCAACAGGGCTCGTCCCTGCGTTCCAAATAGAGTATCTGTGAGGGGTTGCAGTGTTGTGGCATCAGCACCAGTGCCTAACACCCAATTTTTCAGCCCCTGTTCAACAGTGGCATGTAATTACAATTCTTGATCTAATATTTCACAGCAGGGCCTGTTTCTGCACCCACCAAGAGCGAGTGAGGACTTACAGTGTTGTGGCACCAGCACCACCACCACCAAAGGCCCAATTTTTCTGCCCCTGTTCAACAGGGGCATGTAATTACAATTCTTGATCTAATATTTCACAGCAGGGCCCTGTGAGGGCTTACAGTGTTGTGGCCACAATAACACCTAAGGCCCAAATTTCTGCCGAGCATTTAGGGCAGGCCCCTACTTTCAAGCATCCAACTTACAAACGACTCCTACTTGCAAACGGAAGGAGACAACAGGAAGTGAGATGAAATCTACCCCTAGGAAGGGAAATTCTCTCCTGTAAGAGTTAATATGGGAAACACATTTCTCCTTTCCATTGATGCTTTATCACCAATCCTTGTTTCACAAAAAACCCAAATTTTCAAAAAACATTTGTCATTGGGACAAAAAGTGAGGTGAAGTCTTCTGAAGAGGAACACAGACAGCAAAACAAATGTCACAGGGGTGATAACCCTTCCCTATGTTTTCCAAAAAGCTTAAAATAGATTTTTTGGCTGGAGCTACTGGAGATTCTGCTTAACAACAATCCTACAGTCCCTGTCTTGTTTGCACCGCCTGTATACTGCTGTTCAGAGTGCAGAGCCTGTATACTGCTGTTACCTTTTTTAATTTGGGTGCGGGGTTCCCCTTAATTTCCATACAAGACCCAAAGGGCCTGGTAATGGACTCGGGGGTACCCATGCCATTTGTCTCACTGATTTTCATCCATATTGCCAGGACCCGACCTTACATTAAAGCCGCAAGCAGTTTTAAATTACTTTTTTTCCTTTAAAAATTACATTTTGTGCAGGGACTGTTCTAAGCACAGGAAATATGCGCCACTTTACAGGCATACTATAGACACCCCCAGGTACGATATTTAAAGGAATATTTCACTTTTTTTTTTTTTTTTACTTTAAGCATCATTAAAATCACTGCTCCCGAAAAAACGGCTGTTTTTAAAAGTTTTTTTGCATTGATACATGTCCCCTGGGGCAGGACCCGGGTCCCCAAACCCTTTTTAGGACAATACCATGCAAATTAGCCTTTAAAATTAGCACTTTTGATTTCAAACGTTCGAGTCCCATAGACGTCAATGGGGTTCTAAGGTTCATGCGAATTTTCGGTCCGTTCACAGGTTTTGGTGCGAACCGAACCGGGGGGTGTTCGGCTCATCCCTACTTCTGAGACGGTTTATATTTGTACCACTCGGTTCAATGTCTACTACAGGACTTAGGGCCTTTGCTGGTTTGTCATGTTATACAGTTTTCCATAAACCACTAGTTCGCATGTAATAACCAGGGGTCTGGGTGGGATGCTCCTCTACCCTCCGACACAGTTAGAACCCATTTGGAGTGTCGGGTGATGGAGGTCGTCTCCCCCTCTAAATTCCTGGTCTTATTTCTGATTATCTTTATCAGGCATTCAATAAGTGATGTCTAGTAAAAACTCTTCACTCCTCTATTGTACTTATATACGTACCTCCGCTATGTAATAACTGTTATGCTGTAAGTCATAATGCAACATTGTTGTTCTCTTCTTTTTTTTGTGTATTCAAAAAAAAAACTGATTGAAACACCTTCTGCCTTTACAACCACTTTAAGGTGAAAAACCTTCTGTGCTGCAGCTGCCCCCAGACTCCCCCCCCCCTTTTCCTTACCTGACCAAATCCGATCCGGCGATGTGCACAAATGCAGAGGCTCCCACTGCTGTCTCTCTCCTCATTGGTCAGATT
This sequence comes from Aquarana catesbeiana, assembly GCF_042186555.1. Classification (NCBI taxonomy): domain Eukaryota; kingdom Metazoa; phylum Chordata; class Amphibia; order Anura; family Ranidae; genus Aquarana; species Aquarana catesbeiana. The sequence goes on from NC_133329.1 coordinate 28,410,112, forward strand.
GACAGCAGCAGCAGCGATTAGGTCCCGCTGCTGTCAATCAAATCCTGTGACACTGGAGCATGGCTGAGTCCCGCTGTCTGTGTCAATGGATGCAGCAGCAGGACTCGGGAGAGAGCACGCATGGGAAAGTGGCTTTCCTTGAGGGCACTCGATGAAGAGGAGGGGCCTGGAGCGCCAGTAGGGGACCCCAGAAGAGAAGGATCGGGGCTACTCTATGCAAACCCATTACACAGAGCAGGTAAGTATGACATGTTTGTTATTTTTATTAAAAAAAACAAAGCCTTAGAACCACTTTAAATACTGACCTTAGTTGATCTTACTTCTCAGATGGGTTAACTTCTAATTGGATGTTCCTGTCCCACAGATGTTATGCTTTTCTGACTACACTGGCTAAAACCTCCAGGCTAGTCTTTGGTTTTGCTGCACTATTGCACTATTTGCCTATTGCTGCCTTCTCAGTCTACAAGGTGAGGCTGCGCCATCACATTCTCCACCTCCTCCAATCAGAGAATGCTTTGCGTTCATTATGAAATTTCAAAACATTCTCTGAATGGTGCCTGTGCTGAGCGGTCAGCCTCCTGTGTTCAGAATGCAGCAGGGCAGCCGGTTGGCATTGGTGCTGGAAGCTGGTGAAGATGACTGGGTTAGTGGTGTTTACAACAGTGATTTACAACTTCTAGAGGGATCCCACAGGTATGGTATATTCATATATTCATAGTCCAAGCTGGAGAAATGTAAATATATAAAAAACGCCATATCTGAGCTTGAATAAAGTCAGCGACTTCTTGCTGTATACATTGCACTCATATGTTGATGTACAGTGCCTTGAAAAAGTGTTTCTACCCCTTGAAATTTTCAACATTTGTCATGTTACAGTCAAAAATGTCAGTCTATTTTATTGGGATTTTATGTGATAGACCAACACAAAGTGGCACATAATTGTGAAGTGGAAGGAAAATGATAAATGGTTTTCAACTTTTTTACAAATAAATATGTGAAAAGTGTGGGGGTGGTGTGTTCAGGGTGATGTACAGTGTTGTTTGCTAGCACGGGCATGTGTATTGCAGCCGGCTGGCCACAACTTTTTATCCTGTATATGCCTTGATTAGGGATGAGCTTTGATTCGAACCCATGTTCGACTCGAACATCGCCTGTTCGACCATTCGTCGAATTGCGAACGATATGGGCCGTTCACACCAAATTTCGAGTGACGCATCACGGCCCATAATTCACTGCGGCATCACAGTGCATTATTGGCTGATGAATGGCCAAGCATGCACTATGACGCACATGCTTGTCCAATCACAGCACCGTGTGTACAGAGAGCCGTAATTGGCCAAAGCCAACAACACTGCAACACCTCACAGATACTCTAGTTGGAGCGCAGGAACGAGCCCTGCTGCAAAGTACACTGCAACCCCTCACAGATACTCTAGTTGGAGTGCAGGAACGAGCCCTGCTGCAAAGTATTGCATCAAAAATTGTAATTACACACCCCTGTTAAACAAGGGCTGAAAAATTGGGCCTTAGGCACTGGTGCTGGTGCCACAACACTGCAACCCCTCACAGATACTCTAGCTGGAGGAAAGAGCCCTGCTGCAAAGTATTGCATCAAAAATTGTAATTACACGCCCCTGTTAAACAGGGGCTGAAAAATTGAGCCTTAGCCACTGGTAGCGGCGCCCAGAACCAAAAATGTTCTTACAAGCTATCAGCATGATCATTGAGGAGGAAGAGGATAATTACTCAGCATAACAGGATAGTCACTCAGCATCAGCATAGGCAGTCTTGAAGGGATCTGACATTTCAAAAAAAAAATTGGTTACATCAGCATCAGGTGCTTGGTAGCTGGTGGTGATCCAAGACTGATTCATTTTTATGAAGGTCAGTCGATCGACTGAGTCGGTGGACAGACGCACCCTGTGATCAGTTACAAAGCCTCCAGCAGCACTGAATGTGCATTCCGAAAGAACGCTGGATGCAGGACAGGCCAGTAGCTCAATTGCATACTGTGCAAGCTCTGGCCAGTGATCCATCCTCAAGACCCAGTAACACAGAGGATTTTCGGTGGGAAAGGTGTCCAAGTCAGATCATGCCCCTAGGTATTCCTGCACCATGTAAAACAGACGCTGGCGATGGTTGCTGGAACCGATTATAGTTCTCAGATTTTCTTTGTAGATTATACCTTGGGGCTGCGGACTAAAAAATTGTCTGAACGCATCGGTCAACACTACTGCACCTTGTCCTGCATCCTTCCCAGCTGCCAGCAGAGTCACCCAATGCGCCATGAAACTTAGGTAACGTCCCTGTCCATGCCTGCTGGACCATGAGTCAGCGGTAATATGCACCTTACCGCTGACCTCCCTGTCCAGCGAGGCCAAGACATTGCCTTCCACATGCCTGTAGAGAGCTGGAATCGCCTTCCGTGAGAAAAAGTGGTGTTTGGGAACTTGCCACTGAGGAACCGCACATTCCACAAACTCACGGAAGGGGGCAGAGTCTACCAACTGAAAAGGTAGCAGTTGAAGTGCTAGCAATTTTGCCAAGCTAGCATTCAACCGCTGGGCATGTGGGTAGCTGGGAGCGAACTTCTTTCTGCAGTGCAGCAGCTGGGGCAGGGAAATTTGCCTGGCACAATCTGACATCAGTGTACTGATAGCAGATTGCCCGCAAGTACTTGGCTGTGACAAATCTAATTCTACACCTTCATTTCTCTCAGTGCAGATCTCAGAGAGGACTGAAGGTGTAGTGGGGTTGGAGATCCCAGCTGATGAGGAGCAAGGAGAGGTCCTCTTTGTTCTTTGGTGTGGGTCTTTTAGGTACGCTTGCCAACTAACTGCATGGCAGGTCAACATATGTCTGGTCAAGCATGTGGTGCCCAAGCGGGATATGTTTTGGTCACGCGAGATATGCTTGAGACATATGCAAATAGCAGCTGTGCGATCTAATGCACTTGTCTCAAAAAAGCCCACACCAAAGAACTTTTGGAATAATGTGCAGAGACAGAAGCGCCCTGCACATGCGGAGCTCTGCAGTGTGATTCAGTCAGTGTGCTGCCCTTAGGCTGGCCCCTGGAGGGCATCCTGCTGCATTGGTGATGTGCCTCCTCCTCCTCCTCCTCCTCCTCTCTCCTATCAGGCACCCACGTGGAGTTAGTGACCTCATCATCCCCTCCCTCTCCATCACTGGAGCAAACCTGGCAGTATGCTGCAGCAGGGGGAACATGACTGCCAGATTGCTGTCCTTCTTGGGCACCCCCTCTGTCTGGGCTCACGTTACTGCCTTCCTCTAGCTGAGTACCATCATCGGAGCCTTCAAAACGCTGGGCATCCTGCTGGAGCATGTACCCAACACTGTGGTCAAAAAGTTTGAGGGACTCCTCAGAAGGACATGGTGGGGCTATGCAAGGAGTCACTGATGCCATTGAGCCGAGGGAAGAGGTCACCTTGGCAGCTGCTTTGCCAGACAAAGTACCCTGAGCATGGGTGAGAGAGGATGAGGAGGATGAGGACGGCTTGGTCATCCACTCGACCAAGTCTTCCGCATGTTGTGGCCAGCTGCCGAAAAAAAGGCCAAGCGTGTCCCATGGCCACGTGCTAATGAGGATGCACCGTGTCCACGATGAGCACTGTTGCCTCTAGACACAGGGCCTGCTTGCCCTCTTTTATTGGCTTGTGACTGTCTGCCTCTCCTTGTTGGCCTTCCAGACATACTATTGGCCTGCAGTGAGCTGCACAAAACTGGGATGTATATATATATACCGATTATATTGCAGCTAGCAGAATCAACTGCCTGCCTGTAGTATTATTAGTATGATAACACCTGCACTTGTCTTCAGGTAGCTATACTGTAGGTGCAACTGTGCAGGGTACACAGTACAGTAACTGGAAATACTTCAAAGAGCCTACACAAGCACCTGGCTGCAGGTAGCTATACTGTAGGTGAGACTGTGCAGGGTACACAGTACAGTAACTGGAAATACTTTAATGAGCCTACACAAGCACCTGGCTGCAGGTAGCTATACTGTAGGTGAGACTGTGCAGGGTGCACAGTACAGTAGCTGGAAATACTTCAATGAGCCTGCACAAGCACCTGGCTGCAGGTAGCTATACTGTAGGTGAGACTGTGCAGGGTACACAGTACAGTAGCTGGAAATACTTCAATGAGCCTACACAAGCACCTGCCTGCAGGTAGCTATACTGTAGGTAAGACTGTGTAGGGTACACAGTACAGTAACTAGAAATACTGTTAAAACACCTGCCTGCCTGCCAGTATATTAAGAAGAGAAGAACAGGATCTAGCTAAACTGAATACAGTGTATATATATATATATATATATATATATATATATATATATATATATATATATACATATATATATATATATATATATATATATATATATATATATATATACATATATATATATATATATATATATATATATACATATATATATATATATATATATATATACATATATATATATATATATATATATATATATATATATATACACACAACACCTGGGATGCATATATATATATATATATAAATCATATGAAACTGTCTCTCTCTCTCTCTATCTCTGTCTGAACGCCGGAACACACTACACAGGGCCGCCGTGCAGGCGGCCTTATATAGTGTGGGGCGTGTAATAAACCCCCGGAGCCATAATTGGCCAAAGCCTCCTTGGCTTTGGCCAATTATGGCTCTCTGTTCAGACGGCGCTGTGATTGGCCAAGCATGCGGGTCATAGTGCATGCTTGGCCAATCATCAGCCAGCAATGCACTGCGATGCCGCAGTGAATTATGGCCCGTGACGCACCACTCGAACGGCCCATATTGTTTGTAATTTGGCGAATGATGGAACACGCAATGTTTGAGTTGAACATGGGTTCGACTCGAACACGAAGCTCATCCCTAATAGTTTCCTGAAGACAAGTGCTTGTGTTCTTCTTCTGATCCTATTAACAGCACAGGCAGGCTCTTGAAGTATTTACAGTTAGTGTTCTGTGTACCCTGCACAGTTGCACCTACAGTATAGCTACCTGAAGACAAGTGCTTGTGTTCTTCTTCTGATCCTATTAATAGCACAGGCAGGCTCTTGAAGTATTTACAGTTAGTGTACTGTGTACCTTGCACAGTTGCACCTACGGTATAGCTACCTGAAGACAAGTGCTTGTGTGCTTCTTCTGATCCTATTAATAGCACAGGCAGGCTCTTGAAGTATTTACAGTTAATTTACTGTGTAACCCTGCACAGTTGCACCTATAGCTACCTGAAGACAAGTGCAGTTGTTCTCATACTAATAATACTACAGGCAGGCAGTTGATTGTGCTAGCTACAGTATAATCAGTATATATTTACATCCCAGTTTTGTTCAGCTACATCTTACTGCAGGCCATTACTATGTCTGGAAGGCCAACAATAAGAGGCAGACAGTCACAAGCCAATAAAAGAGGACAAGCAGGCTCTGTGTCTAGAGGCAACATTGCTGGTTGTGGACACGGTGCATCCTCATCAGCATGTAGCCGTGGGACACGCTTGTACTATTTTTTCAGCAGCTGGCCGTGTTGAGCCGCAACATGCGGAAGATTGGTAGAGTGGATGACCAAGCCGTCCTCCTCCTCCTCATCCTCTCTCACCCAGAGGCAGGGTACTTTGTCTGGCAAAGCATCTGCCAACGCAGCCTCCTCCCTCGGCTCAGTGGCATTAGTCACTCCTTCCCAGCCCCACCATGTACTCCTGAGGAGTCCCCTGAACTGTTTGACCACAGTGTTGGGTACATGCTCCAGGAGGATGCCCAGCGTTTTGAAGGCTCCGATGATGGTACCCAGCTAGAGGAAGGCAGTAACGTGAGCCCAGAGAGAGGAGGGGGGCCCAAGAAGGACAGCCATCTGCCAGTCATGTTCCCCCAGCTGCAGCATAATGCCAGGTTTGCTCCAGTGATGAGGAGGGAGGGGATGATGAGGTCACTGTATCCACATGGCTGCCTGATAAGAGAGAGGAGGGGGAGGAGGCACATCACCAACGAGGCAGGATGCCTTCCAGGGGCCAGCCTAAGGGCAGCACACCGACTGCATCACATCGCAGAGCTCTGTATGTGCAGTGCGCTGCTGTCTCTGCGCGTTATTCCAAAAGTTCTTTGGTGTGGGCCTTTTTTGAGACGAGTGCATCAGATTGCACTGCTGCTATTTGCAACATATGTCTCATGCGTATCTCGCGTGGCCAAAACATCACCCGCTTGGGCACCACATGCTTGACCAGACATATGTTGACCTGCCATGCAGTTCGTTGGCAAGCGTACCTAGAAGACCCACACCAAAGAACAAAGAGGACCTCTCCTTGCACCTCTTCAGCTGGGATCTCCAACCCCACTATACCTTCAGTCCTCTCTGAGACCTGCACTGAGAGGAATGAAGGTGTAGAATTAGGTGTGTCACAGCCAAGTACTTGCGGGCAATCTGCTATCGGTACACTGACGTCAGATTGTACCAGGCAAATTTCCCTGCCCCAGCTGTCTGCACCGCCGAAAGAAGTTTGCTCCCAGCCATCCACATGCCCAGCGGTTGAACGCTAGCTTGGCAAAATTGCTAGCACTTCAACTGCTACCTTTTCAGTTGGTAGACTCTGCCCCCTTCCGTGAGTTTGTGGAATGTGCGGTTCCTCAGTGGCAGGTTCCCAAACGCCACTTTTTCTAATGGAAGGCGATTCCAGCTCTCTACCAGCATGTGGAAGGCAATGTTTTGGCCTTGCTGGACAGGGCGGTCAGCGGTAAGGTGAATTACTGCTAACTCATGGTCCAGCAGGCATGGACAGGGACGTTACCTATCTTTCACGGCGCATTGGGTGACTCTGCTGGCAGCTGGGAAGGATGCAGGACAAGGTGCAGTAGTGTTGGAGGTTGTTCCACCACCACATCTCCAAAATGCTACTACTGGTGATTTTGACACACCTCTCTCCTCCTCCCCCTCCTCTTCATCTTCCTCCATGGCCTCTTCCTGTGCTTTGTCCTTGGAACCAGCGGTGCTCCGTAGGTGTTTAAGGGGCTATGCAAGTACGCAGGCCAAAAGATGCCATGCGGTGCTTGAGCTGGTGTGCTTGGGGGACAGGAGCCACACTGGGGGGGCAGGCTCAGAGGTGGTCGACGCCACACCAGCTTAAGCCAGGAATGGTGGTTTGCGACAATGGCACCAACCTCCTCTCCGCCCTCCGACAGGGACAACTGACCCATGTGCCCTGTTTGGCTCATGTCCTTAACTTGGTGGTGCAGCGGTTCTTGGGCAGGTACCCAGGCTTACAGGATGTCCTGAGGCAGGCCAGAAAAGTCTGTGTGCATTTCCGCCAGTCATATAATGCCAGTGCTCAGCTGGCTGACCTCCAAAAGGAATTTAACCTGCCCAAGAACTGCCTAATCTGTGACATGCCCACCAGTAGGGATGAGCCGAACACCCCCCTGTTCGGTTCGCACCAGAACATGCGAACAGGAAAAAAGTTTGTTCGAACACGCGAACACCATTAAAGTCTATGGGACACGAACATGAATAATCAAAAGTGCTAATTTTAAAGGCTTATATGCAAGTTATTGTCATAAAAAGTGTTTGGGGACCTGGGTCCTGCCCCAGGGGACATGGATCAATGCAAAAAAAGTTTTAAAAATGGCCGTTTTTTCGGGAGCAGTGATTTTAATAATGCTTAAAGTCAAACAATAAAAGTGTAATATCCCTTTAAATTTCGTAGCTGAGGGTGTCTATAGTATGCCTGTAAAGGGGCGCATGTTTCCCGTTTTTAGAACAGTCTGACAGCAAAATGACATTTCAAAGGAAAAAAAGTAATTTAAAACTACTTGCAGCTATTGCATTGCCAGTCCGACAATACGCATAAAAGTTCATTGATAAAAACAGCATGGGAATTCCCCACAGGGGAACCCCGAACCAAAATTTAAAAAAATGACGTGGGGGTCCCCCTAAATTCCATATCAGGCCCTTCAGGCCTGGTATGGATATTAAGGGGAACCCCGGCCAAAATGTAAAAAAATGACGTGGGGGTCCCCCTAAATTCCATACCAGACCCGTCAGGTCTGGTATGGATTTTAAGGGGAACCCTGCGCCAAAATGTAAAAAAAAAAACGGCGTGGGGTCCCCCCAATAATCCATACCAGACCCTTATCCGAGCACGCAACCTGGCAGGCCGCAGGAAAAGAGGGGGGACGAGATAGCACCCCCCCTCCTGAACCATACCAGGCCACATGCTCTGAACATTGGGAGGGTGCTTTGGGGTAGTCCCCCAAAACACCTTGTCCCCATGTTGATGAGGACAAGGGCCTCATCCCCATAACCCTGGCCGGTGGTTGTGGGAGTCTGCGGGCGGGGGGGTTTATCGGAATCTGGAAGCCCCCTTTAACAAGGGGACCCCCAGATCCCGGCCCCCCCTGTGTGAAATGGTAAGGGGGTACTTTTGTACCCCTACCATTTCACTAAAAAACTGTCAAAAATGTTAAAAATGACAAGAGACAGTTTTTGACAATTCCTTTATTTAAATGCTTCTTCTTTCTTCTATCTTCCTTCATCTTCTTTTTCTGGTTCTTCTGGTTATTCTGGTTCTTCCTCCGGTGTTCTCATCCAGCATCTCTTCTCCTCGGGCCGCTCCGCATCCATGATGGCATGGAGGGAGGCTCCCGCTCTTCTCTTCATCTTCTTCTCTTCTTCATCTTCTTCTCTTCATCTTCTTCTCTTCTTCATCTTCTTCTCCGGGCCGCTCCGCATCCATGCTGGCATGGTGGGAGGCTCCTGCTGTGTGACGCGTCTCCTCTTCTGACGGTTCTTAAATAACGGGGGGGGCCACCGGTGATCCCGCCCCCCTCTGACGCACGGTGACTTGACGGGATGGGAAGATGAAGAGAAGAAGATGAAGAAGAGAAGAAGATGAAGAGAGAAGAAGATGAAGAGAAGAGCGGGAGCCTCCCTCCATGCCATCATGGATGCAGAGCGGCCCGAGGAGAAGAGATGCTGGATAAGAACACTGGAGGAAGAACTAGAAGAACCAGAAGAAAAAGAAGATGAAGGAAGATAGAAGAAAGAAGAAAGAAGAAGCATTTAAATAAAGGAGTTGTCAAAAACTGTCTCTTGTCATTTTTAACATTTTTGACAGTTTTTTAGTGAAATCGTAGGGGTACTTTTGTACCCCCTTACCATTTCACACAGGGGGGGCGGGATCTTGGGGTCCCCTTGTTAAAGGAGGCTTCCAGATTCCGATAAGCCCCCCGCCCGCAGACCCCCACAACCACCGGCCAGGGTTGTGGGGATGAGGCCCTTGTCCTCATCAACATGGGGACAAGGTGTTTTGGGGGGCTACCCCAAAGCACCCTCCCAATGTTGAGGGCATGTGGCCTGTAGCATGTGCCCCCTCTTTTCCTGCGGCCTACCAGGTTGTGTGCTCGGATAAAGGTCTGGTATGGATTTCTTGGGGGACCCCATGCCGTTTTTTTTTCTATTTTGGCGTGGGGTTCCCCTTAAAATCCATACCAGACCTTATTTAGGGGGACCCCCACGTCATTTTTTTTTTTTTATTTTGGCCGGGTTCCCCTTAATATCCATACCAGACCTGAAGGGCCTGGTATGGAATTTAGGGGGACCCCTACGAGTCGAACATGAGTTCGACTCGAACTCGAAGCTCATCCCTACCCACCAGGTGGAACTCAACATTGGCCATGCTGCAGCGGCTGCACACGCAGCAGAGGGCCATCAGTGAGTACCTGTGTGACTATAGCTCCAGGACAGTGTCAGGGGAGCTTGGTTTTTTTCCCCACACCAGTGGGCCATGATCAGGAATGCATACACTGTACTATCACCATTTGAGGAGGCCACGAGGATGGTGAGCAGTGACAGTGCATGCATCAGTGACACTGTCCCCCTTGTCCACCTGTTGGAGCACACGCTGCATGGAATAATGGACAGGGCACTTGAGGCAGAACAGAGGCAGGAAGAGGAGGACTTCCTTAGTTCTCAAGGCCCCCTTTATTCAGACAGTGTTCCTGCGTGCCTGCCGATCACACAGGAAGAGGAGGAGAAGGAGGAGGATTGTGTCAGCATGGAGGTGGAGCCTGGCATTCAGCATCAGCAGCAGTCTTTAAGGGATCATTTACAGTCCCAAGAAACCCATGGACTTGTATGTGGCTGGAAGGAGATGGCTGCGGATCATGTTGTCCTTAGTGACCCAGAGGACTCCGGACCGAATGCCTTAGCAAACCTACTCTGCATGGCCTCCCTGATCCTGCAAAGCCTGCAGAAGGATCCTCGTATTTGTGGTATCAAGGAGAGGGATCGTTACTGGCTGGCAATGCTCCTTAATCCACATTACAAGGGTAAGGTTCTGGACCTTATCTTGCTGTCTCAGAGGGAGCAGAGGATGAAACATCTTCGGGAGGCCTTGCAGAAAGGTCTGTGCAATGCGTTCCCAGAGACTGGGAGGTTACAAAATCCTGTTCCTGGACAACGTGTTGCTGAGGCTTCGGTCGGTCAAAGAAGGAGCGGTGGAGAAGGTGGCCGTCTGACCGATGCGTTCAGACAATTTTTTAGAGCAGAGCAAAATATTACAGCGCACACATGCAAAAAAGACATTTACCTCCAGCAGGGCTAGTTTAAAACACCTAGACAATCTAAAAAATATTAGCAAAAAATATGGGGATTTGGTCACACCATATTGCTAAATGGTGCTAAGCCCACTTACTGCGACAAAGTACCCCATAATTAGTGGGTCCTACACTATCCATGGATTGGGAGATCCTGCTTCTCTGAACCATGAGAGCAAACACTCTTCTATATGGGAGAACTTTGAGGTCTCCACCCATGACACAAGTGGACACTAATGAGAGGCACTTAATGAATTAGAGTGGGGTGCTCCGCACTCAAAGGGATTTGGTCAGAATCCATACAATAAACAAACAAGATATTGGGGGGGCACACCCTAAAAGATGCATTAAAGCTGGTGCAGCCATAAGACCATACAGCAGAGCAAAATATTACAGCGCACACATGCAAAAAAGACATTTACCTCCAGCAGGGCTAGTTTAAAACACCTAGACAATATAAAAAATATTAGCAAAAAATTATTATGGGGTACTTTGTCGCAGTAAGTGGGCTTAGCACCATATAGCAATATGGTGTGACCAAATCCCCATATTTTTTGCTAATATTTTTTAGATTGTCTAGGTGTTTTAAACTAGCCCTGCTGGAGGTAAATGTCTTTTTTGCATGTGTGCGCAGACAATTTTTTAGTCCGCAGCCCCAAGGTATGATTGGTTCCAGCAACCATCGCCAGCGTCTGTTTTACATGGTGCAGGAATACCTAGGGGCAAGATCTGACTTGGACACCTTTTCCACCAAAAATCCTCTGGGTTACTGGGTCTTGAGGATGGATCACTGGCCAGAGCTTGCACAGTATGCAATTGAGCTACTGGCCTGTCCTGTATCCAGCGTTCTTTCGGAACGCACATTCAGTGCTGCTGGAGGCTTTGTAACCAATCACAGGGTGCGCCTGTCCACCAACTCGGTCGATCGACTGATCTTCATAAAAATGAATCAGTCTTGGATCACCACCAGATACCAGGCACCTGATGCTGATGTAACTGAATATTTTTTTTTTTGAAATATCATATCCCTTCAAGACTGCCTATGCTGATGCTGAGTGACTATCCTGTTATGCTGAGTGACTATCCTCTTCCTCCTCAATGATCATGCTGAAAGCTTGTAAGAACATTTTTGTTTCTGGGCACCGCCACCAGTGGCTAAGGCCCAATTTTTTAGCCCCTGTTTAACAGGGGTGTGTAATTATAATTTTTGATGCAATACTTTGCAGCAGGGCTCGTTCCTGCACTCCAACTAGAGTATCTGTGAGGGGTTAAATCAAAACGTGATCTCGCGCAGTGATTTTATATCCTGGGATCCTTCCTCTAGGTGAAAAAAGTTTTTAGGAAAGAGTACATAAATAGGTGATCGTGAATAATGACGTGAAAATATTAATATTTTATATAGGTGCAGAAGTATACAAGCATTCTAAATAAGTAATTAAGTGATATAAATAATAATCAGCAACTGATGACAAAACAATATTAGTGCAAAACTATTGCTAACAGACACATCAGTGCATGTACTCTGGTCAAAGATAAAAATAAACATCAATAATGGATGGAGAAATTAAGTCCTTTACGATGGGTAAATTATAGTAGAGAGTCCATAACAGGGATAAAGTATAAATCCAATATAAGGTTTCGTAATGAAGTAATATGGGAGTGTTGCCCTTCTGAACTTTCTATCAATATAGTCTCTCAGAACTCTCACCTCCAGGCTATGATATCATAGCTGTTGGGAATAATAATCCATGGATGTAGTCACCGCTGTCAGCCAATGTTGTTGGTCATGGATTTCTCCTCTAGGATCGCCTGCTATGCCTTCTAAGATAGCTCCAGTGTAATCAGCTCAGCATTAGGGATGAAGGAGAGAGAGAAAGAAAGGGGGCTCCACTAGTGTAGTATGTTAAATTGTGGGGACATTTATTAAGTGTAAAAATAGACTCTTACATTTAAATGAAAATTAAAAAGCAGATACAGCAAAGTAAAGCTAGTGTGGTGCTTTCAGCGCACTCTCACTTCTCTTCCTGTGTTCTTCTCGCTCCGGCCAATCCCTACGCGTTACGACACGTCACGTGTCTTCATCTGGGGAACCGGATTGGTTGCTCTATTCTGTGTTAAATAGCAAGGTGCCGGAAGTATTATAGCAGCCATCTTGAATGTGGTCAATGCTAAATTTGTATGGTGGCCATTTTCCCTTAGATCGATGGATAATGTGTATTGGCCATTTTGTTGTGGCTAGAGTGTAGTATGTCTCTACATATGTGTCCTAATATCTGTAGCCATTTTTTTGGAAGGAAACATTTATGTGTGTAATCAAGTGTTTGTTTTTGTTTCTCGTAGGTCGCACAAGTTATTAGATAAACTAAAATTCCAATATTTAATTGGGAAAGGGATATAGAATCTGTGAGTAAATACAGTGAAGTGTACAGATGGTATAATACATATGTGTCAATTAAGGTGGTATAGACCATCACAGAAATAAATATATGTGTTGATAAATGTGCACATAAAAAATAATTATACATATATAAGATATATAATGTGTATATGTAACAAGGCTAGGATGTGTTAAATTTTCAGTCTTGTTAACTATTGAAGGTGTGCTAGAAATGAAATAAATCAATCATATGTGATATAATGAGAGAGTGGTTCCTTCATTCAGTATTCATACAGAGACACCGATTAATATTAGATACAATAAAAATAAATTTTATTAAACATTCCCAAAAGTAATCCATTATAGAGATGGATATATAACCTATTAAAAATTAGTAAATTTAAGATCAATTCAAAAAATCATTAGTAAAAATGTCATTAACAATTTATAACATATGTAAAAAATATATATAAAAAAAAATATAAAAAATATACATATATAAATATTACCGGCACCGTATGGCGGTTTTTTAACAAAGACCTTGTAGTATTATCGAGGACTCTACGTTGCTTGTTTTTAAGAGAGAGGGTAGATACATAAATAAATAAAGCTTAAAATAGAAATAAAATATCTGGATAAATATCTTCTGAAGTGTATCTACGGAATTTTTATTAATCCCAGGATCTGAAGTACTTTGTCCCATAGGCCAATGGGGTTGACCTATATGGAGATGACGTGGGCCCATAATTAGAAATTGCTCAAAAAGCAATTTAGGTCAAATTCCATGTTCAGGCCTCCTGGTACGAGAGTTTGCATGGTATGAATCCATTTGGATTCTTTTTGACTGATGGTTCTTACCAAATGGCTGCCCCTCCATGCCTTCTTGTATTTTTCTATGCCCCAGAATTGTAGGTGTGTGGGGTCTTTATTGTGTACCTGAGCAAAATGTTTTGACACATTGTGTTTGGGGAAGCCTGCTTTTATGTTTTGGACATGTTCCTGTATTCTTTTGAGAGCTCTTTTGGTTCGGCCTACATATTGGAGGTTGCAGCTACACTGTAACACATAGACTACTCCCTCAGTGTGGCACCCTATGAAATCTTTGATGGTATATGTTTGTCCTGTACTGGTGACTGTAAATTCTTTTTGTTTTCATTGGAATTTCTGTGCGTGTCGACATGCATAGCAATTTCCACAAGGGTAAAACCCTTTGCCTGAAAAAAATGTATATTTTGGTGTGGGAGGGGGCTCCACTACTGATTTTACTAGCAGGTCTTTGATGGTTGGTGCTTTTTTGCAAACTATGTTAGGTCTTTCTGGCAGGATGTTCCCGAGATTTTTGTCATTTTTCAAAATATGCCAGTGTTTTTGAATCAATTTAGCTACATCTTTATGTTGTATATTAAAATCCAATGTAGCGCTGGTAGATTTACAATCTACCACAGATTAGGTAAATTTAGTAAATTGGGTGTTAGGAAGGTTAAAAGTTTGCCTCTGTTCCAGCTTGGCTGACGTTGTGTGTGTTTCCGTGCTGACCGGTGTGTGTCGCTGTTACCATTAGTCAGTGTTGGAAAGGCAACTTGTCGAAGTGTATGGATGCTCCTCTGTCTCGGAGACAAGCTCGGTGGAGGTGGTCCTCCGAGTTGCATTCTGGGAAGGGGGTATTTATGGGACAGACGCCATGTTTTAGGGTTCGTTTCACAGCCACCTGCTGGCCCTCCTGGCCGACAGGTATGCGTCCTGTGTGACGAAGCTGGACAGCCGAGGAGATCCCAGGGGAGGACCCGTCTTGGAGAGATCACGCAGCGTGCTGGTCTATAGAGGGGCCTGGTGACTCGGTTGCAGGACATATCCAAGAAAGAAGTAACCATACAGCATAGTGTCGCCGGTTCGGCTTAAAGGTTCAGGCACTGTGACTAGTGGTGTAGTGGAGCCCCCTCCCACACCAAAATATACATTTTTTTCAGGCAAAGGGTTTTACCCTTGCTGAAATTGCTATGCATGTCGACACGCACAGAAATTCCAAGGAAAACGAAAAGAATTTACAGTCACCAGTACAGGACAAACATATACCATCAAAGATTTCATAGGGTGCCACACTGAGGGAGTAGTCTATGTGTTACAGTGTAGCTGCAACCTCCAATATGTAGGCCGAACCAAAAGAGCTCTCAAAACAAGAATACAGGAACATGTCCAAAACGTAAAAGCAGGCTTCCCCAAACACAATGTGTCAAAACATTTTGCTCAGGTACGCAATAAAGACCCCACACGCCTACAATTCTGGGGCATAGAAAAATACAAGAAGGCATGGAGGGGCAGCTATTTGGTAAGAACCATCAGCCAAAAAGAATCCAAATGGATTCATACCATGCAAACTCTCGTACCAGGAGGCCTGAACGTGGAATTTGACCTAAATTGCTTTTTGAGCAATTTCTAATTATGGGCCCACGTCAGCTCCATATAGGTCAACCCCATTGGCCTATGGGACGAAGTACTTCAAATCCTGGGATTAATAAAAATTCCGTAGATACACTTCAGAAGATATTTATCCAGATATTTTATTTCTATTTTAAGCTTTATTTATTTATGTATCTACCCTCTCTCTTAAAAACAAGCAACGTAGAGTCCTCGATAATACTACATGGTCTTTGTTAAAAAACCACCATACGGTGCCGGTAATATGTATATATGTATATTTTTTATATTTTTTTTTTATATATATTTTTTACATATGTTATAAGCTGTTAATTACATTTTTACTAATGAATTTTTAAACTGATCTTAAATTTACACATTTTTAATAGGTTATATATCCATCTCTATAATGGATTACTTTTGGGAATGTTTAATAAAATTTATTTTTATTGTATATATAGATACACTTTTAGGGCACTCTCAGACTCCCTCTACCTATATAACTGAATTAGCCCATCCCATATTTAGGCTAATTTACAATCTAATATTAATCGGTGTCTCTGTATGAATACTGAATGAAGGAACCACTCTCTCATTATATCACATATGATTGATTTATTTCATTTCTAGCACACCTTCAATAGTTTACAAGACTGAAAATTTAACACATCCTAGCCTTGTTACATATACACATTATATATCTTATATATATAATTATTTTTTATGTGCACATTTATCAACACATATATTTATTTCTGTGATGGTCTATACCACCTTAATTGACACGTATGTTTTATACCATCTGTACACTTCACTGTATTTACTCACAGATTCTATATCCCTTTCCCGATTAAATATTGGACTTTTAGTTTATCTAATAACTTGTGCGACCTACGAGAAACAAAAACAAACACTTGATTACACACATAAATGTTTCCTTCCAAAAAAATGGCTACAGATATTAGGACACATACGTAGAGACATACTACACTCTAGCCACAACAAAATGGCCAATACACATTATCCATCGATCTAAGGGAAAATGGCCACCATACAAATTTAGCATTGACCACATTCAAGGTGGCTGCTATAATACTTCCAGCACCTCGCTATTTAACACAGAATAGAGCAACCAATCCGGTTCCCCAGATAAAGATATGTGACGTGTCGTAACGCGTAGGGATTGGCCGGAGTGAGAAGAACACAGGAAGAGAAGCGAGAGTGCGCTGAATGCGCCACACTAGCTTTACTTTGCTGTATCTGCTTTTTAATTTTTGTTTAAATGTAAGAGTCTATTTTTACACTTAATAAATGTCCCCACAATTTAACATACTACACTAGTGGAGCTCCCTTTCTTTCTCTCTCTCCTTCATCCCTAATGCCGAGCTGATTACACTGGAGCTATCTTAGAAGGCATAGCAGGTGATCCTAGAGGAGAAATCCATCACCAAAAACATTGGCTGACAGCAGTGACTACATCCATGGATTATTATTCCCAACAGCTATGATATCATAGCCTGGAGGTGAGAGTTCCGAGAGACTATATTGATAGAAAGTTCAGAAGGGCAACACTCCCCAATTACTTCATTAAGAAACCTTATATTGGATTTATACTTTATCCCTATTATGGACTCTCTACTATAATTTACCCAGCGTAAAGGACTTAATTTCTCCATCCATTATTGACGTTTATTTTTATCTTTGACCAGAGTACATGCACTGATGTGTCTGTTAGCAATAGTTTTGCACCAATATTGTTTTGTCATCAGTTGCTGATTATTATTTATATCACTTAATTACTTATTTAGAATGCTTGTATACTTCTGCACTTATGTAATATATTAATATTTTCACGTCATTATTCACAATCACCTATTTATGTACTCTTTCCTAAACACTTTTTTCACCTAGAGGAAGGATCCCAGGATATAAAATCACTGCGCGAGATCACGTTTTGATTTAACCCCTCACAGATACTCTAGTTGGAGTGCAGGAACGAGCCCTGCTGCAAAGAGATCACGTTTTGATTTAATATTTTTATATGTATGTGTCATAACACACATTTGAGATTTTGCTGCAGTTATTTTATTTTTTTACATATTTTTGCACGGTAGTGATAGCGCAAAGGACACTTTCACACTAAATCTGTGAGGGGTTGCAGTGTTGTGGCACCAGCACCAGTGCCTAAGGCCCAATTTTTTAGCCCCTGTTTAACAGGGGCGTGTAATTACAATTTTTGATGCAATATTTTGCAGGAGGGTTCGTTGCTGCGCTCAACTAGAGTATTTGTGAGGGGTTGCAGTGTTGTGGCACCAGCACCAGTGGCTAAGGCCCAATTTTTCAGCCCCTGTTTAACAGTGGCGTGTAATTACAATTTTTGATGCAATACTTTGCAGCAGGGCTCGTTCCTGCATTCCAACTAGAGTATTTGTGAGGGGTTGCAGTGTTGTGGCACCAGCACCAGTGCCTAAGGCCCTAATTTTTCAGCCCCTGTTTAACAGGAGCGTGTAATTACAATTTTTGATGCAATTCTTTGCAGCAGGGCTCGTTCCTGCACTCCAACTAGAGTATCTGTGAGGGGTTGCAGTGTTGTGGTACCAGCACCAGTGCATAAGGCCCAATTTTTCAGCCCCTATTCAACAGGGACATGTAATTACCATTCTTTATCTAATATTTCACAGCAAGGCCCGTTTCTGCACCCACCAAGAGTAACTGTGAGGACTTACAGTGTTGTGGCACCAGCACCACCACCACCAAAGGCCCAATTTTTCTACCACTGTACAACAATGGCATGTAATTACAATTCTTGATCTAATATTTCACAGCAGGGCCCGTTCCTGCACCCACTAAGCGTAACTGTGAGGGCTTACAGTGTTGTGGCAACACCACCACCACCACCAAAGGCCCAATTTTTCTGCCCCTGTTCAACAGGTGCATGTTGGCAACACCAACATCTAAGACCCAAATTTCTGCAGAGTATATAGGGCAGAATCCTACTTTCAAACATCCAACTTACAAACGACTCCTACTTGCAAATGGAAAGAGACAACAGGAAGTGAGATGAAATCTACCCCTAGGAAGGGAAATTCTCTCCTGTAAGAGTTAATATGGGAAAAACGTGTCTCCTCTCCACTGATGCTTTATCACCAATCCTTGTTTCACTAAAAACCCCAAATTTAAAAAAAAACATTTGTCATTGGAACAGAAAGTGAGGTGAAATCTTCTGAAGAGGAGCACAGACAGCAAAACAAATGTTACAGGGGTGATAACCCTTCCCTATGTTTTCCAAAAGCTTAAAAATAGATTTTTTTGGCTTATCGCTTCCAATTTTGATCACTTATTATTAATCAAATGTGTTCTTGGGTATAGAGAGCAACAATTTTTGTTTTTTGTTTATATTTGTGTGTATCTCACTGTTGTGTTGCAGCTTTTTTAGGTTTTGAATTCCAGCGCAGATTTCCCTTTTTAGCATGATGTGCAGTGTTAGTTTTCCGCCACACATAGCGTTTTACGTTTAGGCCAAAATGTTAAATTTTGGTCTCATCTGACCAGAGCACCTTCTTCCTCATGTTTGCTGTGTCCCCCACATGGCTTCTCACAAACTGCGAATGGGACGTCTGCCACTCTTCCATAAAGGCCAGATTTGTGGAGTGCATGTCTAATAGTTGTCCTGTGGACAGATTCTCCCACCCAAGCTGTGGATCTCTGCACCATGGACCTCTTGGCTGCTTCTCTGATTAATGCTCTCCTTGCCCGGCCTGTCAGTTTAGGTGGACGGCCATGTCTTGGTAGGTTTGCAATTGTGCCACACTCTTTCCATTTTAGAATGATGGATTGAACAGTGCTCTGTGAGATGTTCAAAGCTTGGGAGATTTTTTTATAACCTAACCCTGCTTTAATCTTCTCCACAACTTTATCCCTGACCTGTCTGGTGTGTTCCTTGGCCTTCATGATGCTGTTTGTTCACTAAGATTCTCTAACAAACCTCTGAGGGCTTCACAGAACAGCTGTATTTATACTGAGATTAAATTCCACACATGTGGACTCTATTTACTAATTACAGTAGGTGACTTATGAAGGCAATTGGTTCCATTAGATTTTAGTTAGGGGTATCAGTATTTTTTTACAAATAAATATGTGAAAAGTGTGGCCTGCATTTGTATGCATCCCTCTTTACTCTGATACCTCTAATTAATGTGAAGCCCTCAGAGGTTTGTTAAATCTTAGTGAACAAACAGCATCATGCAGGCAAAGGAACACACCAGACAGGTCAAGGATAAAGTTGTGGAGAAGTTTAATGCAGGGTTAAGTTATAAAAAAAAATCCATCATCCGAAAAATGGAGAGTATGGCACAACTGCAAACCTACCAAGACATGACCGCCCACCTAAACTGACAGGCCGGGCAAGAAGAGCATTAATCAGAGAAGCAGCCAAGAGGTCTATGGTAACTCTGGAGGAGCTGCAGAGATCCACAGCTCAGGTGGGAGAATCTGTCCACAGGACAACTATTAGTCGGGCACTCCACAAATCTGACCTTTAGGGAAGAGTGTCAAGAAGAAAGCCATTGTTGAAAGAAAGCCATAAGAAGTCCCGTTTGCAGTTTGTGAGAAGTCTTGTGGGGGACACAGCAAACATGTGGAAGAAGGTGCTCTGATCAGATGAGACCAAAATGTAACTTTTTGGCCTAAAAGCAAAACGTTATGTGTAGCTGGAAAACTAATGCCGCATACACACGGGCGGCCTTTTCGACCGGACTGGTCCAACGGACTTTCGACGGACTTTTGAATGAACGGACTTGCCTACACATGATCACACCAAGGTCCGACGGATTCGTACATGATGACGTACGACCGGACTAAAATAAGGAAGTTGATAGCCAGTAGCCAATAGCTGCCCTAGCGTTGGTTTTTGTCCGTCGGACTAGCATACAGACGAGTGGATTTCTCGATAGGAACTGGGTCATAACGATGTAAAGATTTGAAGCATGTTCCAAATCTAAAGTCCGTCAGACTCTCGACAGGAAAAGTCAGCTGAAGGTCCGATGAAGCCCACACACGGTCGGATTGTCCGCCAGATTGTCCACCGGATTCGGTCCGTCGGACCAGTCCGGTCGAAAAGTCTGCTCGTGTGTACGCGGCATAACACTGCACATCACCCTGAACACACAATACCCACCGCGAAACATGGTGGTGGTAGTATTATGTTGTGGGAATACTTTTCTTCAGCAGGGACAGGGAAGCTGGTCAGAGTTGATGGGAAGATGGATGGAGCCAAATACAGGGCAATCTTAGAAGAAAACCTATTAGAGTCTGCAAAAGACTTGAGACTGGGGCGGAGGTTCACCTTTCAGCAGGACAACGACCCTAAACATACAGCCAGAGCTACAATGGAATGGTTTAGATCAAAGCATACTAATGTGTTTGAATGGCCAAGTCAAAGTCCAGACCTAAATCCAATTGAGAATCTGTGGCAAGACTTAAAAATTGCTGTTCACAGAAGCTCTCCATCCAGTCTGACAGAGCTTGAGCTATTTTACAAAGAAGAATGGACAAAAATGTCCCTCTCTAGATGTGCAAAGCTGGTAGAGATATCCCCAAAAAGACTTGCAGCTGTAATTACAGAGAAAGGTGGTTCTACAAAGTATTGACTCCGGGGGGGGGGCTGAATACAAATGTACACCACACTTTTCACATATTTATTTGTAAAACATTTTGAAAAACATTTATCATTTACTTTCCACGTCACAATTATGTGCCACTTTGTGTTGGTCTATCACATAAAATTACAATAACATACATTTACGTTTTTGGTTGTAACATAACAAAATGTGGAAAATTTTAAGGGGTATGACACTTTTTCAAGGCACTGTATATACCACAGAACAGTGTTTCTCAACTCCAGTCCTCAAGGCACCCCAACAGGTCATATTTTCAGGATATCCCTCAGATGAAACGGCTGTGTTAATTACTAAGGTAGTGTAACTGATCAAATAACATGTACAAAATAATGGAAAGTCTGAAAACATGATCTGTTTGAGGCGCCATGAGGACTGGAGTTGAGAAACACTGCCATAGAATATGTAACATATTACCCTTACATTGCTAGTCACAGACAGTAAAAAAATACCCCCTAAAGCATGTGTGGTTAGTGCTAATAAAATACCCCCCAACAAACTTTATGGTCAGTGGCAATAAGATTCATGCTTTCAAAGCATTAGTGAGGGCAGCTTCTGTACACGTATCGGTTGTATAGATTTTGTTATGAGTTCACATCCAGACTATCTTTTCTGGCTTTGATAAATTATTATTATTTTTTTTTTCTATTACATCTTGGTTAGCTTTTTATGTGTGCTGTGCTGAATGAAGTATTGGGAAAATTAATTGTCAGTAATCCAATAATTCTATTTCCAGGAGGCCCTTTTTTAGTTAAGTTGAGATTGTTTGCTTTGCCTATTTCTGGTTCTATTTTACAGAATGGGGCAGCAGAGCTCTGGGGGTCGTGTTAGGTGGAACTGTCTATTATGTAAGCCACGTTCGAAGATTACTGGAAAATTTGTTACCGGTAGACGTGTGCAATTCGTTTAGTTCCAAATTTGTTTTTCAACTAATTTCAACAAATTCATTTATTCAGAAATATCCGAATTAACAAAAACCCGTTTAACGAATGTTTCCGAATAGTCGTAAATTTGAATATTAGAAAATTTGTAAATTTGTACATTTGTACGTTCGTACATTCGTAAATTAGTACATTCGTAAATTCGTACATTCGTAAATTAGTACATTCGTAAATTTGTGCATTCGTAAATGCGCGCATTCATAGATTTGTGCATTCGTAAATTTGTGTATTCGTAAATGCGTACATTCGTGAATTAGTAAATTCGTAAATTAGTAAATTAGTGAATTCGTAAATTTGTAAATTCGGAAATCTGAAATGATAATTAACTAATAATAACTTAACTATTACTAACTAATAAATTATAGGTATTGTAATTTCCTTTCAAATTTGGCTGTTAGTGAACATAACAAATACAAATTTATCCGAAGTTACGAATTCTCTGAAATAACAAATTCCGTATCCAAACGAATGGAACGTAATGAATTAATAATAATTAATAACAATAATAATAATAAAAACTTTTTATTATTATTATTTATTATTAATTTGTTCCATTCCATTTGTTTAGATGCAGCATTCTTTATTTCGGATCATTTGTAACTTCGGATAAATTCGTGTTACATTCACTAACAGCCAAATTTGAAAGGAAATTACAATACCTATAATTTAATAGTTATGATTTTCGAATTTTCGGGTTTTTGGATTTTCAAATTTTGAATTTACAAATTTCCGAATTCTCTAATTTACAAATGTACGAATTTAGGAATATACAAATTTTCTAATTTACGAATTTACGAATGTATGAATTTCCGAATGTACGAATGTGCGAATGTACGAATTTCCGAATGTAAGAATTTATTAATTTACGAATGTGCGAATGTACAAATGTACGAACGTACGAATTTAAGAATTGCGATCATAACGAATGACCCGAAAAATGAAAAAAAAAAAAACTAATAAAACGAACACATTTTTTGGCAGTGCACATGTCTAGTTACCGGGTAACTAAGTCTCACTTCTGTTTCATTCTTATAATCTGCAGAAACACAATATAGAACATACCTTCCTGATGTAGAAGTCCTAACATTAAAGTCTCCAGGTCATTTATGTCTCCTGGAAAATAAAATTCCTGCAGTTTGTAAATTTTATTGGGAAAAAATATACATATACATTTTATTGTTATATTATATGTATGCAAAGGGCTGCTAATAAGGGGTTACTGCTGGCCCTGCTGTACGGGCCCCAAGCCCTATCAGTTCAACATGGTTGCCTCGTCAGCCGACAAGCAGGGGTGAGGGAATCATGGACAAGAAGGGGTGATTGGTGTGGCGGGGGCATTTACTAGAACCAATTCCCTGTTTGTTTTTCACAGCAGCTGAAAGCCAGCTTCTCCTCTTATCTCTCCCACTGGCTTTCAGCTGCTGCAGGGGAGCCACATGGGAGCCCTCCTGTCCACAATTCCCTTGCCTCTGTTGCCTGACACCCCCTGTCACCATGCTTCGTTTGTGTTATGTAATTATGTAATACACAGTTAGCTCATAACACAAGTCTTACTTTAAAGTGGTTGTAAACCTCAGACATGAAATATGAACAAAGCATATCCCTCTATAGTGTGTACTTGTCTCTAGGAGCACTAAGTGTCATTTCTGTCTGCTGCTTCATTCCTCTGCTATCAGAATGAGTCACTTCTGACAAGTTTTCCTGAGAAAAATGGTGACAGGAGAGGGAACTCCAGCTAATTGACAGCCTCAGCTCTGTTCCTGTGAGCTGTGTGTGTCCTTCCCTCCAATCAGCTCTCAGAGTTCTCCTCACTGAGTCCTGCAGAGTGTAACTTCAGCTCTTCGCCCCTTTTTTTCTAACAGCTCAGACAAGCTTTATAAATGCTGGACTTTGAACAGATGTAGAGAAGACAAGACTGCAGATAAACAGGTACAATTTATGTAGGAGGATTTGTTTCATCTCTGTGTATCACCTGAGGACAGTCATTTCACTGGTTATATGGAAGGGTTTAAAACCACTTTAAATATGTTATTCAAAATGTGGTTATACTACTTTTGTCATATATTACCTCTGTCCACCTCTGCTTGCCACACTGAACTGTCACCATCTTCTACGGCTATACCAAAGCCTTTATCAGTTTCCTTGTCATCCACAGTCACCTCTGTGAAGGGGTACAGCCCTGATACATAACTACTTTGAAACAGCAATGTCTGCGAATAAATAGTCAAGAAATAATTAGTGCAATGCAGGGCAGAGCCTTCAAACAAAGAACATTTATCATTTGTCATCACTCCCATTGCAAATCCAAAAATAAGGGGTTTACTCCTCATTTGTGCATAGTCTGAAGAGCCATGCAAATCACTGCTTTAAAAACTGGGGACAGCCATGCATCCAGAACCTCTGGGTTACAGCACAGATACAGCCCACAGTGGAGGGTACTTTAAGCCCCTCTCCATACCCTGTCTTTAGTGAAAGTGTGATGTTATCTCTCATTCATCATCAACTTCTTTGCTGGGTGTTTCACATACAGCTTGTGCTACAAGCGAGACTTAGGCACAGAACTTTAACCACTTCTGAAATAGTTGTTGCTTTCACATTCCAACTATAGGCCTATTGATTAATCTGTATATGGCAGCTTTCCTAGATTTGCTGGGCTAGTCCATCATCTTGGTCTCTGTTCTATCATTGATATGTCTCGGGGCCGTGTCCCGGAATCACAGCATCAACTACAACAGCACCCGTTTCCCGGAAGGCATTATGCTGTGCATGAGGGTAGTGTTGATGAAACTTCTGGATGGCTGATTATTTTTGTTTTCTGGTCCACCCTTCTGCCATTGGGAGTTGAGTGGATGGAGCCTGATGGATAATCTCTGCTTCCTCATAAATGAAGCATGCTCAACCCGTGGCCGATGACCTCAAACCTATGGCAACACACACATCCTCTTTTGGATGTACAGCACTCTACTGAATTATTGCTGGGCCTCAATCATACCCAAGCCTCTATTGTGAACGGCTCCCCAATCTTCTCTTTTCTTCCAGGAAGAGGAGCTTTTACCAGAGTGTATTACATCTAGTGGCATCCATGTTTGGGTCCCATTGACTTTAACAGGGTTCGCCGTTTGTAAAATATACTGTATATGTGTGCGCACTGGGCTGTTTGTGCTAATATAAAATACTTTCCTATCTATTTACTAATGCTAGCAGCATATGGACTAAAATACTTATGGTTGATTGAGAGAGTTTAGTTCCACTTTACATACACTTAAAAAAAAAAAAAGCTCCTGCATAGAAAAAGAGTTTAGGCTTCTCTGGTTTAGAGCCCTGTTGTATAATGTTCACTGTGCTGTACTACCCAATGACAAAGGCAGTGGTGGCTGGTGGGTTCTTCTTTTGGGGGGGCGGCAGATAACCAACACCACCCCCGCCCCCAGTTGACACGGCACTGAGACAGCACCCAACCCCCCTGGTGGTCCGGCACTTACCCGCTCATGTGGCGGGGCTGTGGTGTCCACTCCTCCTTTCCTGGAGTGCGGGCAGTGGTGGCTCCAGTGTCCGCTCCTCAAGCTTCCTCCGCCATGTGTCTCCTCTTCCGCCAAAGCACTAGGCATGCAATAGGATCATCTGATGCTTTGGCCAATGGGGAAACAGGTCTCACAACCTGCCACCTGATTGGCGGGGAGGACCTTTAGTGTGAAAATAGCGAAAATGTATTCTCTATGGTCACACAACAGGGTGGGATCAGTGTGCAGTGCTCTGAGCCCCGAGTCCACCCTTTTTTGAAGCCTATTAGAGCCTCTGGCTCTACTCACATGCTTCAAACCCCCCCCCATTGGAATCCATAGTCCGGTGCACTGATATGAATAGGGGGGACGGCACCCCTATCCCCCCTTATGGACAGGCCTCCACTGGAAAAAGGGTGCCAGATGCCCATAATCATCTCCCCCATCCTGCGCCATGCTTTGTAGTTCATCCTGATGATCCTATATCACTACTGTGTCTCGTAGGAAGGGAACGCAAAGTGTGTTAGATGTGAACATTTTTGGGGGGTGCGCCGAGGAGAGTGAGGGTTTCACGATGGGATGTGAAGCCGGATACCAGATACAATAAAATAATGTTTCTGTAGTTCCAAAGTACACATTTTATTTAATTTTTCCCACTTATCATAACTCCAAAATTATCATTATAGTAAAACACAAAATAATTGTATTTAGGAATTAAATTTTGTATCTTTTTAACACACATAAAAAAAACAAAACCAAATATAAATAAGTAAATCTAAGGTCTGCCTATGTACAGTAACAAAAAAAAAAAAAAGTGACAAGTGATCCCTTGAGAAGTAACCATCTACATTCAATGATGAATGTGATCATCATGCAACCAGGTTTCCAAACTGACACGCATGTTGTTCTTAATGGAGGAAAATAACTACAGAACGAAAATATATAAGAGAATATCAGTATTAGTTCTACCTTGGGCAACACGCGGGCATTCTGAGATGCTTTAACCTCATATTTTCTTCCACAGTAGAGAAAGTCAGTCTGGTGAGGTTTGTATAGTCTGTCATAGCGAAGGTTCTTCTCAAAACTGTTAATATCCTGTAAGCAACCAGAAAAAATCAACATCCCTAATTTCACAAATATAGTTTTTATCTTAAATTAAACAACCCCCTTACCTAGACAAAATGAGATGCAAAGAAAAAAACCAAAAAAAAACAAAATACAAAACAAAACATACTTACTAGTCCATGGAGTTCAGCTTTGTCTTTGCACCTTGCAGGCAAAGCTCCCCTTGTACTTCTCTGCTCCCATGCTGCCATCTTGAAATGAGATCCAGCACATGCGCTGTGTCGGAGAGACACAAAGCACTACCGATCGCTGGGCCATCACATGTACGTCAATAATGGGAGGACATTATACCACATCCTCCCAGAACAAGCATGCTCACACCCGTCCGTCATTTCACTATACAGCGGGCGGGAAACAGTTAAATGGATGAAGGTCCACTTTAAAGATTCAATGCCAGGCCCCGATGGCTACACTCCCAAACTTTTTAAAATGCTCAGAGACTCAATTACCCCCTCTCTCCTATCGGTGTACAATTTTATATGGGACGGGGGCCCATATCTTCCGACAGGCCATCAAGCAAACATAAAACTGATTGCAAAAAAAGGTATGGACCCACAGAACCCAGGGTCATACTGCCCAATATCACTGCTAAACATTGACTCCAAAATACTATCCAAGATAATAGCTACCCGTTTGGCAAGCATTGTGCCTTCTCTTATCTATCACACGTAGTCAGGGTTCACCAAGGGCAGATCGGCTGCTTCCAACCTACAAAAGGTGTTAGCCGCCTTAGAGTATGCAAAACAACACCCCCTAGAAGATGTAGCAATTATAACTTTAGATGCCAAAAAGGCCTTTTGCAATGTTAGTTTTCAATGGCTATCCCTAGTAATGCAAAAATTTGGTATATCAGGCCCCTTTTACCATTTCATACATAACTTGTATTCATCCCCGTCAGCCACAGTAATAGCACCAGGAATACAATCTAACCCCATAAGACTGCACAAGGGGACAAGACAGGGATGTCCCCTCTCTCCCCTGCTATTCAACCTGGCCATTGAGCCCCTTTCATGATACCTTAACACCACAGCCCCCATTCAAGGAATCCCTTTTGGGCACGAGGAATTGTGAGCCGCCCTGTTTGCGGATGACATTTTGTTATTCATGACTTCCCCCCAAACAGATATTCCTGCCATACAAAATATTTTCAACTCCTTTCGCAAGTGTTCTGGCCTGAGAATAAATTTTGCCAAGAGTGAAATCCTCTCTTTGGGTGCACACACGTCCCGACCATGGGTGTCCTCCCCCCCTTTTCACATAAACGAGAAGCATATCACCTCTGATTTCGAAAATTGTGGGCGAGCCGGAGGCCTGGTCCAACCTTCCATTATCACTCTTTGGGATATGCGCACTCTTCAAAATGGTCAGTTTTGCTCGCCTTTTATACCCACTACAAACATTTACTACTTAAACATAAAGCTGTACAGTCTTTACATAAGGCAATTTCTGCCTTTTTATGGAAAAAGGGTAAACCGAGAATAGCTCTAACAAAACTTTTTCTCCCAAAGAGTAAAGGGGGAGCCAGCCTTCCAAACATTAAATTGTACAACCTTGCATGTTTAGAGATCAGGCATGGACTGGCTATCACAACTGTCAAAATACTCCAACTATGACCTGGAATCTGCCATGGTCCACCCGATAAATCTGTCAGCACTCCTACATAGCTCTCTGCGACAAATCCCAAGCCATATCAAACAAAACCTGATGTTTAGAGATACGATAATAGCATGGAGAGAAGTAAGGGAAAAATTAGGACTCTCACCCCATGTATCCAAATTCCTCCCAATCCAAGGCAACCCCATGTCCCCCCTTGGTCTACAAAACGTACATTTTTCCAAATGGAAAGACAAAGGGCTGACCAGAGCCTATTATCTATACCACTGTGCAAATGGTGCCCTTAAACCTTTTCATATCATAGCGAAAGAATTTAACCTACCCACCCACCACTTCCTTCCAGTCTCACAATTCTCAGACTTCATCAGCAAGACTTGTTCAAGGAAAAACATTAGATTCCAACCATACTTTTTGGATACTCTGCTTGAGGAGCACAGATACTCTATCTTGGACTTATACCACCCTCTGAACGGGAAATTTGCAAAACCTTTACATGACACTTCGCTCAGATCCTGGATATACCTATATACTTGACTCTATGTGTAACCGGAGCTCATATTTTAAATCTTTGTAGTCTTCAAAGTATGTTCGGAGCATTTTTCTAATAAAAACATTTTTTTACAAAAACTTTTTCGCTTGCTGCTTTAAAACCCAATGGGGAACTTCCACAATTCTTTTTAGAAAAAAGGGGGTCCAACCCGGTACTAGCAAGGTGTACCTAATATAGTGGCCGGTGAGTGTATACAGTATGTGCTTTTAAATTATTGTTGTCTGAACAAATAATGATGAGAAGTCACAATTTCACAGTAACCAAGGATATAGTCACAATTTACCATTTCAACTGATTGGTTATATGGCATAAGATATAGATGGATTCTGAACTTCCTGTGATCTGGATCGGTAACACCGGATATCCTCCAGTATATCAAAACCATGCCATGAAAGGGTATGAGTTT
Source organism: Aquarana catesbeiana (assembly GCF_042186555.1). Lineage (NCBI taxonomy): Eukaryota > Metazoa > Chordata > Amphibia > Anura > Ranidae > Aquarana > Aquarana catesbeiana. Next base: position 28,439,348 of record NC_133329.1, read on the forward strand.
AGTTATTCCATCACTTAGCCACATGAATGGGTATAAAATGATTCCAATAGGGGAAAAAGTAGGATTCTCCAGGACAACATAGTATGGCTCAACTCTAGTTGGTGCTTCCAAGGTTATGTTATCATCTTTGAAGTGAGCACATTTAATACACGAGGTGTCTTCTTTAAAACCTACAAATTAATTTAGAAACAAAAAAGAATGTTTATTTTTTTATTTTTATTAAATGATTTACACAGACTGTGGGGTTAGGTTGGATAAGTATGTTTTTGTCTTTTCATGCCTTTTTAAGCTGGAAACCATATATTTTCTCCACTTGAACCTGGAAAAAAGTGACCTTTCTTTTTTCTTAAGAGGATCACTACAGAAGACACATGTGATGGGGAAATTAAAGGATAAGTAGGTAAAAAAAAATGTGCATTTACTATTTTTGTTTTAGGAGCCTGGAAAACATGGCACCAGCAATCAGCAGATCTCTGATGCCATGCAGGTCTCACAAAGTCAGGAAGACTCAATGAACTACCAAAGAACTCGACAGCAAAGGCTGCCAAGTTTTCCCCACTCACAGAACACAGAACTGGATGACGCGGCTAGGGTGGGCGGGAGGAGCCACGTTTTTTCTTTTTAGATTATGGGAGCGAATGGGGAGAGAAGATCCCCCACTCGTTGCCAAAAGGATTGTGCGTCCCCACCCCCTTTCCTGACCGGCCGGGCTGCGTGCTCGGATAAGGGTCTGGTATGGATTTTGGGGGGACCCCCACACCGATTTTTCGACGTAGGGGGTTCCCCTTAAAATCCATACCAGACAGAAGGGCCCGGTATTCCCCCAGAGGGGAATTCCCTCTCGCGCCTGCCGCAGTAGGAAAATGTGTTTTTCCTATTGCAGCTAGCGCGAGATGTAAAGTACACTGTCGCCGAGAACCAGTGCGATCTCCGATCGCACTGGAAACATTCTCGCGGCGGCGTATTGTAGTTTGTACAAAAGTCCGATGGCTTTGTGTACACACGATCGGACTTTGCTCCATCGGACTTTTGTTGCCAGAAAGTTTGTCCGTTCGCACAGCCAACAAAAGTCCGATGGAAACTGAAAAAGTCTGTCCGATGTAGCGTACACACGGTCGGATGTTGCTCCAAAACAGCTAATTTGCATGTTTGTTTTCAAAAAGTCCGATCGTGTGTACGGCCCTTTACATGTTACACCCTAAATATGGGTGTAACATGTTACGAAAGATGAACTTTTTCTTTAAATCCTTATCAGTCTTCTGATAAACTACAGTAGATTGTTTTGAGCTGTTGTGTGCAAAAAAGACCAGTCGGTTGAGAGCAGATGTGAAGTTATAACTCAAATCTTACTTTCTTAACTGAACTCAATAAGAAAACCCCATAACTAGCATTAGGATATTTAATAAAGTGGTTGTTACAATAATTTGGAAAATAAATTAACAGGTTAATGGCAAATCATATTACATTTATAATTGTGGTCAAGCGAAACTTCTACTTTTTTTCCTCCTTCCCCCTCCTCTGACATATTTGGAACATAATTATTTTTTTGAGGTGGAGTGGGTATCCAGTTTTCAGAGGTACCCATTACCTCAACTAGTTGGATTGACACTGCAATTCCACTGGAGGTTCTCCCCCCCCCCCATCCCGCAACCTTCTGGGACATGTCATAGGTCCCATAGGGCTGTGGGTCCATTCACAAGTCACAGCTAGCTTATCACAGTTAAGATACCAGCTCTGGAGACTGAATAATGGTGAAGAATTGGCCTGGGTGAGGATTGCGCAAGATCTTTGGACATGTGAGTGTCTGTTTAATAAAAGTCAGCAGCTATAGTTTTTGTAGCTGCTGACTTTTAATTTTTGAAAACATGGCTGTAGAACCACTTCAAAGAAGGTCTGCTTATTACATTGAGTCCCCCACCTCCATGTCAAAACACCACGTCATGCCTCTTAGGAAAAAAACAAAAGAATAGATAGAACACATACTTACCTTACATCTGGCTTCCACCTTTGGTGGATAGGTGACCTTGATGTTGCGAACCTTCCAGCAAAATCCTGCAAACAATAAGGATCTGAAATCTTGAGAGAAGAAGCTCATGCTCTGTGCTGGAATGTCTTCTCACGGAAAGCATCTTGATGTTACCAGAAACCAGGTGTGTCGTTTTCTCTGCAGGTATGATGGGGGTGTTTTGGAATGGGGGTAGAGGTCCTAATGTGGACATTGCATTTTAGTGCAAGGTCAACTTTAATCTGTTATCTTTTTGCCCAAAAAACCACATGGACAATATCATTATATTTTTCTGATCTATTTTTGTTTTTTTTAAAGCATCATGCTGCAGTTTGATTGTGCAGTACAGAAATTATAGAGAAAGTAAATAATGCACACACATGCCCAGACCTTGTACCTTTAGGTTCCATGCACACTGGACTTAAAAAACGTTGATTCTACAGGCGTTTGACGTTTTTTTCACCTGCCTCTAGAAGGACTTCTATTGTGTTCTATGTGTCTTTGCACATTATGACTACTACAGGCATTTTCTGTCAGAGGCAGGAAAAAAAAAACCTTCTCTATCGTGTTTTCTAGAGAAGTTTAGGAACTGTAAAAACGTCAGTCTCTCCTAAACTCCTCTTATCTCCAAACATCAAGTTTTAACGTTTTTTTTTTTTTGTAAAAAAAGGTGTGTTGTCTCTGTACATCATTTCCTGGCTTTATAGGAAGTATCTTTTGACCCTGTCCATCTTTCTATGAGAGAGCCACACATTCAGACATGACCAGGAGGGAGGTCACACAACATCAGTTGATTGCAGCTGTGCAAGGACATGCCAACCTCTGGGATAAATCTCACCCAGATTATAAAGAGAGCATTATAAAACATTCATCCTGGGAGGAGATAGTGTGAACTGGAGCACCCTGAGTATTCAGAAGAGTAGAATTGAAGAGTGGAGTGGCAAGGCTCTTAATGGCTCAGGAATCTCTGCTCACAATATCCTTTGCTCTTTTTGTCAAAAATGGCACCCAGCAAAAAAGGGCTGTGAAATGCTTATTTTGGGAGTTAGGCCTCATGCACATGAGACGCCGGTGCAAACTCTGCTGAACACATGTTTTTAAAAGCTGAAACCTGCATTTAGAAACGCCGTTTTGCCGAGTTTAGTCGCGTTTTAGCGCTTTTGCGTCTAGAAGCGTCTGCAGAGCAGCGAATGACATTTTGTGACCCGACTGTGTTAGCACACCAAATTTGGGGTTCCTAGCACCAAGTGGCCCCGAGATACGGGGCCCCAAATTCGGGTCGCAAAATGTCAAGCATTTCTGCAGCAGAGAATTACATTTTTCGACCTGACTTTGGGGCCCCATATCTCAGGACCACTTAGTGCTAGGAACCCCAAGTTTGGATATGTTATAGTGTTAGTCCAACTGTGTTAGCTCACCAAATTTGGGGGTCCTAGCGCTAAGTGAGCCTGAGATATGGGGCCCCAAATACGGGTTGTAAAATGTTCCTTTAAAAACACTTATAAACGCAAACGCGGCTAAACGGCGGTACCGGCGTTTAGCCACGTTTGGTGTCTGAAAAGTGGAAAACTTTTGCGTCTGAACCCGTTTTTTTTGCTTCAGGAAAAACGAGGTTAAATGCAAATGCCTAAAAACGCCAAAAAACGAGACTGTGTACATGGACACAAAGGATAACATTGAATGGGTTCAGGGGCAGTTGACAAAAGTGCCCAACTGCCTCTGAACGCGAGTTTAACAGCGTCTCGTGTGCATGAGGCCTAAAACTTTTGCAGAGGGGAGTGTAGTGCAAAAAACGCCTATAAACTAAAATGCTCTTAAACTCTCATAGACTCGCCTAAACTATGTGCAATATGCTCTCAATTCGCATTGTTTATGCCACGTTTTTTCTGCTCCTAGTGTGCATGGAGCCTAAAACACAAGTCAATCATAGCAATTTCCATCGTAAGCTTTGGTAGATAAAACCAAAAGTGAGTTATATGTTTCAACGGAATCTGAGATGACCGAAAAATGTAATCTTACCTTTTAAGCACAAACAATGAGGCAAGTACACTTCAGAGACCACGCCAGGTTCCAGATCAGTTTTTATGTTGAAGAGAGGACCTAATATCTCATATTTGCTTTGTAGATTGTGGAATAGGGAACTATAACTATTCCAGGAATCCACTTCATATTCAATGGTCACCGGGCGTGTCACCTGGAATTTAATTCTAGTCTTTGAACAACGGAAGAGTCCAGCAGATTGAAGTTCCAGCCTGGGACACATAAGCAGAACAAATGGATCATTAGTAGACAGCAACGTTTACTGAGCCCAGTATAAGCATTAAGGTCAACAACACAACCTTGGAGGACTCATGGGTGTATACACCTAGGCTGAAAATTGTCAGCATATACATTTAAAGTAGGTTCATGGAGACCGATCCCCCATATAAAGTCCATACCAGTCCTTACAGCTTTGTTGGCCAGTGTCTATTGTTCTAAAGGTAACAGCATAACCCAATGTACATGAATGTCCTGAGAAAATGTGTTTAACTACTTTTGAGTTGTCCCATCATGTGGGATATCAACTTGTTTACACATTTATGCCCCGTACACACGGTCGTATTTTCCGATGGAAAATGTCCGATCGGAGCGTGTTGTCGGAAATTCCGACCGTGTGTGAGCTCCATCGGACATTTTCCATCGGATTTTCCGAAACACAAAGTTTGAGAGCAGGATATAAAATTTTCAGACAACGGAATTTCCGATCGTGTGTACACAAATCCGACGGACAAAGTGCCACGCATGCTCAGAATAAATAAAGAGATGAAAGATATTGGCCACTGCCCCGTTTATAGTCCCAACGTACGTGTTTTACGTCACCGCGTTCAGAACGATCGGATTTTCCGACAACTTTGTGTGACCGTGTGTATGCAAGACAAGTTTGAGCCAACATTCGTCGGAAAAAATCCTAGGATTTTGTTGTCTGAATGTCCGATCAATGTCCGACCGTGTGTACGGGGCATTACAATAATATTAGACACATTTTAGAAGTAATAGTTTTGATACATTTGTTTGTAGGGATTGCAATATAGGTTTTATTGGCTATTATGTTGTATTATTGTTGGTTACATGAGGTTATGTACTGCAAATTTTACAAAGAAGACCTCTTTCAAACTGGTGGGCTTTTGCGATGCTAAAATGCACTTTTCCAGCACAACAAAAGTCCCCCCCCCCCGCTAAAGCAACTTGTGTCCATGTTGATGGGCACAAGGGCCTCCTCCCCACAACCCTGGCCCAATGGTTGTGGGGGTCTGTGGGGGGGGGGGTTATTGGAATCTTAAAGCATCCTTTAACAATAAGGAGGCCCACAGATTCCAGCCCCCCTACATTCTGTCAGCCAGGTTCGCCAGCTGAGAGCAGTAATGAATCCCCGGTTTTTAAGGACACCAATGGGTGACTGGTCCTTAACAACCAGCTAATCACTGGTTGTTAAGGACGCTGGCAGGTGCCTGCTTCTAACAACCAGTGGAAAGCCATGAAAATGCATGCAAAAATTCATGTAAACTGCATATGCATTGCATTAAATTATAACGCAACACATTAAAATATGCAAAATGCATATCTGAAAAACAAATACCGTGTTTTAAAGTGCACCAGTGTGAAAGGACCCTAAGAAAATGATGAGCATTTTTAAACATTTGTTTAGTTTCTAATTACTGTTGTAACATATTGTATTGTATTGTATTGTATTGTATTGTATTGTATTGTATTGTATTGTATTGTGATTGTACAGTCTATCTGACTTTTAGCTCATTCTGTGGAACCTGAACATCATATATAGTAGCACTTTTTCTACTGCTGGTATACAGTATATGGCAGCTTTATTCTTCCCCTGTCAATAGTTGTTAGGTAAGCATCAGGTGCCAGCATCCACACGTCCTTAATAACCTGTGATATCTCCCACCCCCATACATTTGGGGAGAGTGATAGTGGCTGATATTGCAAAAATACGGCCTCTGTGGAAGTGTTTCTGGTTATGTCAGTATGGAGCTGATATGTCTCTGCAGACATGTTTTTGGATGTGTCAGTATATTATGGATTGTATCTCTGTGGAGATGTTTTAGTATGGCATTAGAATATATTAAAACTTAACTTAACCACTTGCCGACCAGGCTTTTTCTGGCACTTTTTGTTTACAAGTTTAAATCAGTATTTTTTGCTAGAAAATTCATTATAACCCCCAAAAATTATAAATTTTTTTAGTAGAGACCCTAGGGAATAAAATGGCGATTGTTCCAATTTTTTATGGCACACAATATTTACGCAGCAGTTTTTCAAATGCAATTTTTTGGAAATAATACAAATTTAAATGAATTGAAAAAAAACACAATATATGCCCCAATTTTTTGTAAAATGTGAAAGATGGTGTTCAGCTGAGTAAATAGATACCTAACATGTATGCTTTAAAATTGTGCACACAAGTGGAATGGCGACAAATTACGGTACTTAAAAATCTCCATAGGCAACGTTTAAAAGCCTTTACAGGTTTCCTGTTTAGATTTACAGGGGAGGTCTGGTGCTAGAGTTATTCCTCTTGCTCTAACATTCACAGAGATACCTCACATGGGCAGTGCAAATAGCATTTACATACGCGTGTGTGACTTACATACGCATTCGCTTCTGTGCACGAGCACGCTTACATTTTTTTTTTCTTATTTATTTTACTTTTTATTTTATATTTTTAAACTGTCCTTTTTTTTATTTTAACACGTTTATTCCTATTACAAGGAGTGTAAACATCCCTTGTAATAGAAATAAGGATGAAAAACCCCAGATCTCTTCTTTACCTTTAAAAGCAAAATATCAAAGAAAAAAAAATAGAAAAATTACTTCCAGCCTGGACCAGAAGTGACATCGTAACATGGCTCAGGTCCTTCAAGGCCATAGAGGTGGTCAAAGAGGGTCTACTCTTTGTTCGTCTATGAGAGCAGCTGGTCGCACCATTGGATCGGCGAAACGGTGGACACGGTAAGCTGGAGAAACACCAGTGAGTGGTGGGAGGGGGGGACGCCCCCTCTTGCCACTTTGGAAATCATTCCAGCGGCTTATGAGCCCCTCAGAATGCTTTTATGAGAAAGACAGCGGTCAGCTGGAAAATAACAGTACAGGGATATAGCTGATATCTTCAGCCATAATTCTGATAAACCACTTGTCGACCACAACGTTTATATATACGTATTGCAATCAGCAAGTGATTAAGGAGCATAATAAAAAAATTTAAAAAAGTTCAAAATCACTATACATTCTCACCTTGGGTCAAGTTTTCTTCCTCCACACTAACAATTCTGATATTGCTAAGATAAAATAACAGACTTTAAAACATGAGTTGACAGATACGTTGCTCATACCTGTATACCATTCCTTTTACAACTGGCAAGGCTAGAAGAGCGGAATTCTCATCCTATAATAAAGAAAACAATTATCATAAAGATACAAACTTATATACAGTTTGGCGCAGCATTGGATCCTGACACAGACTAAAAAGACTCTGAAGACACAAATCTCTCAATGGGTAGATCGCACAGTTCTCTACTGAATCACCCATTCCCCGAACCCTGCAAAATACCCTCCCAGCCCTTGTTCAGCCCTAACTCAAGCATTAACCTTTTCTTTTTCTCCTCTTTGTGGATATATGACTTCAGCTTCCATCCTCAAAGTGTTGGCATCTTCCTCCTTTAATTCTCATTAGTGTGCAACACCACACATTTCCATCGTTATTTAGGGTGTAGGAACCTCACATTCACTCACCACTTCCACATCCAGTTTAGCTCTTTTTAGTTTTGGACCGAATGTGCAAGAGTCATATATTTTGTCTTTTTTTTTCCCAGAAATGATGAGAACTTGGCTCACCAACACAGAAAGACTCAGACAACAGTTAAAAAACTGAAAGACTATCTAACCCTGATCCCTTTCTTGAAGGATACGTTCATCTTTAGTTACACCCATATTTAAAAAGGTGAGCTTATCCTTTAAGAGAGGATGGAGGTTCCTCTCTCCCGAAGCTGCTGTCCGACTTTAAAATCGACATGGCTGTTCAGAGCTCGACCCGCAGAGCCGCATCATTCATTCACAGTAATCTGTAAATTAATAGACTACAAGTCCCATCTGCCACTGCAGCAGCTAGCTTGTAGCTCTCAATGAACTATGGGGGTGCTGACGAGTCCCCTTGTACCTCACGGATATGTTCTCCAGATTTCTAACAGAAAGCATATACAGAGGCAGAGGCTAGAAAGCTGGGGGATGTGTCTGCAGGAGCCTGACATTGCACCTGTGACCCACTGATTGGGCTGAAATGCTCTGCAGGTTCCTATAAAAAAAAAAAAAAACAATGAATGCAAATTTTTTTCTTCAACGATATGTGCATTATTTTTTTTTCCTTAGCTTTAGCTAAGAAATATTTGACCTTGCTAAAAAATAAAAAATAAATTGCCCTTACTGCCTTCTTTAGAGTTATATCCTGTGGCCCCAGGAACAGATGGAAATCTTCCTAATACGGACACAATAAAATGATAACAGGGGGCGCATGCGCGGCATGGAAAGGAACGGTCACAGCTAAGCAGAGCTCTGTCCTTCCCGGGCTTACAGCCACATAAATGGGGACATTTTCACCCGCAACAGACACAATTATAGGCATCCCCACACACTGAACAAAGTGTATGCCTACATCGAGGAAGAAGAGAGGAGGACACGAGACGTTCCTCACACATTACCTCCTGAGATCAGCAGAGCAAAGCAGCAGAGTCTCCCTCTCCTGCTAAAGAACCGCTGCAGAATTCTGAGGCATCTGGAACAACACCTGAAAACAGTAAGTACATTCCCCTCTCAAAAGCTGAATTGGACATCAGCCTAGATAAACTATGCACCAAATTACTCACTAAATTCCAGTCAGAATTGCAAAAATCCACCTCTACTCTATACTAAAAAATAGCAGCCCTGGGCACACGTACAGATCTACTTGAAAATAAACATGATGAACTTGCAATTAACAAAGCGCAAAGTGCACCCAATGACACAATAAGACCCAAAGAATAATCAGTGTGAACAACTTCACATAATATAGTAAGTGTCCAATCAATTGTGAACTTCTAGCATAACCACCAATAATGAATACAATTTGATAAAGTCACATGTGGTGTGATGCAACGCGTCAGTGAGGGAGGAGCCAGGTGCCGCTGCTTCCAGGGTACGGCCAAACCTGGAAGCTTTCACTTTCGTTGCTGATCGTTTTTTATCCCTGTGTAAGTTATTACAGCGCTTTCATTAAAACAATTTTAATCTACTAGACTATGGAGCCCACTTTTTTTCCTTTCATTCTATATCTGAGAAATACTGAGTGTGGGAGAGTGCCATTCCTTCCTTTACCAACCTACACTCCCTCTGGGAGTTGGGACCTCGATTGGAAATCGATTCTGGAAGCCGCTCCGGTGCTTACATCCCTGCCCACCTGTGGATCTTAGCTTGATTCAGCCCATTGGGGGCCGCCACTGCAGGTGAGAGGCTGGGGGAAATTATCACCGCACATCGGAACAAAACTGGATGAATTAGACATCTGCCACCACTGTACTTGCACTTTTTTTCACTTTTAGAAGGACTTCTTGCTGTTTACATTTGAAGTCGCATTGAAAATTGCATTGCATGTTTTTGGACTGCACAATATATTATTATCACCTGAAGTCGCATTGAAAATTGCATTGCATGGTGTTGGACTGCACAAAATATTTTCACTTTTTATTTTGTTTGATGCTATTTTTGTTACTAGTTCCCAGTGGATTGGACACCTAATATATCACATGCTAATATTGTCATTATTTATTTCATTTGTTTATCTGCATATTATTTTATATTGTAAGCACATTGCACTTTGTAATTATTTCCTTCTTGGGAGTCGCACTGATTAATTGCATTGCATGTTGGTGCATTGCACTTGATTTTTTCACACATGATTATTATTTATATCATATGTTAGGTATGTGAATTGATTGGACATGCATTCTATTGTTCACAGCTATTGTATTCATTATTGGTGGTTATGCTAGAAGTTCACAATTGATTGGACACTTACTATATTATGTGACGTTGTTCACACTGATTATTCTTTGGGTCTTATTGTTTCATTGGGTGCACTTTGCGCTTTGTTGGTATACACAATATCTTTGCATCTATTTATATTTTTTTATTTACATTTTCAGTTTTTATTTTGGCACATTATTTTAGGCCTTTGACCATTTTGTCCATTTTATTTTGTCATATTGAGATTGAGGTAGCACAACATATTTCATTACACTTTATTATTAGGGTTATGTGAGTACACTATTTTATTTTGGTGGCTCCTTGTGTTTTATCTATTAGTGTGGTTTTTGCGCATTAGTTGTTTCTTATACATGAACTTGCAATTGCATTTAATGATTTATCCAGAGAACATGAAAGTCTATCCTCAGCTTTTACACAATTACAAGCACACGTGAAGGATTTAGACAATAGAAACAGAAACAATAAACTAAGGATTAGAGGGACTCCAGAATCCATTACTGATTTACCTGCATATAGCACCAACCTATTTCTGTTTCTATGTGAATTCCACCGCTCAGGTAGATCCAAGCCAAGGTGCATACGTCCTTAACCTCCAGAAAGAGGAGAGCCCCAGGTGCTGTCTAATGCTGGTACAAGTAGATATGGACGAAGAAATCTGGACAGCCGCACACCGGAATAAATTATATTCGCCTTTATTCGTAGAACAGGATCATGGAGTACACAGGGCACCACAGTGGGGTGGTACAGAAAAATAGCTGACACGTTTCACACTTACATTAAGTGCTTACTCATATTTCTGTTTCTGCTACACCATGCTTTAAGACAAACCCCCCCTTCGTGATATAGTCCTTTGCATGAAATACTTTTTAGTGAAGGAGGAAATAATGAGGGCTGCACGTGGTCTCAGAAACATTACTCTGGAAGGAGTTCAACTACAGATATACCCGGATATTTCACAAGCCACACTGGACAGACACAGGAAAATGAAAGATATCACCACGGTTCTTTCCACAGCCAGAATCAGATACAGATGGGGGTTTCCTTTTAAGCTGATCATTCCACACAATGGTACAACCTATATCGCCACCTCTATCCCTGAAGGTCAGGAGGATATCCTAGTCAAATTGGGCCTATGGAACCCCAATAACCTTCCTCGCACCCCGTCCACTCCTAGACAAGCCCCTATATGGAACACCCCCTCACTTCGTGGAGATAGATGCAGAACCAGACACAAAGTTGGCCAATGGAGTCCAAATTAACTTTATATCCTCAAAAAGAGTTTTTAGAAAGTTATTAATACTCATTCTTTATATATGATTCTTCAGTTGTTCTCTTCCTACCATTTTTTTTTCTTTTTTGGAGCAGATATGCCTTTAGTCATGTTTTACAACATATACATACTTTATTATTTCAGGCAGAAAAAAGCACTGTTTGCTATACTGATTCTATATGCTAAACTTTTTCTTTTTTCCAGTAGCTAAAACTGTTGTCATTATCCCAAAAGGAATCCAACACTGACACCTTCAGCCTTAAATTGGAACTGTGAGTATATTACACCCATTTCCACCTAATATACACAACAGTTCTCACTGAAGCCTTAATGCTGTCATCTTGTGGCCTTAAATGGAACTACGGATATTCCTCAAACTACTAAAGAAGTAAAGACTACTATCCATTTACCACAATAATATCTAACAGTATTCAGTTGAACTTAGAAGAATTGCTAACCGAGCAGCACTCAGACATTTTTTTTTATATTTTATTGTTTTTTTCTTTTCCCTTAATCCCAACCAAACACTTTCCTTATGTCTATTACTTCTAAATTCAGCTGGGATTCTGGATTTTCCACACTGAATTCAGACTCAATTTTTTCATTAGTCTGGAAAACTGAGGAGGTATATAACCAAATATTACCACAGACTTGTCCGAAATACCTCCTCCACATTGACTTTTCTGTATGGGTATACAAAATGGACACTACTATACCTACATAAATTTATATAAGATCACTATGCAGGTATTCCTCGGTAGTACACTTATGTATCTCTCCAAAATTACAATAAGACTATTTGTCAGATAAGGGTACTCACTGAGGCCGAGATGCTGAGAGCGGTAACCTCTTGCGACTAAGCGCACTCCACTCCTGGAGCTTTTACACAATTACAAGCACACGTGAAGGATTTAGACAATAGAAACAGAAGCAATAAACTAAGGATTAGAGGGGCTCCAGAATCCATTACTGATTTACCTGCATATAGCACCAACCTATTTCTGTTTCTATATGAATTCCACCGCTCAGGTAGATCCAAGCCAAGGTGCATACGTCCTTAACCTCCAGAAAGAGGAGAGCCCCAGGTGCTGTCTAATGCTGGTACAAGTAGATATGGACGAAGAAATCTGGACAGCCGCACACCGGAATAAATTATATTCGCCTTTATTCGTAGAACAGGATCATGAAGTACACAGGGCACCACAGTGGGGTGGTACAGAAAAATAGCTGACACGTTTCACACTTACATTAAGTGCTTACTCATATTTCTGTTTCTGCTACACCATGCTTTAAGAAAAAGGGCACAAAGAGGCACGAGTCACCAGCAGACTGGGCAGGTCTTGCGTGAAGGTCACCGGCAGGAAGACAGCTGTGCAGGACTGGAAGATGCTGAAGCTCAAAAAGGAAGATGAACAGCTAATCCAACAACAGGCCGGGGGTCAAACACCAATGACTGGCAAGAGTCTCTTAGATAGGCAAACTGTCTAGTGCAAAGGACTGTTAGCAGGTCTGTCAGCAGGCTGATGACTTAGTACTGAAGATAGATAGCAAAGTCCGTAAACAGGCCGAGGGTCAAACACAGGTAACTGGAGGCAAGTCTGTGAGCAACCCAGGGGTCGAGCACTGACGACAATAGCAAAGTCCAGGAGCAGGCTGAGGGTCAATCACTGGAGACAGGAAGCAATATCCGTAGATAAGCCAAGGGTCAAACACAGGAAGCAGGTGCAGGAGTTCGAGAGGCAAGCCAAGGGTCAGATGCAGGAAGAGATCAGAGCAGGTCAAGGTCAATCAGGGTCACAACAGGAATTTAAGAATCAGGATACAAGCAGGAAACACACGGGGAGCTGAAAGACAAACCAGCAATCTGGCCACAGCACAGAGTGGCTTTATAGGCCAGTGGGAGGCTCATGTTGTGCGAGCGCTATTGCGTACGCGCGTTCGCCGTTCCACTGAGCAGAGCAATATATTACAGCGCACACATGCAAAAAAGACATTTACCTCCAGCAGGGCTAGTTTAAAACACCTAAACAATCTAAAAAATATTAGCAAAAAATATGGGGATTTGGTCACACCATATTGCTATATGCACCTTCTCATCCAGTCCACGTCAACTCTTCTCTACCTTCAACACTCTACTCTGTCCTCCACTGCCTCCACCCACCAACTCACTCACTGCCCAGGAGATTGCCAATCACTTCAAAACTAAGATTGATACAATTCATGAGGAGATCGCCAATGCGCAAAAACCTCCCCCATGCAACACTCCATGTCCACAGATACAATCATTACTTCCCTCATTCAACCCTGCTACTACTACTGAGGTTGCTAAACTTTTATCTAGCACTCATCTAACCACTTGCCCCCTGGATCCTGTTCCCTCGCAAATGCTACGCTCACCCTCTGACTCGATTCTACGCTCTCTAACTCACATTTTCAACCTCTCCCTCTCTTGTGGCATCTTCCCAAACTCTCTAAAACATGCGCTAGTCACCCCCATACTAAAAAAGCCCTCACTGGATCCCACCAATCTCAACAACTTACGTCCCATCTCCTTACTCTCCTTCTCCTCCAAACTTCTTGAAAGACTGGTCTACAACCGATTAAGCGACCATCTGACCATGAATAAACTTCTTGATCCCCTTCAGTCCGGTTTTCGACCTCAACACTCCACGGAAACTGCTCTCCTTAAACTCTCAAATGACCTACTAATGGCTAAAGCCAATGGACACTATTCTGTACTACTTCTCCTGGACCTCTCTGCTGCCTTTGACACAGTGGACCACCCCCTCCTCCTCAAAAAACTCCACTCCTTTGGTCTCCGTGACTGTACTCTTCGCTGGTTCTCATCCTACCTATCCCACCGCTCCTTCAGTGTCACTTACAACTCTACTTCCTCTTCTCCTCTTCCTTTTTCCGTCGGGGTCCCCCAAGGTTCTGTTCTCGGACCTCTCCTTTTCTCAATCTACACCACCTCCCTGGGTCAATTGATTGCCTCCCACGGCTTTAAATATCATCTCTACGCTGATGACACCCAAATCTATCTCTCCACCCCCCAGCTCTCTCCATCTGTCTCCTCACGCATTACCAACTTATTAGCAGACATATCAGCCTGGATGTCACATCACTTTCTCAAACTCAACCTATCCAAAACCGAGCTCATGATATTTCCTCCCTCAGGTGCCACTTCCCCTGATCTCCCTGTCAAGATCAACGGCTCAACTATCAACCCATCTCCCCACGCCAAGGTCCTAGGTGTAATCCTGGACTCTGAACTAACCTTTCGACCCCACATTCTATCACTATCCAAAGCTTGCCGCCTCTGTCTTCGCAACATCTCCAAGATACGCCCCTTCCTAACCAATGACACCACAAAGCTTCTAATCCACTCCCTGGTCATCTCCCGCCTTGACTACTGCAACTCCCTCCTCATTGGTTTACCTCTAAATAGGCTATCCCCACTTCAGTCCATCATGAACGCTGCGGCCAGGCTCATCCACCACACAAACCGCTCAGCGTCTGCTACACCCCTCTGCCAATCCCTCCATTGGCTGCCACTCAGTCACCGAATTAAATTCAAGATACTAACTATAACTTACAAAGCCATCCACAACCTGGCCCCTAGCTACATCTCTAACCTAGTCACAAAATACCAACCTAATCGTTCTCTTCGCTCCTCCCAAGACCTCCTGCTCTCAAACTCCCTTGTCACCTCATCCCATGCTCGCCTTCAGGACTTCTCCAGAGCCTCCCCCATCCTCTGGAATGCTCTTCCCCAATCCGTCCGATTTTCTCCTACCTTATCCACTTTCAGACGATCCCTGAAAACTCATCTCTTCAGAGAAGCCTATCTGGCCCCCACCTAACAACTGTACATTTATCTTCTCAATCAGCACATCACCCACAGCTATTACCTCTTGTATCTCTTAACCTTCCCTCTTAGATTGTAAGCTCTAAGTGAGCAGGGCCCTCTGATTCCTACTGTATCAAATTGTATTGTATTTGTACTGTCTACCCTCAAGTTGTAAAGCGCTACGTAAACTGTTGGCGCTATATAAATATTGTATAATAATAATAATAATATGGTGCTAAGCCCACTTACTGTGACAAAGTACCCCATGATTAGTGATCAGTGGGTCCTACACTATACATGGATTGGGAGATCCTGCTTCTCCGAACCATGAGAGCAATACACTCTTCTATATGGGAGAACTTTGAGGTCTCCACCCATGACACAAGTGGACACTAATGAGAGGCACTTAATGAATTAGAGTGGGGTGCTCCGCACCCAAAGGAATTTGGTCAGAATCCATACAATAAACAAACAAGATATTTGGGGGGCACACCCTAAAAGATGCATTAAAGCTGGTGCAGCCATAGGACCATACAGCAGAGCAAAATATTACAGCGCACACATGCAAAAAAGACATTTACCTCCAGCAGGGCTAGTTTAAAACACCTAGACAATCTAAAAAATATTAGCAAAAAATATGGGGATTTGGTCACACCATATTGCTATATGGTGCTAAGCCCACTTACTGCGACAAAGTACTCCACTGAATCGCGCACGCGCATTAGCTATTTCGCTGAATTGCACACACATTAGCAGTTTAGCTGAATTGCACACGCGCATTAGCTGTTTCACTGTATTGTGCCCAGGTATGCGCCGGAGTGCCGCTCTACCGTGCATGTGCAAAGGAAGGCAGTGATATTGGCGAGACTGGTACTTGCTTCTTTCCTGACACTATTCCAGTTATGATAGTTAAACATATTGCAGTTCTTTGAGACAAGTTTTTTTTTTTTTTTTTGTTATAATTGCACAGTTATTAATATAACATTATTAATCGTGGCTATTTGCCCACATGTCAACATGAATCACTCCCACTCAGTCGTTACCCACCTTCCATTATTATGGATACAATCCAAGTTGTCTAGATGTATTGACTTATATTTTTTCAACTGGTTCACTATATTTTATTTTTTTATTTTCATTAGGAGTTTTTGGATTCTAAACACTATTAGACCGAGATTGAGACAGGGCAGTCTCACAAGTATTCTCAGTCGGTTGGAGATTTTCTTTTCTTCCAACCCCATATTCTATTCCTATCATAGTTTTAAGGTACATTCTTTATTTGTTATCAGATATATATTTGTTTCTATGTGTAATAAGAGATATGGTACATCTCCTAAGAACTTTCTATTCCTCAATTGTATTAAGAGAAATGCCTTTTTCACAAACTTCTTGTACACCTGGTTATCCTCAGAAACAGTAAATTATTGTTGTAACCATAACAATATCTCCAACCTTTTTCATTATACAATATCACTTCCTGTTGGAACCCCAAAATACAATCTACCACCAGAGTATTGCACCATGTTGCAGAGTATTGCACCATGTTGCAGAGTATTGGCAGAGTATTGCACAGTGTTGCAGTGTATTGACATTGAGCAGCGCTGTGGGCACTAAACATCCAGCCCACAGCGCTGCTGCCATCTCTCCCCCTCTCCCCTCGCACTGTACCGATTGGTACACAGAGGGGAAGGAGGAACCGGTTTCATGATGTGACGCCGGTTTGTTTACATGTGATCGCTCCGTCATCTGACGGAATGATCACGTGGTAAACGGCCGCGATCAGCGGCTATTTACCGTGATCCGTGGTGCGCTGGGTCCTCCAGACCCGGTGGTCACGGATGTTCCCGGGTGCGCGCCCCAAGGGACGCGCGGGAGCAACATTCTGGAATGACGTCCCACGGACGTCCACCCAGAATAAGCCAACCGCGCTGTTGCCGTCTTTCGGCTATGGCCCGGTCGGCAAGTGGTTAATGATTTACAACTCATTGATTCATGGAGAGCGTTAAATATAGGGGCACGTGAATATACTTTTTACTCACACCCACATGATTCCTACTCACTCTTGGATTATATTTTTTGCACTTTCATAATCTTAGCCAACGCTCAAGAGGCATCAATTCATCCATGTTCTTGGTCAGACCACCATATAACCACTCTCAGTACACATTTTATAGGTCGTTCTTCAACACCATACTCATGGAGACTCAACGAGTCCTTATTAACAGACCCCAAACATCAAAATGAAATAGCCTCGGCTATTAAAGATTATTTCACATTAAACACTACACCAGACATATCCCCTACTACTCTGTGGCTAGCTCACAAAGCAGTTTTGAGAGGTCACCTTATTAAGATGGCAGCTCAAGCTAATAGGGAAAAGTGGGCAAAGATACATTCCCTCACAAAAGATCTCCAAAAACTATATAAAGAACACACAAACACACATGACCCAGATATTTTTTTAACATGATCTCTCAAAAATGTAACAATTCCATACTTAACATTTAAGGCAGAAAAGGCACTCTACTGGTCGAAAGCAAAATTTTTCCTCTCAAGTAACACTTATTCGACAATGTTTGCTCGTAAACTAAACCAATCAATAAAACCTACTCATGTCTACAAACTTAAAAACAATGTTAACCAATTAGTCACTCATCCACAAGATATTCTTTCCATTTTTTTTCCAAATTCTATTCAGAACTCCTATCCAAACCATCTTCCTCAATCCCACCCACAGCACTATCATGGCTAGACAAAACTCCTATCCCCTCACTAACCCCTTTATAGATTGACCTTTTGAATGCTCCATGCACAGATGAAGAAATCCTCCAAATCATTAAATCTCTCAAAAGAGGTTCTGCACCTGGTCCAGATGGGTTCTCTTCCTTTTATTATAAACAATTTCAACAACTCTTAACCCCTAATCTAACTAAATTATATAGTAAGATTCTAAAAGGAGACCAATTCCCAGAAGAGATGCTTTTAGCCAACATGTCTTTAATCCCAAAACCAAATAAAGATCATACATTACCCCAAAACTACAGACCAATCTCAGTTATTAACAGTGACCTCAAGATTTTTAGCAGATTAGCATCGATAATCCCTTCCATGACATCCCCATATCAATCAGGATTTATTCCAGGCAGACAAATCACAGACAACATCAAACTAGTAACGAATATAATTCAAGACGCCAATATCAAATCACAACCCATACTCCTCTTAAACCTAGATATTAATAAGACATTCGATAGTGTAACATGGAGATACCTATATATAGTGCTGCAAAAATATGGATTTAATGGAGCATTCATCCATGCCTTTCATGCACTCTATCACCACCACCAGGATAAAATTACCAGGTTGTAATTCAGACTTTTTTAAGATGGGTAAAGGCACTAGACAGGGTTGCCACCTTTGTTATTCGCCCTTGCAATAGAACCGCTTGCCACTGCAATATTACAACACCCAGACATAAAAGGTTACACAGCAAATAATAACACATATAAACTCAGTATGTATTGATGACGACATGATATTCTTCCTCTCACAACCCTAACATAACGTTACCAAACCTACTACAAACATTAAAAATTTTCTCCTCCCTTTCCGGGCTAATGGTGAATGTATCAAAATCATTAGGTATTCCTATAAACATTTCCACATCTCAACTAGATAACATTCGATCCTCATTTAACTTCACAGAGTCCCTCCCATACTTAGGTATACATCTCACTCCAGACATCAATAATCTAGCTAACAAAAACTTTCTACCCATGTTACAAAAATTAAGAATGAAGATGAAATTATGGAAATCCTTTAATATTTCATTTTTAGGTAGAATAACAGCCACAAAATAAGAGCCACAAAAATGACTCTTCTACCAAAGTTACTATATATGTTTTGTGCGCTTCCTACAAGATTGAATAATATAATGATCACTAAATTCCAATCAGATGTTAACAAATTCATATGGTCAGACTGTCACCCAAGGATCTCCAAAACAGTATTATAATAGTCACAGAAAAGCGTAGGACTGGGTCTTCCAGATTTTTGGTTATATTATCTAGCACAGCGGTTCCCAACCCCTCTAGTGCTGTGACCCCTTGATAAAATTTCCCAAGTTGTGGGGACCCCTAACAGTAAAATTATTTTAGTAGCGTGGGTTGTCAGCACCCAAGGCAAGACAAGTAATTTGCGCCCTCAACCCACAGATATTTAGCGCTCTCTGAATCCCTTCCACTCGTACAGTATTAAAACCCCTTATGGTACATTTTATTATGTACAACTCTTTCTCTTTGTTCTCCTTTCTTTCCCTTTTATCTCTCTCTATCCTAATTTCTTTTTTTCCCCCCTCCCTCTCTCCATCCATCTTCCTTGTTCTTTCTCTTATTCTTTCTCTCCCTTTTACTTTGTTCCTCTCCCTTCTATGTATTCTCTATTTTTATTCCTTCTCTTACTCCTTGGTGGGGGGAACAGGATGAGTGGCAGTGCTGGCGGGGAGATGGGTTGAGTGGCAATGCTGGGGGAATTCTGATCAGCCAACTTAGGTGCTCTTGTTTAAGGTCTTCTGCTGACACGAGAACTGTAGTGGGGACTTTTAATGGCAACTATAATCACAGGTAGTGTTACTCACTTTGTCTCCGACTTTGTGGTGTCTCTTAGCAGTGACACCTATACCGAAATTAAGAGATAGGGTCTCCTCCAACCCCTCCCATTTTTCATTCCTCACCAGTCAGCTGATTTCTAGTTTCTGCCCCCCCAGCCATGCCGTGAACTGAATAGGCGGCTGCGAAGAGGCTGAGTGGGCAGCCGCGGGCTCCAGGAACAGCCCAGCTGGGTGGCCGCAAAGAGGCTGGGAGAGCGGTGTGGGCTTCAGGAACAGCCCAGGATTCGGTGACCCCTGGCAAATCATCATTTGACCCCCGAGGGGGTCCCGACCACCAGGTTGAGAACCACTGATCTAGCAGCTAGATGGTCCCAAATATCCCAATGGCACATCCAAAACCCTAAAATCCCATGGGTCAAATTTGAAAAAGACTTTTATGGGGTAATAAAGTTCCAAACCATAAATTAATAGTTCTTAATCAGTTAGTCGCAAACTCCTACCAGCTTTGGAAATTACATTATCAAAATTTTTATATGATGTCAAACACGCCCCCATACGCTTCTTTTATAGGTGATCCCAAATTCATATCAATCCACTGAGATTCAGAAGAATTCATATGGTGTATCAATAACAATTTAACCACCCTCAAGACCCTCATAGATGGCACTACATTTACTTCATTCACAGCACTAAAAGAAAATACAATATCCCTAATAGCAAACTCAGAAGATTCCTCCAAACAAGACATTTTTATAATACTCATTTTCAGGTAACAGATATAATATCACCTACATTCTAAGAAAAAAAAAGTTTTAATTCTCCAAGAGCTGCATGTTTAATATCAGAAATATACTCAAATCTGATCAATACAAGCAGTCTGGATAAACATCCCAATATGCTTAAATGGGAACAAGAATGTGACATCACCCTATCCACAGAAAATTGGTCTGACTATATGAACAATCGACTTAAATGCACAAGATCAATCACAATTAGAGAGACAGCAATTAAGCTCTTCACACGATGGTATTATACACCAGCAAAACTCCACTCCATTTTTCCCTCAGTACCTCTTATGCCCTGTACACAAGGTCAGATTTTCCAACGGAATATGCGCGATCGGAGCATGTTGTCGGAAATTCCGACTGTGTGTGGGCTCCATCTGACTTTTTCCATCGGAATTTCTGACACACAAAGTTTGAGAGCAGGCTATAAAATTTTCTGACAACAAAATCCGTTCACGTCAATTCCGACCGTGTGTGGACAATTCCGACGCACAAAGTGACACGCATGCTCAGAATAAATTCTGAGATGGAACAGCTCGGTCTGGTAAAATTAGCAATCGGAATGGATCTAGCACTTTCGTCACGCTGCAATGTTTTAAATAGTTGAATACAGCGCACTCTCTTGTTCTTTATAATGCTAGAAGAATGAAATTGTTTTGCTGCTCATATTCACACAGACTTCTCACAAACTTCTTTCTTTATTATTTCTCGTGATTTAATGAATATAATATTTTGATTAGTCACATCTATCGAAAATAATTTTTTTTTTTTTGGAAATCCTGATATCCTGTTATTTTTTGTCAATTTTTTTTTTACTCCAGAATATATTTGGGTGTGTTTTGTGAGGAGATTGTTTGGTGTTGGTGTCTCTTGTTAATTTCACATTGTATTTTTGAAATGTACCTGTCTACTCACAAACAAACTGTCCTTTTTGAAGGAAAACACACATAGGCAAGTATAATAGAAATAAAAATACCTTTATTAAGGGGTCCTAACTAAACAAAGAGGGAGGCAACGCTGGATAAACTGCAGAAATTGGCGAAGCCTTTGGCCCCCAGGGCACACATTAACTATTTTAATGCCAAATTGGTGGCCTGAGGAGTCCATAAATAAGGGAGTACAATCTGGTCCAGAAGTCCAAGAGATCATGAACAGCAGCAGATGACATGTATTGTCCCCAGGCTACGGTCATACAAGAGCCTGCATCTTTTGTAAGACCAGACTGAACCCAGGGCCATCACTCTCTGGTCTTCCTTAGACGCTTCCTTCCAGGCTGTGGCTCTGGTGTTGGAGGTGTGGCAGGAGGAGGAGGAGGACCTGGAGGAGGAGGACCATGGTTGAGCTCACAAACATGGCTTTGGCTTGTGAGTAGGCCCCTCAACTTCTTATTTAGTGCTTGGAAGATGAGATACTCACATATTAGGCATTGGTCCTCCTCCATTTCCAGCGTTTTTCAGGCTGTTATGTATGCAAAGTCCCCTTGAACACTGTGGGGGTTCTGAGGGCCGCAGTAGCCTTCCAAAATAGGCAAATTGCTGCCTCCTTCATGTTACTCCTCTTCCTGACACTTTTTGGTTGAAGGTGGAGGGGAGGGACCTGGGTATCGGGCAGGCTACTTGGCCCGGCCACCTCCTGGCTGAGACTTTCCTGTGTATGAAAAAGGGACATCGTTTTAGTTTTTGGTTCATCAATCACAACCAGAAATTAGGAATCCAAACTAACATAGATTTAACATCATTAATTTGACCAACAGAAATATTTTGAAGAATGCTATACCTGGCTCAAGCTTGGCTCCTCCACATGTTGCTGCCTGGAAGGCCCAGGTTGGGCATCTGAAGCCTCAGCTGGGGGGGGGGGGAAAGGAAGCGTTGAAGGAAGACTGGAGAGTGCTGGCCTGGGTTCAGTCTGACCTGCCAGAAAATGCAGTCTGTCATAGTACCACAGCCTGGGGACATAAATGTCATCTTCTGCAGCTCCTGATCTCAGGGAATCCTGGACCTTCTTGCGCTCCCTTAGATAAGTGCTCCTCATGCCACCAATTAGGGCCTTCAAATAGGTGATGTCTGCCGTTGGGATCACCGGCTTCACAAATTCCAGCAATTTATCCAGCGCTGCC
The DNA here is from genome assembly GCF_042186555.1 of Aquarana catesbeiana. Taxonomy (NCBI): domain Eukaryota; kingdom Metazoa; phylum Chordata; class Amphibia; order Anura; family Ranidae; genus Aquarana; species Aquarana catesbeiana. The sequence continues at coordinate 28,462,053 of NC_133329.1, forward strand.
TTCCTCTTTGTTTGATTCTTATAATGTGGTTGGTTTACCTGCCACAGACAGGGCAGCTCCCTGAACATATCAATGAATATAGGGATAAAGTCCTGATCATTCAATATATCCATTTTCTCTGCAAGACACAACACAAGACAAACCCTAATGTCAGGCTAAAGTCTCCTAATCTTGTCCCAATATAGGCCTCAATCTCTAAGCAGTATAGGCCCAAGTTTAAATGTTACCTTCGTTATCATGATCGGCGCTTCCTATACTCCTTCCTCCGCTCAGATCGTACGTACGACACACGCATGTTACGCTTTATATACACTGTGAAACTCCGCCTGCCCCTGACATTCTTTCTAGTCTATTCCCCACCCCTTCTCATTCGGAGCAGTGGGGAAGAGCACATTTGTGGAGACAGAGCAGGTGCGTGCTAATTACAGCAATGAGGAGGAGGAAAGCCCGGAGCCAGAAATGTCAGGATCCCGGAGGAGATGATTTAAGGCCTCAAATATGTCCTTTGTGGAGATGGTAGAGATGGTCGACATACTGAAGAGGGCCGACTATGACGGGAAGTATGGACCTTACCCCAACCCCAATGTCAGAAAGGCCAAGATCATGGCGAAAGTTGTGAAGAGTCTGCACCGGCATTTTGGGGTGCGGCGATCCAAGGATCAACTGAGGAAACGGTGGTCGGACCTCAAAATCAGGGAGCACGATCAGTATAGAAGGATCAGGAGAGTGCTACAAAAAAGTAAGTAGTTGTCCTGTCTTCCTATTCGGTATTTTTATAATGTTCATGCTGCTCCATGTGCTTTTCTTTACTGTTGTACAGTTTAAAATGGCAACTTTCATGGCCATGGACACATTATTTGTTCATAGGAAATATTGTTCGTTCGCCCAATAAAACACCCTGTTTTGTCCAGATGCATTTCAATGCATTTTTTCTAGCCTACTTCTCTTAAAATAAGTTTGTTGTCTATATGGGTTAGTAACTAGAATGAAATGCAAACTAGATTATGTGTAAGGAGAGGACACTGAGCAGTTGTTTTCACATCTGGACACTGGAGCACTAGTGTGGGACACAAGAACACCATTTTAATTAGGGGGCCCACACAGGTGCTCCAGTGTATACTATAGGGGGGGCTACATCTGTGAAGCTTGTACAAAACAGGCAAGTATTCAAGCTTCATCTTGGAACTCTGCCAAAACAGACAATTGTACCCCACTTCCAAGCAATGTTTCAGATTCCGATTTCTGCCATCAAATATCTGTGTGCTAAGTATACCTATTTTTTTTACATAGGGGATAAAAGACTCAGAGGACACCACTCATCAGAGGAGACAACAGACCCCCCACCTCAGGAAGAAGTGGAAATCCCCCAAACCCAACCAGAGGAGGAGGAGGGAGACGTGGTGGAAATTGTCACCACAACAGGTGAGTGTCTGCGACCACAGGCTCAGGTAAGAGATGGATGCCTGCATATTTATAATACATGGTGTTTTTGTTTTTTATATATTTTTAGGTGATTGTGATGTTGTGGAAGAAGGTCATTTCACCAGTGAAAGTGCCCAGATCCTCATCGGGGAGATAATGGGGTGTAATAGGGACTTGGAAAACATCAAGCAAAACATCAATGATGTTCAAAACAAAATGAAGAACATCATTGATGTTTTAGGGGGAATTTAAAACCCCTAGAAATCCCTAACTTATTTCTGCTTTGTGTTTTTGTTTTTCTGACAATTTTGTGAAAATTTTGTGACATATTATAGAAAAGCCAAATTTTGAAGATGCACACAGTGTGTCAACATGTGCTATCTGCCATCACGGGAGATCAATGTACGCATTTTGGGGGTTCAACCCCTTCCTCAATAATAAATTAGCTGAGAGGAAGGGGTTGCACCCACAAAATACGTCCCTTGATCCCCCATGATGGCAGCTAGCACATGTTGACATTCAGCAATTTGGCTTTTCCAGGGGTGACTTCACCCCATCTGCTGAACGCAATATCAAACACAGTTTATAAATACTCATGTCTGATATTGCCTTCACTTTCTATAAAAGTTGAACTTTGTAAGTTCCAGAGTTGTGTATTTTTTTTTTTGGTTTTAAACATGCCTGTTTTATCTTAAAAGGCAATTTCTACTTTTTAATGGGACCTAAAAAATTGGTATACAACAAACATGTTGGTTTGTTTTAAAAACCTTTTAGAAATGCACATGTGATTATGCTTTGATTAAAAAGATTGAGAATCAACAATGTGTGGCTTCTTCTTTCAATGCTTAAAAGCATTTTTTTGTTGTAAAGTTGGTGTTTTCAGTGACAATGGGGGTTATTTACTAAAGGCAACTCCACTTTGCACTACAAGTGCAGTTTCAGTGCAGTCTCAAGTGCACTTGTAGTGCAAAGTGTATTTTCCTTTAGTAAATAACACCCAACAGTGCTTTATAATTTTATACAATCACGCCATTTTCAGGGCTCCCCAAATTTCAGTCATGGTCAGCTAAAAGAAAGCCAAGCAGTAAATCTAAGCAAATATGTGTTCAGTTTAAAATATATTTTTATTTAAAAAATGTCTCAGACATTGTCTGGCATATTGATGGCCCCCCTACCCGCAAAGTATTCCATGTATCTTAGACGGACCTCGCGGGCACTCTGAGGGGGCAAGCCAGGACGGCCAGCTTCAAGCGCCATCAGGGTTGGTTCATTCATATTAATTCCGGCTTCTGGCCCAACTGAGCCAGCATAGTTCCAAGAATTTCTCCTTAAAAAGTTGTGGAGAACACAGCAAGCTAGGATGATGTGATTGAGTTTATATTCCGCCATGTATATCGGTGTAAGAAATAGGCAGAACAGGCTGGCCATTATTTCATACGTGTTCTCCACCACTCTTCTGGCTCTGGCCAGCCGGTAATTAAAAACCCTCTGGTCCAGGGTGAGGGTCCTCATAGGGAATGGCCACATAAGATGGTCCCCCAGTGCAAACGCTATATCCGCAATGAAGACGAATGGGAGTCCTTCCGCATTGTCTTCTGGAGGTGGCAAGCCCAAGCTGCCATTCTGGAGACGCCTGTAGAACTCCGTGTGGGCGATGACTCCACCAGCTGACATCCGGCCATTCTTCCCCACGTCCACATACAGGAACTCGTAAGTAGCCGACACCACTGCCAACATCACAATACTATTGAACCCCTTGTAGTTGTAATAGTATGACCCCGAGTTGGGTGGTGGGATGATGTGGACGTGTTTCCCATCAATTGCCCTCCGCAGTTAGGAAAGTCCCACCGCTGGGCAAAGTGGGAGGCCACAGTCTGCCATTCCTGTGGGTTGGAAGGAAACTGTGGAGTCAAACAAGAACCAAAAAATAATCATTTTGCACATAAACATTGAAAGCAGATTAGACACAAACATTCTTGGCCAACATCAGTATAACATTTATTTTAGGGAGTATTTAAAGACAAAGGTATAAAGTCCACCTATCAGATTCCTCCCCCCCGCTCATGGGCCATTTAAAAAAATTTAGGGGGGGTGCTTTGGCTAGGTAACCCTCTCCACTTCATTGAGAGATGAATGCCTAAATAATTTGTATTACTTTGGCTAGCCCCTCCTTATTTACACTATTGGCAGCCCACTGGACAGGTAAGAAGTGTCATAATACAAAGATATAAATACACACTGTACACATTTTGGCACATTTTTACATTCTGCTATTACATATCAAGATAATAATAGGATACAAAAACTTTAAACAGTACCATTTGAAAGTATTCAGGCAGGCCCTTGCACTACATGCTTTGAGGAATTCATCCAGAAATATGACCACAAAAGAGATGGGTATAGTGTGTATGGGTTTGGCAAAGTCAGCAGATAGAGGACTGAGGATAGATAGAGGATTGGTATCAGCTGAGTTAACAGTTGGGGGGAGGGAGGGTTCCAAATGATTTTGGGACCCCAAAAAAAACCTCTGGCATTCTGCCAGAATTTAAAGCACAAATCACATTTTTACAAATTTTAGGGGGTGTTTAAGGTAAAGCACTACTATGGAGCTGACAAAATACATTGTTAATTGAGTAGACAAGGTGGATATAGGCCCAGGAGAGCATGCTGGGGAGGTAAGTGAAGGCAAATATGTATGAAGGACAAAAAAATAAAAAAATAAAAAACAGCATGCATGTGGACAACGGGGACATTCACAGCATATTACAATCATGGTAATTAGGGAATGAGGAAAGAAATACAATACATTAGCAAACATTAAATACAATAAAATTAGATGTAAAAGGATAAATCTTACCTTAATATACTCCTTCTGCAGGACCTAGATGATGGCAGAACAGGTCTCTGGGATAATGATCCCCAGAGCCTGGGGGGAGATGCCTGTCGAGAACTTGAGGTCCTGCAGGCTTCTCCCTGTCGCCAAGTACCGCAGCGTGGCGACTAGCCTCTGCTCCGGAGTGATGGCTTGCCTCATGCAGGTATCCTGCCTGCTGATATAAGGGGTCAGCAAAGCCAACAAATGGTGAAATACAGGGTCCGTCATCCGGAGAAAGTTCCTGAAATCATCAGGATTATTCTCACGGATCTCGTGGAGCAAAGGCATGTGACAGAACTGGCCACGCTGGAGCAACCAATTCTTGGTCCATGAACTCCTCCTCACCCTGTTCATGGACTGGGCTTGTGTCAAAGTAAGGACCCCAACACCAAGCAACCCGCACAGCATGAACTCTATGATGAGTACAGTACGTACACGCAACATGGCTAGAAGACGGTCAGCTAGTCAGAACGAAGTAACAGAACGCACTGAAGAACAGCAAGGCCTGTGAAGAGCGACCTGGAAATCAGTAACGAATGGACAAGAACACAATGACAAGTCAATGGGAACTCGCTGCACACACTGAAGACCAGATACAAACCCACAAGCACAAACTGAACAGCAGAAATACGATCTGAAAACCACGAGTCTGAAAAAGCATGAATGGTCTCTCACCAAACTTTTACTAACACGAGATTAGCAAAAGGAGCCCAAAGGGTGCCGCACTTGGTACTGAAGCGCCCTTTTATAGTCTCGTTGTACGTGGTGTACGTCACCGCGTTCGGAAATTCTGACAACTTTGTGCGACTGTGTGTTTGCAAAACAAGTTTAAGCCAAAATCCGTCGGAAAAAATCCATGGATTTTGTTGTCAGAATGTCCGATCAATGTCCGACCGTGTGTACAGGGCAATACATGTTTCAAAGGATGCATCTCCACCGGATCATTCTCCCATATTTTTGGGGATTGTGAAAGGGTTTCTCAGATATAGAAAATACTTGAGGGTTTTGCATCCATAATTTCTGAAAATAACATTAGTCTCACTCTCTCCAACTGTCTTTTATTCACCCTATCATAGGTCTAAATACTTATCACATGAGACTGGTTCACACAATATGCGTTTCCATTCACTGGCTTATCGCATACCACTGGAAATCATCCACACTACCTTTATCCCAATTAAAAACAAGAATCAACAATATCCTCCTTATGGAAAAAATATTCCATACCCTAAACAATACAAAACATATATTTGACAAAAAATGGAACCCTTGGTTTACTCATGCAAAACATATATAATTTATAAACTCTGAATAAATAATTTTCAGTATCAATAACTCATTTAAGAATACTTGAATTATATGTAACAGGAATTGTTCAACCATTGTACATATCAACATGATTTATTGTAATGATGATTCTTTAATCTGTATTTCTCTCAATTTATGATAACCCGTTTTGTACCACTATTTGTACCTAATTAAAAAGTTTGTAAACAAAAAAATAAAATAAAATCATAACAGGATAAAACTCTTACCTACTTTAAGTGTTATGCCCCGTACACACGGTCGGATTTTCCGATGGAAAATGTACGATCGGAGCGTGTTGTCGGAAATTCCGACCGTGTGTGGGCTCCATCGGACATTTTCCATCGGATTTTCCGACACACAAAGTTGGAGAGCAGGAGATAAAATTTTCCGACAACAAAATCCGTTGTCGGAAATTCCGATCGTGTGTACACAAATCCGACGGACAAAGTGCCACGCATGCTCAGAATAAATAAAGAGATGAAAGCTATTGGCCACTGCCCCGTTTATAGTCCTGACGTACATGTTTTACGTCACCGCGTTTAAAACGATCGGATTTTCCGACAACTTTGTGTGACCGTGTGTATGCAAGACAAGTTTGAGCTAACATCCGTCGGAAAAAATCCTAGGATTTTGTTGTCGGAATGTCCGAACAAAGTCTGACCGTGTGTACGGGGCATTAGACTTTGGTGTCTACCTGTAGTGCCAGAAGGAGATACATTATCAACTGGGTCATGCACAGACTAAGCAACGGGGAAACTATTACAGATGTAGATATTTGGGGAGGACTTCTTCTCTGCCAACTGTCCAACCACACAAAAAAGCCTAGTGGAACTGTGCAAGCATTCAAAACATGAAGGAAAAAGCAAACATATGCTAGGATACACAAATTCAAAAATGATGTGTAAGCATTACCTTCCCACAAAGCTTGCATTCCAAAGGATCACTTAGTTGAGGAGAAAAAATATTCTTTGCACATTCTGTAAAAGGTAATAGAACACTTTAGCAAGGTCCAACTGGAATCTTAATTCAAAACCAAAGCAAAATATTTAGAAAACTTGCCTGTTTTTTATATGTAAAGTGTATCTGATAGAAATAATTATTAATGCTAAATACAGTATAATTGATTCTACTACTGGCAATGTGTGACTTCCGTATTTCTGTGTTTACAAGGAGCAGTTTGGCTGTAAAAACCCTAATGCCGCGTACACACGAGCGGACTTTCTGGCAGGAAAAGTCTGATGGAATCGTTTCATCAGACATTCCGATCGTGTGTGGGCCTCATTGGACTTTTTCTTTCGAAAATTCTGACGGACCTAGAAATAGAAATTGTTTTAAATCTTTCCGCCAGAACCAGTTCCTATCGGGAAAACCGCTCGTCTGTATGCTGTTCCGACGGACCAAAAACGACGCATGCTCTAAAGCAAGTACGAGATGGCAGCTATTGGCTACTCGCTATTGAAGTTCCCTTTTCTAGTCCCGTCGTACGTGTTGTACGTCACCGCATTCTAGACTGTTGGACTTTGGTGTGATCGTGTGTAGGCAAGACAGTTTCAGTGGAGCTCCGTCGGAACTCCATCTGAAAGTTCATTCCGACGGAAAAAACGGTCGTGTGTATGCGGCATAAGTGTCACATTTTACTTCTGAGTATGCTTAATTCCTTTGCCACTTCTCTACTACAACTTCTATGACTGAAAATGATGTACAGTATATAAAAAAAAATAAGAAATATGTTTTTAGTCTTAATATCCACCTTAAATCAAATCGCAAATTGCATATTGTACTTGTTTGTAGCCTAAATACCCAAATTTGCACTTAAAACTGTAACTGTGTAACCAGGGGAGGACTGACCATTCGGGCATATCAGGCACTGTCCGAGGGCCCGGAGATCAGCAGCGGGCCCGCCCCTGACTATTGCCAAACATCCAGAGGGGACAGAGAGAGAGAGCTCTGCTGTCTGTCAGCATATACCCCCGATCTGCAGGTTTCCCGGATACTGCACGTACCCTGCTGACATTTCTCTCCCTCCAGCACTACTTTGGGCATAACTATAAGGCTACTTTCACACTGAGGCATTGCAAAACCGCGGTAAAAACGATGAGCGTTTTTAGCGTGGTTTTCCTGTTTTTGCCGCCACCCCAATCCTATTGTGGTGTTTGAGGGAAAAAATCCTGCAAACAGCTTTTTTGGAGCATCTTTGGGGCGCATAAAATAGCGCTGTAAAAACGTCTATCCTAATTGAAATGAATGGGAAACGCTGTAAAACCGCAGTAATACCACTTTAAAACCGCGTTAGCGGTAAAAATAGCACTAACGCCCATGCGTTTTAATCGCGTTTTTATAGCGTTTTTTATGCGTCAGCAAACCTGACCATGTGACCATGTGACCATGCAGTCATGTGACCTTCCCCACAGCTTCTGGGCGGTTTTAAAGTGGTATTACTGCGGTTTTACAGCGTTTCCCATTCATTTCAATTAGGATAGACGTTTTTACAGCGCTATTTTATGCGCCCCAAAGATGCTCCAAAAAAGCTGTTTGCAGGATTTTTTCCAACGCACAGCCAGCACAACGCCTCAGTGTGAAAGGTTACACTGAGATACATGGGGGGCGTTTTTCATGTGGTATTTAGGCGGTAATTTTAGCGCTAAAACGCCTGAAAAACGCCTCAGTGTGAAAGGGGCCTAAGAGCTGTGAGTACCCCCGCTCTCACACCAATCCAGCCTGTCACTGTCTCTTGTAGCCCTGCAGCCACAGCACAGATGCCTCTGTGATCTTTCCTGCGTGCTCACCCCTCCTCTCCCTGTGATTGATGAAGGAGGTGAAGTCCGTTCCGGCCAGCTACTGTCTCTTCTGGTCTCTCGGTAGGCCCAGCCACTGCACGTTTCTCTGTGTTCCTTCCCGTGCTCTCCCCCTCCTCTTCTCAGGCTTGATAAGAGGTCACTGCACTGGCTCCTTCTCAGCATTCCAGCCAGCACATCTCCCACCCCTGTGTTCTGTGAATCTCCCTGAGCTCCCTCAAACACCACAATAGGATTGGGGTGGGGGGACATTAAGAGCACCTGTCTTTGCTCAGCAATAGCTTGGTCTGTCATTACAAATTCTGGCCCTGCTACCTGCACTCTGCTGTAGGTGAGCAGCAGGTACATCTGGCTCCCTTGCTGGCCTGGCCACATGAGGAAAGGAGAGGAGAACTAATAACCAGGTCCTGTAAAAGGGACATCTACACTGATATGTGCAGTCCCAACAGTGCCCACCAATGTTGCCAATCAGTGCCCTCCAGTGCTTGCAATCAGTGGTGCCACCTACCAGTGCCTCCTCGTCAGTGCTGCCTCATCAGTGGAGCCTATCAGTGCCACCCATAAACGGCTTTTGCTATTTATTTTTCAAGTGCCCATCGGTGCCTCCTCATCAGTGCCGCCTATCAGTGCAGTTTCATCAGCACACATCAGTGAAAGGGAAAAATTACCTGTTTGCTAAATTTTATAGCAAACTATGAAAAAAAATGTTGGTCTTTTTTTCGTTTAGTAAAAAATAAAAACCCAGCAGTGATTAAATAACACCAAAAGAAAGCTATATTTGTGTGAAAAAAAATGATAGAAATTTCATATGAGTACAGTGCTACATGACCGCATAATTGTCATTTAAAGTGTGACAGCACTTTGGGCAAGAAGGGGATAAAAGTGCCCAGTAGGCAAGTGGTTAAATAGGGGCACCCTGGAAGGGCAGAACATACGGGGGGCACTCTACAGGAGGATGTAAGGGGGCACTCTAAAGGTACTAACTCCTCCAGAGATTTCCTTGGTGCTTCTAAAGTGCCCCCTTATTTCCTCCAGAGTGCCCCCTCCTTTCCTTTACCACTGGCAGCAGCTGCAGGTATTTGTGTTTTCTATGCTTCAGTTCATGAATTGGCAGGAGCCTCTGTCTTCTGTTTATTCATTTGCAGTGCAGCTGAGGCTACAGAGAAAAGGATTGTGGATTTGTCCTCAGTCCCTTTCTCTGTTTCATAAATGAGACTTGGGGGGTCTATTTAGACCCCTGATACTTCATCAAAGCGCCCCCCCAAACAGCATTGTGAGAAGAATGTAAAAAAACATATTAAAATTAATTGAACATTAGAATAAAAAAATGTAGAAAATCAGACTAAAATTTCTAATTAGATTAAAAAGCCACACTAAATACGCAGCATAGTTTAGCCACACATACTGTGTGCCACAGCATGCTATGCACACCGCAGGTCACGTTAATGTTGCATCATAAAGATGGCTGCTGCGTGGTGGCCATCTTTAACAGCTTCAGATCTGCGCTATAGCCGAATGACTGCTACAGCGCAGATCTACTTTGCCAGGAGGACGTCTATTTTGCTCGAGCAGCCTGCATGCCCCCTGCAGGGTGCGCGTGGCACGCTCTGTGATCAGCGATTCTATGAGACTCGCTGGATCACAGATCAGAGTAATGGGTCGATCCTGACCCCTTACCACGTGATCAGCTGTCAGCCAATGTCAGCTGTATTTTTTATCCTCATGCTGACAGCGTGAGGAGAAAAAAAAAAAGCCAATCACCAGCAGCTGTCAGAGGGACATAGGTCCCGATCAAGGAGAGCAGCCGCCAGCTCATCTGTGCCCAACTGTGCCACCTACCAGTGCCCACCAGCGCCGCCCATCAGTGCCCACAGTGCCACCCATCAGTGCCCACAGTGCCACCTATCAATGTCACCAATCAGTGCCTCATCAACAGTGCTTCCCATCAGTGTCACCTACCAGTGCCCATCAGTGCCATCTATCAGTGGTACCTATCAGTAACACCTATCAGTGCCCATCAGTGCCACCCATAAGGGCCCATCAGTGCCATCTTATCAGTGGCCATCAGTGCCGCCTTATCTGTGCATATTAGTGCCGCCTTATCTGTGCATATCAGTGCCCATCAGTGCAGCCTATCAGTGCCCACCAGTGCAGCCTATCAGTGCCGCCTCATCAGCGCATATCAATGAAGGAGAAAAATTACCTGTTTGCAAAATTTTATAAAAAACTATGAAACTTTTTTTTTTTCAAAATTTCCCATCTTTTTTGTTTAGCAAAAAATAACCCCAGTGGTGATTAAATACCACCAAAAGAAATCTCTATTTGTGTAAAAAAAAATGATAAAATGTAATTTGGGTACAGTGTTGCATGACAGCGCAATTGTCATTCAAAGAGTGACAGCGCTGAAAGCTGAAAATTGGAGGGGGGTTTAAGTGCCCAGTAAGCAAGTGGTTAAACCTGGGGGCCCCACGATCTGCTATTGCCCCATGAGTTGTCAGTCCACCCCTGTTTGTAACTTTTGGAAATGCCAGTAAAAAGTTGGCTGTGCCAGTAAATGTTGGGTGTTGTGTCAGTAAATCTCAATCTGGTAGGTTGGTAACATTGGGTGTTTACATCAAGCTACCTCTGATCTGTCACATTTAGGTCAAGAAAAATGGAAAGAGACAGCATCTTTTTCAATTGCTTTCTTCCAGGCCTGGACAGACTCGGAGGTAGGTGGGTGTTTACGGACACAAGTCAGTTTACATCCACCTGTCCACAGAGCTACATGGAGCTTATAATCAGGTCCACCCATTGTTGGACTGACTTTTAGTGCTTTTTTGTGAAGATAGTTGCTTAGAACACTTATCTCTTAATGGTGTGACAAGGCTCCCATCTTTGCACTGTGAGTCAATATTATCACATAGTTCCTTTGATCTTTCATGGTTGTGTTTTGTTTCAGAACTTTTATAGGTGTGCCCAATCTCAGAAGGTTTATTGTGTGAATGGACCTTGGAGAATTCATCAATGGGTGGTTTATTTGAACTCTCAATTCTGTACAGTATCCTAGAAGTGTCATTGTTGAGTTGGGTCACTGGGAAACCTTTGCTAGGCAGTTTCTCCAAACTCTCAGAATTTAACCCTATCTTTAAAGTTTTACTGCTGAATTCATCCTTTTGGCATTCATTGTTGGTCAGCTTCTCTGAATTTTCTGAAAAGTACCAAACTGTAGACTTTCGATTAAGCAACTGTGGCGTAGGTTTGTCTTTGATCCGTGTATCAGGAGTCTCATAGATGTCCTCATAGATATTCTCAAAGATATACTCAGTCTCAGAGCTGTCCCATGTCTCTAAGTTCTCAATACTGGATGGCATTTTTTGACTCTTGCTGCTACGTGGTATTAAAATCTCATGTGTTGATTTTGTGTTGGGACTCTTGTCACCATGCAGTGGTTTTGAATCTTCAGTTTTGCACTTTGTTTTATTGGTGTCTGTGAGAGTTTCCTCCAGATTGTGTCTGCTGTAATGAGGATCAGGACCTCCGTAGTTGCTGCTTTCATGTACCACTGTACATGTGTGAAACAAAGAGAATATGTTTTAATATGAAAATCATAGGACAGGAAACAATGTACAAAATGTTTAATTGATATGTTTTTGTTAAATGCAAACCAATTTTCTGATACTGACAGTCCAATCCAATTGGTCAAACCTGTTTTCCCACTTTTTAAAAAAAATATTTTTTTACTTTTATTTATGTCTACAATTTTTGATTTCATGTAATACACAATTGAATATATTTTATTATATTTAGCTTTTTTGTATGTATTGTAAAATATTTTATTTTTATTCATTGTTTTTTTTTTACTTTTTCTCATACCTGAAGTAGAAGCTATCAAGTTTCTCAGTTTTGTAATTAGGGTTTTATTGTTGTTTTTTTCAGTTTTTGAAATGAGAAGCAAATCACAGGCCAGTTTCTCAATAGTGGGCTGAAGCTTCAGGATCCGAATCTTCTCCTCATGGCTGCTGTCCTCCACATCATCAATCACCACAATCACATTGTCTCTCCCTGTGGTTGCACACAAGTATCAACCATATTAGTCACATTCTTGTTCCATCACCTTTACCCTTACCATTCCTCCTCTCTTTCCCTCCTGTCCTTTTCATCCTTTCTCTTCCTTCCTCTCCACTTGATCCCTCCACTCCTCTTTTCTTTATTGTCTTCTTCCTTCTCCTTTCCCTTCTCTCCTCCACTGTAAGGAAATGCTTGCCAATAGACAAAATAACTCCTCTTGGTGGATTTTTTGCACAGGCTAATACATGTTCCTATTTGTGCTCACAGGAATCGGGCACTGGCTAATGCCCTTCTGCATTATCATGAGTGTCAGTGCTTATGTGTACCTGTGAGTGTGACAGATGTGACAGGCTATTTAAACTCAGCCAGTGCTCAGGATCAGTGATGATTTGTCTTCAGCCTCCTGTGACCCGTGATTCTATATCCTGATTCCAGTTGCTGACCTGTCACCCGGCTTGTCTTGACCATTCTCTGAACTCCACTTGCACTGACCTTGACTTGTCCCCTGACCTCCACTTCTGTCTGCTCCATTGGCTCCTACTTTAGTGATTGGTTCCAGACCCAGCTTGTTTTCTGATTACGCTCCTGCCTGTGCCCTGTATCTAATCCATCCGTCTGTGTATGACCCGGCCTGCCTGACTTTGCTACTCTGCCTGCTGTCACCAGTACTAGCTGCTCACCTGCTTGCCTGCTTACTGAAGCCTTCTGATGACTTCTGATGCCCAGCGTGGACACCTACCCTGCTGCTAGCAAGACTTACAAGCACTCATGCCACTCTGTACTCTTGTGCCTCCTGTCTACACTATTGAGTCAGAGGTGTAAGGAAGGCCTTCCTCATCATATCAGGCTCTTCTACCAGGTACGTGATATCTCCACTTCTCTCCTATCCTGTCCTCTAGAATCATATCTTCTCTTCCTCTCATCCTCTCTTCTCACCTCCCCTCTAGAATTATATCCTCTCCTCTCCCCTATATATTTATCAGTTAGTCTAACCTTCTCTTATGCCCTGTACACCTGGTCGGACATTGATCGGACATTCCGACAACAAAGTATATAAAGAAAAAATGGGGAAATGGCGCTAACCTATTATGACACAGTATTTAAATTGCAATTGCAGTGAAAATAAAAATCAAAATAAAAGTAAAAATGAAGACGGCCGTCTTTGAAAACGTCCTATGACGAAACGCGTAAGGCGGAGTCACGCTCACACGTCACACCTGGAAGCTCTGGCTGGAACGCAAGCTGGGACGCATGCTAGGACTGGCTTCCCGGTCTCATTCTTGTCTATAGCTGTGCTGCACTGGGTCTATTGTTTTATGGATTATATACTTTTTAAATAAACTAGATATACTTCACTACGGAAGCTCCCTGTTTCTTTTTGTGTGGAGGAAAAGACAGATTGGTGGTGGTGAGTTACGGAGGAGCCCAGCTCTGGGACGTTTGCCGGGAATCTTCAACCGGATTGCTGGTGCAAACCTACGGAGGAGCGGAGTACAAGCGGGACATCTAAGGGGACATCCATCCCAAGACACCCACTCTATGCCCATTACCCCTGCAGGGGTGATTGCTTCTGGTGAGTGGGGGAACATTGGGGGAGCACTTGGAGTCACCAGTCTTTATGAGCACAGAAGTCACAGTTTTTATCTTTATTTTCATTTGGATTGCATATGGTGGGATCTCAGCTCCGTTTTTTTTAGCAGAGACTTTGTTTGTTTTTTCACAGAGACTTTGCTTTTTCTTATAGACTTTGTTACATACACTATAAACGAGGTTACTAATAATTATATAACCGTATACACACTTGGTCTGGATTTCATACAGATCTTGTTTATACACTTCACATGAGTCAATGTGTGGTTTAATTATACAATTACACACATACATGGACTTTCCGGAACTAGTTTAGTAGATGCTTCACTGCTCATCTCATTAGAAACACAAAATATTGGATTGAATATACACATTGATTATACACTTCAATATCTATTATCACTGTTGTTTGCCCCAAGGGGTGATACACTGTAATAACTTTATGGTTTTTTATAATTAGCATAGCTGTGATTTAAAATACTGTATGCTTAAAATACCTTCATGCACGTATATGGTACCTACTTTAACATTTATTAATTTCACTGGGTTTTGCACTATTTAATTTTATCATGTTCATTTTTACTTTTATTTTGATTTTTATTTTCACTGCAATTGCAATTTAAATACTGTGTCATAATAGGGTAGCGCCATTTCCCCATTTTTTCTTTATATACTTTAATAGCTCCCAGTGGGAACTAATTAGGGGGAGGCTGCAACCCTCCATCTCCTGAGCCCGTACTTTTAACTTATTATTCATTCCGACAACAAAATCCATCGTTTTTTTCCGACGGATGTTGGCTCAAACTTGTCTTGCATACACACGGTCGCACAAAGTTGACGGAAAATCTGATCGTTCTGAACGCGGTGATGTAAAAAACGTATGTCGGGACTATAAACGGGGCAATAGCCAATAGCTTTCGTCTCTTAATATATTCTGAGCATGCGTGGCACTTTGTCCGTCGGATTTGTCCACACACGATCAGAATTTAAAGGATCGGATTTTGTTGTCGGAAAATTTTATAGCCTGCTCTCAAACTTTGTGTGTCGGAAATTTCAATGGAAAAAGTCCGATGGAGCCCACACGCGGTCGGAATTTCTGACAACAAGCTCTGATCGCACATATTCCGCTGGAAAGTCCGACCGTGTGTACAGGGCATTAATCTGTAAATATATCTTTTACCAAGTAACTGATTCAGGCTGTCCAGTTCCTCGTCGTAGAGTGATCCGGGTATATCAGTGATGCTGACCCGTCCTCTCTTCTTGGTGTGATATATAATCCCGAAAGAGCACTGAGATGCATTATCAATAAACTGATGAAAACCACTATTGGATATGACGGTGGACCTCACATCCTGAACACAATCGCTGAAGTCCCTCGATGAGAAAAGTGTCACCAGCCAGGCATAATCACCTTTGTCAGATCTGGAGAATATGCCAATTGAGTGTTTCATTGCTGTTTTCCTCTGAAAGAAGATACAAAAACAGGTAAATATTTAAATCCATATTGGAAATGAACCTTAATGAATTTTTCTATTAGTCTGCACAAAGCCTTAAAGATGAAGTTTAATCTCCTTAAATTTTGCCTTTCCTGGTTCCTCCCAAACTTCTAATGGATTTTTGTTAAATAAAAACCTTTCTGCTTTCTTTACATGCTTCATGTTGGACCAAATGATGTCATCCCTGAGTTGCTGTGCCACTCAGTACTCGGTGGGCTGTCTCTTGGGAGGAGTAATGCAAATATCAAAATGCCTTGATGGGTGGGTGTCAGCATAGAGTAGTGGGCACCCTTAGACACTTTGTATTTGCATGCAGACCACCATAGGTGTGATGCTGAGCCTCTATGCATGAAAGAACTGAAATCCAATGAATGAAAGGGACAGGATAGTAATGTTGAAGAGGAAAGGCCTAGATGATACTGGATTGCCTCCAGCCAGGAAATGAGGCTCTGTCTGACTTGCTGCAGCTCCTAATGCACACTGTAGCAAGCTCACAGTGTGCAATAAAATCAGAGAAAGCAATTTGAGTACAGGAGACGAGTCGTTACAACTGTGCAAGACTGAAGGGAAGGCCAGAGTTCATCTTCACACCATTTCAATGACATCCTCTGGAATAGTTAAAATTTAACATTTTTTTACACCCATAACATGGGGCTGACAAAGCATTAGGGGTTTTCCTGCTTGTTTTCAGACTAATTCTCCAAACTGAAACTCCAGAGCAATATGAAAACAGCCCAGGAAACAACAGGCTTTTTTTTTAAATCAGGTAATTATATCCTGTTAGACATATTAAATGGAACTGGATGGAAATCCAAACATATTTATATGCATCATTTTATATTTCCCTAACTAAAATAAAATGTAAAAAAATATATTTTTATTCCGGACCATAAAAAGACTACTGTGTTAAACATTTTTGAGCTCATGTGTAAAAACTGAATAACCTATAGCCGTAGGAGTGAGACTTACACTTATGGAAATCTATCAAGATAAGATGTTACCATCACTGTACTCTTATATGAAGCGCACCCCATAACTGAACAATATTCTTAGTAAGTTCATACCTTTCCTGATGTTGCGTGTTGGAAGTGGTGTCTCTACAGCAGTATGTAGGTTGTCCTGGTGTGGTTTGTGTCTGTTTGCTCTTGTTAGTTGTAGGTCCTTCTGCTCTATAACATTAATAAATGTTCATAGTGTATCCATCAGAAATCTGAATTGTAAGCTGATACAGAGGTGTCTGGTGGTGTTAGTAGTGAGGTGTGCACTTTGTCCCCCTTTATGATCCTGTTTATTACTGCTCAATCCTTGAAAATTCCTTTACTGATTCACCAACACCTTTTGCCTTTCCAGCAACCTTTGGGATCTCTCTGTCATGGTGAATATTCTCTTCTAAACAGAAGCACTATATAGAACATAAACAAGACCTTTCATCCTTATTAAAACTTTTTTCAAAGTCACTTCCTTCACACTCTTCCTTATACAATCTCATGTAATTTTCTTTTATTAGTTTAGTAAATATACTTTTTTTTTTTTTTTACTGTGTTCCTCTTCTACTTTCTTATTTCTTGCCTAAAAGAAAATGCAAACTGTGACAGTGCTGCAATTCTCTAAGCCCAGTAGAGCTTTATGTTTCATAACAAGAAGTCAGAAGAAAAAGTCAACTTGTTTCTTGGGCTCATAATTTCTTCATCAGGGCTAGGAAACAAGACATTACAAGATAACATAAACAAGAGGAGGATCGAAGAGGCAAGAGTGACATTCCCTCGGCCACCCATAGCCTCCCAGGATATCCACGTCACATATCTCAGAAGGCTTCTGGTCAGGAAGGCCTCATTCACACCCATGAGAATAGCAGGATGTTCAACTGAAAGACAGCTGGACAGTTGCACAGACCTGCGTGGATGTCCCAACACATCTCCCACTGTACATCTGTGCAGGTCTGATGCATGGATTAGGATGCAGTCCCATGTGGGTGAAGATGGCTCTTGTACAGATTGGTATGCCTGTGTGAATGAGGCCTAAAAGTATCCTAATCCTACATGTGAAGGGGCATCTCTGTGATGTACAGAAAGTGCTGCTGACATCTACAAAGGAAAAAAGTGCTTCCCAAGATACAAGTCATTAACAGCTTGTTTGACAGCAAACAAACCCCTCTGAGGGTCTGCTTTGTATTTTGGGGGACATTTGGATGGGTGTGTGTGTTTTCTTTTCTTTTTTTTAAGAAGCTGGCAATAAAGTACATTTTGCTTGTTTGTAAATGTCATTTTTGCTTTAGCACATCCTACAGCAAGAATGAAAAAGATGCACAGAGACCCTTCCAAAATACCTACCAGACTGTTGTGAATGCCACAAAAAAAATGTGTGAGGTCCTCCTAAAAATCCATACCAGATCCTTATTCTTAGCATGCAGCCTGTCTGGCCAGTAAAGGTGGGAGGATGAGCATGCACCCCCCTGAACCATACCAGGGCACATGTCATCAACATGGAAGGGGTGTATAATTTGGTATAGTTTGTATAATGGTTTTGTGGGTCTGTGGGTTGGGAGCTTATCAGAATTATGAAGCCCCTTTAATGATGAGGGAGCCCCCAGATTCTGGCATCACCCCTATGTGAATGAGTATAAAGTACATAGTACTACTATTCTGTATGGAGTACATAATGCCCTACTTATTCACAAATAAAAAGCATTGTAACCTAGAAATAGACAGCCCAACATTTCACATATCCCTTATTTAAAAATAAAAATCCCCACAAATGTCACTCATTGTCAATGCATCATATAGCACAATGCCGTCTGCCCACTGACTCTAACGAGACATTACCGATCCCGACAGTACACATAGCCAAATGAGAGTTCCCTAAGATGTCATCAGCTTTATAAGGGAAGGGGAGGGATGATGGTGGTGACATCATTGACGAAATATGACCATGGCCATATTTCGTCAACGTCATTGCACATATATGGCCGGTGATTCTGAGTGATATCACTGGTTCCTAGGGATACTGTGGGTGCAAATTTCCTCCATATGAACCAGAGACAGCAGGAAGCTATCACATAAAAGGTGTAGAAATGCTCGGCTCCTGCTCAATAGGCAATAGTTTGAGTCTTTGTCCGGACCCCCCAAAAACCAAAGTTTGATCCAAACCTAGGTTCAGACTAAAGCATTGTCTAATCCTTAAAGTGTAAGTAAACCCCCCCTATAGTTTTCAACCAAGGAAGCTGCCATCTTTGCCTCTGTTTAATCTACAACTGCTATGATGCTGCACATGTGATCAGTTATGACACCAGCCATTGGATGGTTTGACACTTTGGTTGAGAACACAACCAATGTGAGTGTTACATTTCCGGCACGTGAAACTGGTTTATGGATGGGTTTACTTCTGCTTTAAAAAAAAAATCCCTCTGGGTGATCTATGTACATTGAAAGGATTATAACAACCTTTTTTACAGACTCCTACTTTTTGTTATTCGGAAGAAATCGCTGTTTGTTCCTCTGTGTTTAGTGAGTCTAATTATCAGTCAGCTGGGGCAACTGCAGGGCTCTAATGAGGAAAGCTGCTGGGCCTGCATCCCTTTAGACATGCTCCTATTGGAAATATATATCGTTTATTTGATTTTGCATATGCTAGGGCCTCCATACCAGTAGGTACGTCGTCATGACCAGAGGCATAGCACATCAGGGCCCTAATGGTTTCAAATTGTATGCTCTCCTCCTCATTTACTGCCTCCTCAGGCATAGCCTGGGCTATATGTTGCGCCTGAGCTGCCAAGTAATAAGCCCAGGGATTAGGAAGGGCAAGGTCTCCCGTTTCCTTAGACTTTTGTAATTGTTCTAGTTGTATCTTTGGGGGTTTTTCTAGCCATATGAATCCTCTAAAAATGGAATTAATAATTCTAAACATCTTCAGAGGAATCACCATAGGTGTGTTGTGCAGCATATATAGTAGTTGGGGCATAAAAATCATCTTTATCAAATTGACTCTTCCGACCAAAGACATTCTAAGGCGGGACCAGATTTTTGTCTTATCCCGAATCCTATTCAATAGTGGGGTCAGGTTAAGGGAGACAAAATCAAGTGGTTCTGATGTGACCTGAATACCCAAGTACTTAAGGCCAGTAGACACTAGGGATTAGCCGAACACCCCCTGTTTGGTTTGCATCCAGAACATGCAAACAGGCAAAAACTTTGTTCGAACACTCAAACACCGTTAAAGTCTATGGGACACGAACATGCAAAATCAAAAGTGCTAATTTTAAAGGCTTATATGTAGGGATGAGCTTCGAGTTCGAGTCGAACTCATGTCTCGAACATCGGCTGTTCGCAAGTTCGTCGAACAGCGAACAATTTGGGGTGTTCGTGGCAAATTCGAATGCCGCGGAACACCCTTTAAAAGTCTATGGGAGAAATCAAAAGTGCTAATTTTAAAGGCTTATATGCAAGTTATTGTCATAAAAAGTGTTTGGGGACCTGGGTCCTGCCCCAGGGGACATGGATCAATGCAAAAAAAAGTTTTAAAAACAGCCGTTTTTTCAGGAGCAGTGATTTTAATAATGCTTAAAGTCAAACAATAAAAGTGTAATATCCCTTTAAATTTCGTAGCTGGGGGGGTGTCTATAGTATGCCTGTAAAGGGGCGCATGTTTCCTGTGTTTAGAACAGTCTGACAGCCAAATTACATTTCGAAGGAAAAAACCCATTTAAAACTACTCGCGGCTATTGCATTGCCGTCCGACAATACACATAGAAGTTCATTGATAAACTTGGCATGGGAATTCCCCACAGGGGAACCTCGAACGAAAATTTAAAAAAAAAATGATGTGGGGGTCCCCCTAAATTTCATACCAGACCCTTCAGGTCTGGTATGGATTTTAAGGGGAACCCCGTGCCAAAAAAAAAACGGCGTGGGGTCCCCCAAAAATCCATACCAGACCCTTATCCGAGCACGCAACCTGGCAGACCGCAGGAAAAGAGGGGGGACGAGAGTGAGCCCCCCCTCCTGAACTGTACCAGGCCACATGCCCTCAACATTGGGAGGGTGCTTTGGGGTAGCCCCCCAAAACACCTTGTCCCCATGTTGATGAGGACAAGGGCCTCATCCCCACAACCCTGGCCGGTGGTTGTGGGGGTCTGTGGGCGGGGGGCTTATCGGAATCTGGAAGCCCCCTTTAACAAGGGGAACCCCAGATCCCGCCCCCCCCTGTGTGAAATGGTAAGGGGGTACTTACCCCTACCATTTCACTAAAAAACTGTCAAAAATGTTAAAAAATGATAAGAGACAGTTTTTGACAATTCCTTTATTTAAATGTTTCTTCTTTCTTCTATCTTCCTTCATCTTCTTCTTCTTCTGGTTCTTCTGGTTCTTCCTCCGGCGTTCTCGTCCAGCATCTCCTCCGCGGCGTCTTCTATCTTCTTCGCCTCGGGCCGCTCCGCACCCATGGCATGGGGGGAGGCTCCCGCTCTTCTCTTCTTCTCTTCTTCATTTTCTTCTCCGGGCCGCTCCACACCCATGCTGGCATGGAGGGAGGCTCCCGCTGTGTGACGGCGTCTCCTCGTCTGACGGTTCTTAAATAACGGGGCAGCGGGAGCCTCCCTCCATGCCAGCATGGATGCGGAGCGGCCCGGAGAAGAAAATGAAGAAGAGAAGAAGAGAAGAGCGGGAGCCTCCCCCCATGCCATGGGTGCGGAGCGGCCCGAGGAGAAGAAGATAGAATACGCCGCGGAGGAGATGCTGGACGAGAACGCCGGAGGAAGAACCATAAGAACCAGAAGAAGAAGAAGATGAAGGAAGATAGAAGAAAGAAGAAGCATTTAAATAAAGGAATTGTCAAAAACTGTCTCTTGTCATTTTTAACATTTTTGACAATTTTTTAGTGAAATGGTAGGGGTAAGTACCCCCTTACCATTTCACACAGGGGGGGGGCTGGGATCTGGGGGTCCCCTTGTTAAAGAGGGCTTCCAGATTCCGATAAGCCCCCTGCCCGCAGACCCCCACAACCACCGGCCAGGGTTGTGGGGATGAGGCCCTTGTCCTCATCAACATGGGGACAAGGTGTTTTGGGGGGCTACCCCAAAGCACCCTCCCAATGTTGAGGGCATGTGGCCTGGTACGGTTCAGGAGGGGGGCCACACTCTCGTCCCCCCCTCTTTTCCTGCGGCCTGCCAGGTTGCGTGCTCGGATAAGGGTCTGGTATGGATTTTTGGAGGGACCCCACGCCGTTTTTTTTTTTTTTTTTTTTTGGCGCAGGGTTCCCCTTAAAATCCATACCAGACCTGAAGGGTCTGGTATGGAATTTAGGGGGACCCCCATGTCATTTTTTTTTTAAATTTTGGTTCGGGGTTCCCCTGTGGGGAATTCCCATGCCGTTTTTATCAATGAACTTCTATGTGTATTGTCGTACGGCAATGCAATAGCCGCGAGTAGTTTTAAATGGGTTTTTTCCTTCGAAATGTCATTTTGCTGTCAGACTGTTCTAAACACGGGAAACATGTGCCCCTTTACAGGCATACTATAGCACCCCCCAGCTATGAAATTTAAAGGGATATTACACTTTTATTGTTTGACTTTAAGCATTATTAAAATCACTGCTCCTGAAAAAACGGCCGTTTTTAAAACTTTTTTTGCATTGATCCATGTCCCCTGGGGCAGGACCCAGGTCCCCAAACACTTTTTATGACAATAACTTGCATATAAGCCTTTAAAATTAGCAGTTTTTATTATTCATGTTCGTGTCCCATAGACTTTAACGGTGTTCGCGTGTTCGAACAAACTTTTTGCCTGTTCGCATGTTCTGGTGCGAACCGAACAGGGGGGTGTTCGGCTCATCCCTACTTATATGCATGATATTGTCATAAAAAGTGTTTGGGTACCCGGGTCCTGCCCCAGGGGACATGTATCAATGCAAAAAAAGTTTTAAAAAGGGCCATTTTTTCGGGAGCAGTGATTTTAATAATGCTTAAAGTGAAACAATAAAAGTGTAATATTCCTTTAAATTTCGTACCTGGGGGGTGTCTCTAGTATGCCTGTAAAGTGGCGCATGTTTCCCATGTTTAGAACAGTCTGAAAGCAAAATGACATTTCTAAAGCAAAAAAAAAGTCATTTAAAAGTGCTAGCGCCGGCTATAATGATTTGTCGGTCCGGCAATACACATAAAAGTTCATTGATTAAAATGGCATGGAATTTCCCCACAGGGGAACCCCGAACCAAAATGTAAAAAAAAAATGCGTGGGGGTCCCCCTAAATTCCATACCAGGCCCTTCAGGTCTGGTATGGATATTATGGGGAACCCCGTGCCAAAATTTTTTTAAAAAATGGCTTGGGGGCCCCCCTCAAAATCCATACCAGACCCCTCAGGTCTGGTATGGATTTTAAGGGGAACCCCGCACCAAAATTAAAAAAAAATGGCGTGGGGTCACCCCAAAAATCCATACCAGACCCTTATCCGAGCACGCAACCTGGCAGGCTGCAGGAAAAGAGGGGGGATGAGAGAGCGCCCCCCCTCCTGAACCGTACCAGGCCACATGCCCTCAACATTGGGTGGGTGCTTTGGGGTAGCCCCCCAAAGCACCTTGTCCCCATGTTGATGGGGAGAAGGGCCTCATCCCCACAACCCTTGCCCGGTGGTTGTGGTGGTCTGCATGCGGGGGGGCTTATCGGAATCTGGAAGGGGACCCCCAGATCCCAGCCCCCCCATGTGAATTGGTAATCGGGTACCCCTACCATTTCACAAAAAAAGTGTCAAAAATGTTAAAAAAGACAAGAGACGGTTTTTGACAATTCCTTTATTAATTTCTTCTTCTTTGCCCGTTTCTTCTTCCATCTTTTTTCTTCTGGTCTTCCTTCGGTGTTCTTCTTCTTCTTCCATCTTCTTCTTCCCCCGCGTCTTCCTCCGCTTCCTTCTCTGGTCTTCTCCTCTGGCCTCTTCTTCCTGCTTCTTCTCCGCCTTCGTCCTGTGCACAATCTGCCTTGGAGTCACCCTGTTTACATAAATGGGTGACCCCGCTCCCCTCTGACAACTTGGAGAAAGCCACAGGGATATCCCCGTGCATCAGAGGGTGGCGGGGTCACCGGGTGGCCCCGCCCTCCATTATGTAAGAACTCTCAGCTCAACAGAAGCGTCACACAGCAGAACACTCCCACTGAGGTGGATCGTGTGGAGGACGAAGGCAGAGAAGAAGCCGGAGGAAGATGCCGGACGAGAAGACCAGAGAAGGAAGCGGAGGAAGACGCGTGGGAAGAAGAAGATGAAGGAAGAAGAACACTGAAGGAAGACCAGAAGAAAGATGGAAGAAGAAATGGGGAAAGTAAAAGAAATTAATAAAGGAGTTGTCAAAAACCGTCTCTTGTGTTTTTTAACATCTTTTGTGAAATGGTAGGGATACATTTGTACCCCATTACCAATTCACACGGGGGGCGGGATCTGGGGGTCCCTTTGTTAAAGCCCCCTCCCGCAGACCCCCACAACCACCAGGCAAGGGTTATGGGGATGAGGCCCTTCTCCCCATCAACATGGGGACAAGGTGCTTTGGGGTGCTACCCCAAAGCACCCTCCCAATGTTGAGGGCATGTGGTCTGGTACAGTTCAGGAGGGGGGGCGCTCTCTCATCCCCCCTCTTTTCCTGCGGCCTACCAGGTTTTGTGCTCGGATAAGGGTCTGGTATGGATTTTTGGGGGGACCCCACGCTATTTTTTTAAAAATTCTGGCGCGGGCTTCCCCTTAAAATCCATACCAGACCTGAAGGGCCTGGTATGGAATTTAGGGGGATCTCCAGGCATTTTTTTTTTAATTTTGGGGGGAAATTCCATGCCATTTTTATCAATGAACTTTTACAGTATGTGTATTGCCGGACCGACAATTCATTATAGCCGGAACTAGCGCTAGCACTTTTAAATGACTTCTTTTCCTTTAGAAATGTCATTTTGCTGTCAGACTGTTCTAAACACGGGAAACATGTGCCACTTTACAGGCATACTATAGACACCCTCCAGGTATGAAATTTTAAGGAATATTATACTTTTATTGTATCACTTTAAGCAATGTTAAAATCACTGTTCCTGAAAAAACGGCACCCCGATGTATGGAGTCGTCTGGGAGGCCTTTACTATTTTTGCCAAGAGGCGGCCTGTCTGCTCTCCCTCCTCATAAAAGACCTGCTTGTTAAAAAATCTTTTCCTATCTGCCGCCTCTCCTGTAATCCGAACAACCGTCTCTTGTGCAGCTAGCCACACTTCCCTAGCTGCGTCAGAGGGGTCTGCAATATATTCTGCCTCTAGCCGGCATACCAACTGTTCCATCTGATCTTTAATAGCATTTGTTTTAATGCCTGAAACCACAGTGATCAATATTCCCCTGAGAAACGCTTTGAATGTCTCCCACGTTAACCTTAAATTGGGATGATCTTCATGACGTCTCCAGAACTCAGAGATCTCAGCCAACACCCACTCATGGGAAGGAAATAGGTTGAGCCAAAACACATTGAGTTTCCACGGTGCCCTAGGCAAGTCAGCAGCCGGCATGGCAACCAAGGAAACCAATAGGGGCAAATGGTCTGATACACCCCTTACCAGGTATCTAATGTCCTCCAGCAAATGTGCTGTTTGGGGTGTACAGAGACACATGTCAATCCTTGACAGGGAGAGGTGGGTCTTAGAAAAGCAGGAGAATTGTTTCTGCAGTGGGTTACGACTGCGCCATGGATCAGGCCATCCAAACTCCTCCGTGAATTTCTGCGATGCCATTCGAGCTCTTATGCGAGAAGTCGCCGGAGGAGGGTGCTTATCCAGAACTGGATCCATATAGCAATTTAGATCACCCACAAACATAAAGGGAACATCTGGGTGGCCCAACTGGTATGTCAATATCACCCTTAGTACCTCTGTAATAAAAGGAGGTGGCACATATATGGCAGCAAGTATACATTTCAATTGGTGGATTTTACACAGTAGTATCACATAACGCCCCTCATCATCTATCAATTTGTCTATCAGTTGAAAATCTGAAGCGCAAAGCACCAACACACTCACACCTCTAGATTAAGAGTTGTGCGTGGAATGGTACGCCCAACCCACCCAGGAGAATCCTAGGCATGAGACCGTCTCCGGTATCAAGTGAGTCTCCTGCAGTGCGTAAATGGCGGGGGAGTATTTTTTAAGAATGGTGGTTACCATGGTACGTTTCAGAGGACTTTGAATTCCCCTAATGTTCCAAGAAAGCAAAAAAAAACAGTACACATTTAAGTATATTCTTATAGGAAATGTAGGGTAAGGCATCTTGTGTACCCTAGGCGCTTTAGGGTATGCATAGTTGTGGTGCGCCAAGTGTAACAAAAATAGAGTACCGAAATGATGAGGGTGGCCTCTTGCACGGTTCCGGTCCAAGCACCCCTGGTGGTGGGTACAGGGAGTGCGAGGGCAACGAAAGGGTGCAGGTGCCTGCAGGCAGGAAAAAAAACGGGGAAAAAAACTGCGCTAAGATATGTGTAAGTGAAATGTGTGAAAATTTGACCGAAACAAATAAAATTGTGAAAAGCAGCAATTATAATTATATGACACCCATATAGCAATTAGATATAAAAGCATAAGAATCACGCTCATTTATAACTATAAACAATAAATATTACATGAAGTGAATAAATTGATAATCACTGCAAAAAAAATTGATCAAGTGATAAGCAAACTTGAATATGTGTAAGATTCAAAACATAAAAATGAGTCTCTGTGAATAATAACAGCAAATATCATCCACCCGTGCAAAACAAAAATGTCCACATAAGACGATCTTCATCCACGATGTAACGTAAAGATGTGATCCACCATCGGTATAGAAGGGGTTACTTCTTACCAAATAGACATGATCCCCCACTATAGAGGATCATAAAAAGCATAACAGCTGTGACTCTGAAAGTATCACCCATGCTGGTCTGCTGCTGTGTCCTCGGTTCATCGCATTGTATGGGCCGGCTCATAGGAAATGCATAGCATGTAACAAGAATATGGAAACTCCGATAGTGTAAAACCTTTTAAAATTTATTCAGTAGCATAGACAAAAACACACTTACAGAAGTCGCTTCATAAGATAAGCCTTAAGTCCGATGTGTCGGTCGTACACACTCGGACAGACCCGTCCTACTGGAAGTGAGAGCAGTGACTGGAGGTGACGTCCAGTGCCTGCAGGCAGGAGGCTGGAACTTGGAGATACAGGAACCTCTGCTAAGGAGATGTCGGAACTGATCCCAGACTTGTTCAGCGGGAGCCAGATCAGGGTCAACAGCAGAATCAGGAAAAAGGCAGAAGTCGGCAACAGGCTGGCAGCTGGGTACCAAATCAGAAGGCAAAACCATAGTCAGGAACAGGCAGAGGTTGGCAACAGACTGGCAGTGGGGTACAGAATCAGAAGCTAGAGCCGTAATCATAAGTCCAACCCAAGGTCAGTATTGCAGGTAGAGGCAGTTTCAGCAGGCAGGGGAGATCCAAGAGAATGGTCAGAAGATAGCTGGGTTTTCTGGAACAAGGTCAATCAGGCAGAGTAACAACAGGAACACAGGGACAAGCTGAAGACGATCCAGCACTGATGCTAGGCAGACTCTCTGTTTATATAAGGTGCTATGTGCCAGGATTTGCGGCAGTGTACGTGCGTGCACAGTAGAGCCTTAGTGCACTGGCGCATGCGCGTTAGCGCATTGGCACTCATGTGTGCGCATTCGCATGGAGGTGCCATTGTGCATGCCCACTCTGGATCTCATTTGTCTCTGGCTACAGTTCCATGCATGCACATTGGCATTAGCGGAACAAGGGTTGGCAGCTGCTGCACGGAGACGGGTGCTTGCTGTGTGAGTTCTCTGACACCCCTTTAATGATGAGGGAGCCCCCAGATTCTGGCATCGCCCCTATGTGAATGAGTACATAGTACTACTATTATGTATGGAGGTACATAGTGCCCTACTTATTCACATATAAAAATAATTTTAACTTAGAAATAGACACCCAAACATGTCACTCATTGTCAATGCATCATATATCACAATGCCGTCTGCCCACTGACTCTAACGAGACATTACCGATCCCGACAGTACACAAATGAGAGCTCCCTGAGCTGTCATCAGCTTTATAAGGAAAGGGGAGGGATGATGGGGACATCATTGACGAAATATGGCCATGTCCATATTTCGTCAACGTCATTGCACAAATATGGCCAGTGATTCTCAGTGATATCACTGTTTCCTAGGGATACTGTGGGTGTAAGGTTCCTCCATATGAACCAGTGACAGCAGGAAGCTATCACATGAAAGGCGTAGAAATGCTCGGCTACTGCTGAATACTTTGAGTGTTTGTCTGGACCCCCCAAAAACCAAAGTTCGATCCAAACCTAGGTTCAGGCTGAAGCATCATCTCATCCTTAAAGTGTAAGTAAACCCCCCCTATAGTTTTCAGCCAAGGAAGCTGCCATCTTTGCTTCTGTTTAACCACTTGCCACCCGCCATATAGCAGAATGATGGCTGCAAAGTGGTTTCAATATCCTGACTGGGCATCATATGACGTTCTCAGAATATTAAGCTGCTGCATGCCCCCGGGGGCGTGCATCGCGACAATCGTTGTTGCGGTGTGTCAGTCTGACACACCGCAACTCCCATCTTGGAAAAGAGTCTCTGACGGAGACTCTTCACCACGTGATCAGCCGTGTCCAATCACGGCTGATCAAGATGTAAATAGAAAGAGCCGGTAAACGGCTTTTCCTCACCCGCGTCTGACAAACGCAAGTAGAGGAGAGCTGATCGGCTGCTCTCCTGACAGGGGGGGTCTGTGCTGATTGTTTATCAGCACAGCCCCCCCTCGGATCCCACCCAGGACCACTATCATGCTGCCCAGAACCACCAGGATGGCCATCCACACTAGACAACTAGGTATGCCCCCCTAGACCCCCAGGGAAATACTAATTTGTGCCCAGGCAGCTGCCAATCAATGCCCAGGCAGCTGCCAATCAGTGCCCACTCACAATGCCAGTGCCACCAGGGATGCCTATCAGTGCCTCATATCAGTACAGCGTATCAGTGCCCATCAGTGCCACATATTAATGCCCATCAGTGCCCAGCAGTGCCGCCTATCAGTGCCACCCATAAGAACCCATCTTTGTAGCCTTTCAGTGCCCATCAGTGTTGCCTATCAGTGCCCACCAGTGCCACCCATGAGTGCCCATCAGTGCTGCCTATCAATGCTCATCAGTGCTGCATATCAGTGCCACCCATCAGAGCCACCTACCAGTGCCCATCAGTGCCGCAGTGTTTTTTTTTTTACCAATGATATTGCAAAGGAAAACACGTGTTAAAATTGCAGGAAAAGTACCTTCTCCTGCTGGCTTCTTTAAAAAAAAAAAAGAAGAGAGAAACGGGGACCTCAAAAGGTCCCCCAACAGATTTTTTGCTTTTTTGTTTTTAATATAATAGGTTTTTTTTTTTTTTTTTTTAGCTATCTCTGCTTCTTTTCATATATGGCCAGGGATTCCAAGTAAGTGAACAGCGACAATGAAATTACTGGCAGTGCCGGCATCCTTAACAACCATTGACAGCGGGAAGCTATCATGTATAATACAGTAGCAGAAGTAATACCACTATTATACGTTATGTTCAGCTTCTGCCAAACGGGTCAATCTTTAGCCATTCATCCGAATGCCCAAATAGCCAAAATCTGATCTAAACTTGTGTTTGGACTGAACCTTGAGCTCATCCCTAAAACATGGGAAGCCATGCTAAGGCCCCTTTGCACAGTGCAGTCTCCAACTCTAAATTATCGTCCAAATCTGAACCATACAGGATATATAGCAACAAATACATTAGAAGCGGGCTTACCTTAGAGGTAGACTCCTTTGCCGCGTACACACGATTTTTGTTCGGTTGTTGGCTCAAACTTGTCTTGCATACACACGGTCACACAAATGTTGGCCAACAATTCCAAATGTGGGAACGCGGTGAAGTACAACACGTACGATGAGCCGATAAAAAGGAAGTTCAATAGCTAGTGCTCCATCCTTTGGGCTCCTTCTGCTAATCTCATGTTTATCTCGTGTTAGTAAAAGTTTGGTGAGAGACGAATCGCGCTTTTCAGCCTCGTGCTTTTTAGTTTGTTTCTGCTTTTCAGCTTGTGCTTGTCGGTTCGTATCTGTTCTTCAGTGCCTGTTGTCAGTTCGTTCCTGTCTTTCAGTGCGTTCTATTTATAGTTCGCTTCTGTTTTTCAGTGCGTTCTTGTCCTCTCATTTCTGATTTTCAGCTCATTCTTGTCAGGTCCTTTCTGATTTTCAGTGCATTCTATCAGTTCGTTCTGAGCAGCCGACCATTTTCTAACCATGTTGTATTCTCGTCGGAGAGATTGTGCTGTTGTTGGGCTTGGTGTTGGAGTTCTTGCTTTGACCCAAGTCCAGTCCATGAACAGGGGGAGGAGGAGTTCTTGGACCAAGAATAGGTTACTTAATAGTGACCAATTCTCTCATATGCCTTTGTTGCGGGAGCTCCAGGAGAATAATCCTGATGATTTCAGGAACTATCTCCGGATGACGGACCCCGTATTTCACCATCTGTTGGCTTTGCTGTCCCCCTATATTACCAGGCAGGACACTTGCATGTGGCAAGCCATCACTCCTGAACAAAGGCTCGTCGCCACCTTGCAGTACTTGGCGAAGGGGAGAAGTCTCCAGGATATCAAGTTCATGACTGGGATCTCCCCCCAGGCTCTGGGAATCATTATTCCAGCGACCTGTTCTGACATTATTCAGGTCCTGCAGAAGGAATATATTAAGGTAAGTTTTATCCTTTAACATCACATTCTATGTATTTAATGTTTGCTAATATATTGTAGTTATTTGATCATTCCATAATTACCAAGATTGTAATATGCTGTGAATGTCCTCTTTGTCCTCATGCATGCTGTAAGCTTTTAATGCTTCTTTTTTGTCCTTCATGCATATTTGCCTTCACTAACCTCCCCAGCATGCTATCCTGGGCCCATACACACCTAACCTAGTCACTTAACAATGTATTTTGTCAGCTCCATAGTAGTGCTTACCCTAAACACCCGCTAAAATGTGTCCAAATGTTATTGTTGTCCTTAAATTCAAGCAGAGTGCAAGAGGCTTTTTTGGGGGGGTCCAAACTAATTTGGAAGTTAACCGATACCAATACTCAATCTGCTGACTTTGCTCAACTCATACACACTATACCTACCTCTTTTGTGGTCATATTTATGGATGCATTCACCAAAGCATGTAGTGCAAGTGCCTGCCTGAATACTTACAAATGGTACTGTTTAAAGTTTTGTTCTCCTATTATCTTCATAGGTAATTGCAGAATGTAAAAATGTGCTTCAATTTGGACAGTGCGTATTCATATTTTTGGATTATGACACTTCTTACCTGTCCAGTGGGCTGCAAATAGTGTAAGGAGGGGCTGGCCAAAGTCCCACACATTATTTATGCATTTAGCTCTCAATGAAGTGGAGAGGGTTACCTGTCCAAAACATCCCCCTCCCCTCCCCACCCTAAAAATTTTCAATGGGCCATCAGAGGGGGTGAGGAATCTCATAAGTGTCTTTAAATACTCATTTCAATAAATGTTATACTTATGTTGGTCAAGAATGTTTGTGTCTAATCTGCTTGCAATGTTATGTGTAAAAGTACATTTTTTTTTACTTGTTTGACTCCACAGTTTCCTTCCAACCCACAGGAATGGCAGACTGTGGCCTCCCAATTCGACCAGCAGTGGGACTTTCCCAGCTGCGGTGGTGCGATGGATGGGAAGCACGTCCACATCGTCCCACCCCCCAACTCGGGGTCATACTACTTTTATTCCAAGGGGTACAGTAGTATTGTGATGTTGGCGGTGGTGTCGGCAACTTATGAGTTTCTCTATCTGGATGTGGGGAAGAATGGCCATATGTCGGATGGAGAAGTCATCGCCCAGACTGAATTTTACAGGCTTCTCCAGAATGGGAGCTTGGGGTTGCCACCTCCAGCGGATAACGTGGCAGGCCTCCCGTTTGTCTTTGTGGCGGATGAGGCCTTTGCGCTAGGGGAGCATTTGATGAGGCCGTTCCCCATGAGGACCTTGACCCTGGACTAGAGGGTTTTTAATTACTGGCTGGCCCATGCCAGAAGAGTGGTAGAGAATGCCTTTGACATATTGGCCAGCCGGTTCCGTCTTTTAGAAACGTCAATAAATATGGCCAAATACAAAACTGAACCACATAATTTTAAGCTATTGAATTCTCCATAATTTTCTGTGTAAGAATGCAGCAAACTATATGGCCTCAGTTGCGAATGAGGCCGACTTTTCTGCCGCAGAAACAATGACCGCGCTGGAAACTGGCCGTCCTGGCTTGCCCCCCCAAAGCGCCCGCGAAGTACGGCAAAGACTACTTTGTGGGATATGCCAGAGAATCTGTAAGCGCTTTCAAATAAATTTATTTTGAAAAACTAAACTCATATTTCATTTGATTTACTGTTTGTGTTTCTTATCTGTCTCCTAGGTTCTCTAATGGCCTTTTTTTGCCCATTCTCTTCAATAGTGCAAACGTAACTTATTTGATACATGAGATGACAATCTCTTCTTCAGCTACTTATTATGGTGTGCTGTGGGTCTGCTACACACACACACAATGTTTTTGTTGTTAATGTTTGTAATGCATTAATGATAAAAATATTCATCCTTTTCAACTCCATGAATTAATTGCTTGTAGTCCCTAAAATGGCCTGATTTTTGCAAATTTTACAGCACAGTGGGGGTTATTTACTAAAGGCAAATCCACTTTGCACTACAAGTGCACTTGAAAGTGCACTTGTAGTGCAAAGTGGATTTGCCTTTAGTAAATAACCCCCATTGTCCCTGTAACTACACCAACTTACTTAAAAAAATGGTACTGAGCATTGAAAGAAGAAGCCACACATTGTTGAGTATAAAACATTTTACTCCAAGGACATTCACATGTGCGTTATAAAAGGGTTTTTTAACAAACCAACATCTTTGGTGTATAACATGTATGTGTGACAGTAGATATAGCCTTTTTTGTGACTAAACAGGCATGTTTAAAACCATAACATACACATCCCCAACTCAGGAACTTACAAAGTTCAACTTTGATAAAGTGAAGGCCATATGAGACATTAGTATGTCAAAACTGTGTTGAATTTGCCTTCATCAGATGGGGTGATCTCACCCCTATAAAGCCAAATTTTGAAGATGCACACAAAATATTACTCAAAATGTGGATTTCCCTCCTGATCCCATGCCTAAAATGTGTGTCTTTTTCCTACATCTATTTTTCTAAAGCTACAAAACACACAGTGTGTCAACATGTGCTATCTGCCATCATAGGATATCACTGTACGCGTTTTGTGGGTGGAACCCCTTCCTCGAAACTGAAATAGGTGAGAGGAAGGGTTTACACCCACGAAACACGTCCATTGATCCCCCATGATGTGAGCTAGCACATGTTGACACACTGGGCCTTATTTCATAAAGGACAATCCACTTTGCCCTACAAGTGCACTTTCAAGTGCACTTGCAGGGCAAAGTGGTTTTGCTTTTTTGAAATAAGCCACAGTGTATTAACATGTATTAACATGTCCTTTTTGATGTGACATGTGCAGAAAAACAGGCAAACACTTTAAAGTGGTGCCAACAAAAAAGAGAAGGTCATGCAATGCTCGACAGTAGGTATGTAAAAATTAAAGATTTTATTGTTACATACAAAACATCATAAAAATTCCAATATAGGTTGTACACACTTGTTCAAGGATACATCTAGAAATTTAAAACAGATGATGAAGTATACTCATTCAATAGTAGCATTGGAGTGATTGTCCCAACATGTTTCGCCACTTTTGGCTAATCAGGGGACATTTTAAAAGCAAAATATATGTAACACTGCATATAAAAAAAGTACAAGCATTACATTGGCTTGAAATATAATACAAAATAGTAAAGTAATTTAATGACGTACAAGCACAATAGGGTATATTAGGGTATACTGTTGACCGCTGGACCCATCAACAAAGGTTCACCCATATGCAAAACTCATACCTGCAATTAAATGTTGGGAACAAGGAAAACCCTCGCTGAGTGGTACGCATGGAATATGCTGGAAGAGGCCCTGATGAGCTTGTCAGCTGTGATCTAGCCAAAAAGTATTAATAAACGTGTATTTTATAATTAAATTGGGGTGTATGTTCTATTCATAAAATGGGGGGTGTTGTTAAGGGGGGGGGGAGGAGGAGGGGAAGGGGGAAGGGAAAGATTTTTTACTCACCTTTTTTCACATTCTTTATTAACCCTCCCCCTTTCACCTTGCTTCCTCTAACCCCCACACCCACCTCTCTTCTTCCCCTTCCATTCCCTCCTTCCCTTCCCCCCAATTTTCCCTTCTCCCCTTCCCCTCCCCTCCTCCTTTCCTGCCCCCCCCCCCCCATTTTTTGAATAGAACATACATGAATTAGAAGAAGGGGATTTTTTGACAGTTTCTCAGGTTTATGCCCTTTTCTTCTTTTAGTTTCTCACTGCTCAATCATGAGACCTTTGTAAAGAAGACTCCCATTTATCTCCCACTGGATTCTAAATCTAGCTCTCTCTGTGCTTCAGAAATAAACTTTTGAATCCCTATTAGAGACATTCCTTACTCTACTCTCACCTAAAAGGTGGTATTCATTGCATTCAAACTGTGAAAGTGGTTTTCATTTGGGTTAAAATTGTACCTATTGCAATTAAACCCATTTAATACATCCTGTATACCATTCAAATAGCAGGTCTGAAGGAATGATTTCAAATCAAATTAGTTGATGGCAAGAAACACAAATGACAAATGATTTTTTACAAACAATTGAACAAAAATCTAACCTTGCATGGCCAGCTTGAGGCTTCCTTCTTGTCGAAAGCTAATGCCCAGCTCCTATTGCATTCCCTGTCTGTTTGCTTGACCAAGGATGGCTTTACAATGAAAAACAATTAAAATCTTGTCCCCCATCACCACCCTCCCTAACCTTTATTCCAGGGATATGCAATTAGCGGACCTCCAGCTGTTGCAGAACTACAAGTCCCACGAGGCATAGCAAGACTCTGATAGCTGCAAGCATGACACCCAGAGGCAGAGGCATGATGGGACTTGTAGTTTTGCAACAGCTGGAGGTCCGCTAATTGCATATCCCTGCTTTATGTGATACTCCAGCCTTTTTCCAGAATCTCAGGCCTTACAATTAATCATGACAAATCATGGGCACAAAATATTTCTTTACAGGACAGCACCAAAAACAGCCCTTGAACAATCGTATACGTTTTGCTGGGAATCGGAGGCTCTCCCATATCTAGGTATCCAACTGACGCCCTCTTTCAACACCTTATATTCTCAGAACTATCCTGCACTGTATAAACGCCTAACGACAGACATGGCTGGATGGCTATTACACCCTCCGTCGTGGTTTGGCAGACAACACTCTTTAAAAATGAATATCCTCCCAAGACTTATATTTTTTCGTACTATTCCAGTGGTATTGGTTATGTCTGATCTGATTGTATTTCAAAAGAATCTTCTTCAGTTTATATGGGGAGACAAGAGGCCTAGGGTGAAGAAACACACATTGTTTACCCCAAAAAAGAAGGGAGGACTGGGAGTTCTTGATCTGCTGAAATACTTCTATGCGGCTCAGTTACAAAACAACAGTGATAAATTTGCGCTTACTCTAAAATGTGAGCAGCCGACACAACAAATAGAATTTTTGTTAAAGTGACAAGTAAAGCAAAGTGTAGCGCTACAAAAAATAAAGTACAAATGATAAATGCACAAAATGTGAAAAAATAAATTACATATACTGTGGTGTCTAAATTGAGGTTAAACATCCATCAATGTGCTAGTAGTTTACAATCTATATATAAATAGGGCCATCATGGTCACCAGCTGTGAAAAAAATGGTGAAATGAAATGAAAATGATTGGAGGTTTACCGGAGGGTTTGAACCCAAAACAGCATACACCGTATGGGTCAAACCAGCTTGTATTGCCAACCTGCAATAGAGGGAAGATCTTGACAACCTGGAGGCAATGGAGTTTCAGGAGACTTCATGGAAGTGTCTTCTCCGCACAGATAATTAAGCATCCCGAAACGTGGCCCATATAGAATAAAAAAGGAGCCACATAGTCTAATTGCGTAAACACAATAATTTTAATAAAAAGAAATACACTTACATTTAAGTAGATAAAAAGCGCTTGTGTATAAAATAAAGGCGGCAGTGGAGTCCTCCCAATGCGTTTCGTCTAACAGGACTTTGTCTAAGGGTATCCATCCACTGCAGCCCGACTCCTTAATATAGGCACTGTAATCCCTGTAATGAGAATCCAGCCCATTCAGTTCATTAATTTGGCACTTCCGGGTTGTCCAAAATGGCGGACCTGCGTGCGTTACAAGCCTCGATCTCATGGGTGTACTCTGCGTTCCAACGCCAAATTTGGTTATCGACCCAAATTTGGGAGAGGGAAAGGCTATTAGCTATTATGCGGACACTCACCAGCTTCTTTAACCCCTGCAGGGGTAACACGCAGTCACAGTGTATGCCACTGTGCGGCAATCCACAGGCAGTTACTGGGTCAGGATGATGTTTTAGGCATAAAAGAAAAAGGAGATTCCCATAGCGTAAAACCATAAACACTCTTTATTTAAAAGCAGATGACAGAGTGGTACTCACATTTTAGCAGTTTAAACAGGCAACCAAGTGTCATCAAAAAGGAAAAACGTCAGGTTTTAAAAGTTGTGTTTCACTGGGAGATAATGCAAAGGCGTCAGATAGGCGACGCCCTACGTGTTTCGTCAGAGGACATCTACGGGAGCATGACCCCTTGCCTCATCTCCCCTCCTTTTATGCTGTGCGATGCGTGCTGTGCGCTTGCGCTCCACGAAAATCTCCGGCGGCCATTTTGCCTTAGATTTGCAGACCGAAGTCCACGGCCATTTTGCGTGTGACTTTGCAGACCGGAGCCATATAGGAGCGTCTAATAAGGTGACTAGTGCCTTGTAAACCGCGGCCATTTTGTCAGTGGTTTTGCGGACCGAAGCCTTGTAGGAGCGGTTAGTGAAGTGTTCATTTACCTACAGTATACAGGCCGACGTCCGCGGCCATTATTCTGTGGTTTAAACTGGCCGGGGAAGGACTATGGAGTGACACCGTACAGACGAAAAATGCCGTTTGCAATGGTGTCACCTTATGCTAGTGAATAAAGATAACCATAAATGTGTTAAAAGTAGGCAGTAATTGGTCCATCGCACAATATAAACGGGTGATAATTATTCCCTGACGAGATACACATTAAAAATACGTAAATGACATATAAAAATACAACCATATATATTTAATAAGAAAAACTAAAAATAAAACTACATTCTAAAATATATAAAATAATAATAATTTGTTCATATTTAAATCTGCACGCATGCATGCTTACACAATTCACATACGAACAAATGAATAACTGAACCCCTAAAAAATGAACCCCTAAAAACGAGAGGGGGAGGAGGGGGGGAGAGAGTAGAATTGGTCATCCATGGAACAAGAAATATTAAAAGAAGAAAAGGAGACTTTGTATTATTATATGGATATGATACTTCCAAATTGTGTTTTAAATATAGTATTATTTTAATAATTAGTAAGAAAACAATTTAGGTCGACATCTATGTTCATTCCTGCTGGTTGTAATGTGTCTAGCTGGAAGATCCATCTGGTTTCGTTTTGCGACACTTTCACTTTTTTGTTATCACCCCTCCATTGTCCCTTAATCTTATCAATGGCATAAAAAGTTAGGCCTGTGGGGTCTCTGTTGTGGTGAACTCTAAAGTGTCTAGATACACTATGCTTTTTGAAACCATTTTTTATGTTTGTAATATGTTCTCTGATTCTTATGTGTAATTTCCTAGTTGTACGTCCCACGTACTGTTTGCGACACGGGCATTCTAATACATAAGTGACGTGTGTGTTATTACACGTTATCAGATCCCTAATGGTGTATTAATTTCCATTAGATGACTAAATTTAGTCGTCCTTTTGTTTGTTTTTTTGCTCACTCTGCACGGCAGACATTTGCCATATTTGTAAAAGCCTCTTAAATTATTGTCTATTTTAATTTGTTTTGGAGGGTCAAGGGCATTATGCACTAGTTTGTTCCTAAGAGTTGGGGCCTTCCTATAGATAAAAATAGGCTTGTTTGGTAACACAGAATTTAGAACCTGATCTGATTGGAGGATTGGCCAGTATTTTTTAATAATAGATTCCATAGTTTTATATTGTCTATTGTATCCTGTTAGGAAGGCAAAACCCATGTTTTTATTTTTTTCTTGTTTGCGTGGGTTTTGTGTACCATCTATTAATCCATTCCTGTCCATATTTTTCACTTTTTCTTTCAATAGTATTAAGTCCCTTCTTTTATATCCCTTATCAGCAAATCGATTAATTAGAACCTCTGCTTGTTCGTCAAAGTCAGTTATGCTACTGCAATTTCTGTGTATTCGCACCAGTTGTCCCTTTGGGATATTCCCTATCCACTTTGGGTGATGGCAGCTACTTGTTGGTATATAGCCATTCCTGTCTGTGTTCTTGAAGAACGTTTTTGTGTTGAGGTGTCCATTTTCTTTATATAGCTGGAGGTCAAGGTAACTTATATTTTGTTTACTCCAATTGCCGGAGAAGGTTAAACCATAGATGTTATGATTAATTTCAAAATACCTTTAGTTCCTCTTCAGTACCTCCCCATACTATGACGATGTCATCTATATATCGTCTATATAATTTCATGTTTGGCCTGTTAATACTGTAGATTTGTTCTTCCTACCATTTATTAAGGAGCAGATTAGCTATACTGGGGGCATACTTAGCCCCTTACGTCTACGGGGTCACGCTCCCGTAGACGTCCTCTGACGAAACGCGTAGGGCATGGCCTATCTGACGCCTTTGCATCATCTCCCAGTGAAACACAACTTTTAAAACCTGACGTGTTCGACTTGAACTCGAAGCTCATCCCTATTCCTAGGCATGTTTTACCATGGCATTTCACCCATGAAGAAAAATAATTATGTGGCTATTCATCTGATAAATAGGTTAAATATGTTAAATGTTATTGTAAATGATATTCCAGTCATAATCAACCTAAAAAACAATAACTTTACCCATATTCCTATGAGAAACAGGTCAAATATATTAGATAGGATGTTTAGCTAAGATATTTCACCCATAATCCCCATGTAGAAAAAAAATATATGCATATTCTTATCAGAAATAGGTTAAATAGGTTCCTATGCATATTTATAAATAATATTCCACCCATAATCCCCATGTAGAAAAATAATTATATGCATATTCTCATCAGAAATGGGTTTAATATGTTGCTATGTATATTTATAAACAATATTCCACCAATAATCCCCATGTAGAAATATAATTATATACATATTTATATCAGAAATAGGTTTAATATATTCCTATGTATGTCTAACTACAATATTCCACCCATAATCCCCATGTAGAAAAAGTATATGCATATTATTATTAGTAATGGGTTAATTATGTTCATTGTCGGGTGTTAACATGATATTACTCCAATAATCCCCATGAGAAATAATAATTCTACCCATATTCCCATCAAAAACAGGTCAAATGTAATTTTTACATTACTTCTGTATCCTGTTGTACAGCTGCATATATATCAGCAAGTGAATAGTTAAACATTAGCAACTGCTTCTTGCAACATTGTATCAAGCACTGCAGGAAAGAATAATATATTTTGAGAAACAACAGAGTCATTACCATGTATATATGTGTATATAGTACACTGACATCTAGTGAGAGTTCTCAGTATTGCAGCCAATAATCCAATCATCCCATCAGCCCAATATGCAGTTTAGTACGTCCCGTAGACCAGTTGCACATGGATGTCAGAATTTACTGACGTTTATATTCAGGACTTTGTTGACAAAAAGAACCTGAGTAAAGTGTTCTGTAAAGATCTGGCGTAAAGGAGCATAAATGTATACAAATGTAAAATTCATATCCCCCCCCCCCCCCCTTATATATTTATACATGGAGATCATATCCCCCCTTATATATTTATACATGGAGATCATATCCCCCCCTTATGTATTTATACATGGAGATCATATCCCCCCTTATGTATTTATAGATGGAGATCATATCCCTCTTATGTATTTGTACATAGAGATCATATCCCCCCTTATATATTTATACAT
Organism: Aquarana catesbeiana; assembly: GCF_042186555.1. Lineage (NCBI taxonomy): Eukaryota > Metazoa > Chordata > Amphibia > Anura > Ranidae > Aquarana > Aquarana catesbeiana. The sequence goes on from NC_133329.1 coordinate 28,501,844, forward strand.
GGAGATCATATCCCTCTTATGTATTTGTACATAGAGATCATATCCCCCCTTATGTATTTATACATGGAGATCATATCCCCCCCCTTATGTATTTATACATGGTGATCATATCCCCCTTATGTATTTATACATGGTGATCATATCCCCCCTTATATATTTATACATGGAGATCATATCCCTCTTATGTATTTATACATGGAGATCATATCCCCCTTATGTATTTATACATGGTGATCATATCCCCCCTTATATATTTATACTTGGAGATCATATCCCTCTTATGTATTTGTACATAGAGATCATATCCCCCTTATGTATTTGTACATGGAGATCATATCCCTCGTATGTATTTATACATGGTGATCATATCCCCCCTTATGTATTTATACATGGTGATCATATCCCTCTTATGTATTTATACATGGAGATCATATCCCCCCTTATGTATTTATACATGGTGATCATACCCCCCCTTATGTATTTATACATGGTGATCATATCCCCCTTATGTATTTATACATGGAGATCATTTCCCCCCTTATGTATTTATACATGGAGATCATATCCCCCCTTATGTATTTATACATGGAGATCATATCCCCCTTATGTATTTATACATGGAGATCATATCCCCCTTATGTATTTATACATGGAGATCATATCCCCCCTTATGTATTTATACATGGAGATCATATCCCCCTATGTATTTATACATGGAGATCATATCCCCCTTATGTATTTATACATGGTGATCATATCCCCCTTATGTCTTTATACATGGAGATCATATCCCCCTTATGTATTTATACATGGAGATCATATCCCCCCTTATGTATTTATACATGGAGATCATATCCCCCTTATGTATTTATACATGGAGATCATATCCCCCTTATGTATTTATACATGGAGATCATATCCCCCCTTATGTATTTATACATGGTGATCATATCCCCCTTATGTATTTATACATGGAGATCATATCCCCCCTTATGTATTTATACATGGAGATCATATCCCCCTATGTATTTATACATGGAGATCATATCCCCCTTATGTATTTATACATGGAGATCATATCCCCCCTTATGTATTTATACATGGTGATCATATCCCCCTTATGTATTTATACATGGAGATCATATCCCCCTTATGTATTTATACATGGAGATCATATCCCCCCTTATGTATTTATACATGGAGATCATATCCCCCTATGTATTTATACATGGAGATCATATCCCCCTTATGTATTTATACATGGTGATCATATCCCCCTTATGTCTTTATACATGGAGATCATATCCCCCTTATGTATTTATACATGGAGATCATATCCCCCCTTATGTATTTATACATGGAGATCATATCCCCCTTATGTATTTATACATGGAGATCATATCCCCCTTATGTATTTATACATGGTGATCATATCCCCCTTATGTATTTATACATGGAGATCATATCCCCCTTATGTATTTATACATGGTGATCATATCCCCCCCCTTATGTATTTATACATGGAGATCATATCCCCCTTATACATTTATACATGGAGATCATATCCCCCCCTTTTATATTTGTACATGGTGATCATACTGTATCCCCCCTTAACCGGTTCCCGACCGGCGCACGACGATGTACGTCGGCAGAATGGCATGGACAGGCAAATGGGTGTACCCGTACGTCCCTTTAAATTTGCCCCTGTGCCATCGCGTGTGCGCCACCCGGGAGCTCGGTAAGTCGGGTCGCGGTTCCCGCGGACTCAATCACCGCACGGATATCTGGGATCATCTCACGGAGAGGACGAACGGGGAGATGCTAATGTAAACAAGCATCTCCCCGTTCTACCTAGTGACAAGTGTCACTGATCACAGCTCCCTGTGATCGGGAGCTATGATCAGTGATGTGTCACAGCTATCTCATCCCCCCCTACAGTTAGAAACACTCCCCAGGACACACTTAACCCCTACAGCGCCACGTAGTGTTAACCCCTTCACTGCCTGTCACATTTACACAGTAATCAATGCAATGTTAATCGCACTGATCACTGTATAAATGTGAGTGGTCCCAAAATTGCGCCAAAATTGTCCGACGTGTCCGACCAAAATGTCGCAGTCATCGCAGACATCACCGCCATTGCTAATAAAAAAAAAAAATAATAAAAATGCCATAAAACTATACCCAATTTTGTAGACGCTATAACTTTTGTGCAAACCAATCAATAAACGCTTATTGTGATTTTTTTTTTACCAAAAATATGTAGAAGAATACGTAGCAGCCATAACCAAGGGAAACATTTTTTTTATATATTTTTGGGGGATATTTCTTATAGCAAAAAGCAAAAAATAATGCGTTTTTTCAAAATTGTCACTATTTTTTTGTTTATAGCGCAAAAAATAAAAACCGCAGAGGTGATAAAATACCACCAAAAGAAAGCTCTATTTGTGGGGGAAAAAAAGATGCCAGTTTTGTTTGGGAGCCACGTCGCACAACCGCGCAATTGTCAGTTAAAGCAACGCAGTGCCGAATCGCAAAAAAAGCTCTGGGCTTTGGCCAGCAAAATGGTCCGGCGCTTAAGTGGTTAATCTCCTCTTCTCAAGCGTGAATAAATTCAGTTCCTCTAATCTTTCCTCATAGCTGAGCTCCTCCATGCCTCTTATCAGTTTGGTTGCCCTTCTCTGCACTTTCTCCAGTTCCCCGATATCCTTTTTGAGAACTGGAGACCAAAACTGAACAGCATATTCCAGATGAGGTCTTACTAATGATTTGTACAGGGGGGGAAATGATATCTCTCTCTCTGGAGTCCATACCTCTCCTAATACAAGAAAGGACTTTGCTTGCTTTGGAAACCGCAGCTTGGCATTGCATGTTATTATTAAATCTGTAATCTACTAGAACCCCAGATCCTTCTCCACCATTGATTCCCCCAGGTGTACTCCCCTAGTATGTATGATGCATATTCTTAGCCCCCAAGTGCATAACTTTACATTTATCTACATTAAACCTCATTTGCCACTTAGTTGCTGTAGTACGGGTCTATATTCATAATTCATTTTAGTTATTGATTTACAAGAAACTTAGTAATAGTTTTATGTTGGTGTATAAGTAGTCACTTCTATCTATATACAACATGCTTAATACATGAGACATCGGCTTCATTATGCTATGGGAAGTTGGGAACCTTTGACCTTTTCTTTTCACCAGTTGTAGCTATTGTTTTCCCTGCTATATATATAAAACTGTGAGGCCAGGGATTAAGTTTGTGTTGGATTCAGACGGGAAGTACAAATCAAGGACCATCATCTCCAGGAACTTCAATTGAAGGAGTTATGAACTCCCCTGGTTTGAATATGTTGTATTTATCTGTATTGTATCATCTTTAATCAAAGCTAATCGATACTACTTGTGTGTTTTAATCATTATACTTCTTCCACAAATCCGAAGGGTAAATATATAAACCTGTCAATAAATGAATAAATGTAACACGGAATTGAAACCCTTGTTATAGTTCCTGTGAGGGGGAAAAAGGACTTGGGAGTGTAGTCGCTCCTTCCCACTGCCAACTGATGATGCAGCCACGCAGGGTACATTGGGAACTGTAGTTCTGGAGAGGTACTGCACTGTGGAGGCTATTGGGTGGCAAAAGACAAGGAGATGATCCCCTGCATACAGAGGTGGAGAAGACTGTCTTTGCCCGGGCATTCTCAAACTGAGCGGGATCTTTCTGAGCTGCGGACCAGAGCTTTTACATTGGTGGCTACTGCAGGGAGCCAGACAGTTAGACATTTTGCCTGTGAGCCTGTACAGGGACAGGGGTGCCATTGCTGATCCTGTGCAAAGACCGGGTTGCCATTTCTGAGTCTGTGCAGAGACCGAGGTGACATGGCTGAGCCTTTGCTGAAACCAGGGTGTCATTGCTGAGCCTGGGCAGAGACCAGGCTACCATTACTGAGCCTGTGCAGAGCCTGGGGTGCCACTGCTGTGCCTGTGCAGAGCACGGAGTGCCATTGCTAAGCCTGTGCAGACAATGGGGTACCATTGCTGAGCATGTGCATAGACCGGGGTTCCATTGCTGAGCCTGTGTAGTGATAAGGTTGCCATTGCTGAGGCTGTGTAGAGACTAGGGTGCCATTGCTGAACCTGTGCAGAGACCGGGGTGCCATTGCTGAGGCTGTGTAGAGACTAGGGTGCCATTGCTACCTGTGCAGAGACCGGGGTGCCATTGCTGAGCCTGTGCAGAGACCAGAAACAGCAACTGAGGACCTAAAGGATGAGTACCGAGCCTTCTGGGATAACGGACCACATAGTGTACTGGACAGGAATCATTTTGCACCAGGAGTGGTGAGCGGAAGGAACAACCGTTCTTAAAGAGGTTCAAAAGCCTAAATATTTTTTACCTTAATGCATTTCCCTGCATTAAGTTAAAAAATGTTTAGGTAGCAATATCATCCCCCTCATTCCCCCTGTATATTTACTTGAGTCCTCACTTGATCCAGCGTTGTGCCCGTCTGTAGCAACTCTCTCCTCTCACTTTCTGGTCTCACAGGCTTTTTTGTGGCTTCAGGAGCCTTTGGCTGTGTTCTCCTGAATGCAGCGGATCACAGGGCTGGGTGCAGGATCAATGAAATTGGTCCTGTACCATGTGATCGATGTGTCCAATCACAATAATCACATAATGTAAACAAAGGCTGCATGGTACAGCCATCAGCTTTTTCTTCTCATACAGACAGTGCCTATGAGAGGAGAGAGCCATTGCAGCGATCTTTGAGTGATCTACAGAAGTTACACAGTGTTTTCACCAGCATGTGCCATCAAAACAGCATTTTTTTCACCAAAACCACCAGTGAAGACAGCTACTGCGTCCCAGTGTCCCTGATTGCTAAACACACCACTGTCCTTGACCACTAACACAAATGAACCTGATATTTAGCCACACCAGACACACTGGGGGTTATTTACTAAAGGAAAATCCACTTTGCACTTAAAGTGCACTTGGAAGTAAAGTCGCTGTAGATCCGAGGGGGACATGCAAGGAAAATAAAAAACAGCATTCTAGCTTGCACATGATTGGATGATAAAATCAGCAGAGCTTCCCCTCATTTCTGATCTACTCCTTAGATTTAGAGCGACTGCACTTCCAAGTGCACTTGCAGTGCAAAGTGGATTTGTCTTTCGTAAATAACCCCCACCGTCTCCAGACCAGTGCAGCCAGCCTGTGTCCTTATTCCAAACCTGTGTCAGTGATGCCCAGCGAGTATACACACAAGTGAGATTACCACCACACCATTGCCCGTGTCAACAGAACCAGTGAAGCCAGCAACACTGTCCTAAATACTATCCCACTGTTGTAATATGTAGGATATTATATGATTATATATATATGTACACATACATTACAATATTGACCAGGCCAGAATTCATTTGACAATGGTTGAGTTGTTCAAGTCAACTCAATTTTAACATATCAAAGGGACAGCTGATAACCCTTTTATGTGTTATTCTTTTGCAAGTCTACCTAGGTATGTGAGGTCTGGGCTGTTAACCTAATTGAACATTTCAAAGGGTACATTGTTTACATACTTAAGGATGATAAAGGACCATAGAAGAAGTATTTATTGATAGTAATTAGACTTGAGGGGGTAACAATAAGATCAAAAAGTATTTTGGGTTGACCTAGCAGAAACCCCCCCTAGTGTACTAGTTTTTCAGGGTGGGGGGTGATTCAAGCTGGCAATCAGTCTTTTCATTCTCCATGAAAGTGATAGAAGGAACTGGGTTCTCTGAAGGTGTATGAATGCTGCACAAATAACCTGTCACCTATTTTATATTTACTCTGTTAGATCTTGTCATCTGTTGCAAGTATCTTATGGACTTTGTTCTGTCTGAAGTTTCAATAAATGCATCTCTCTGGAAGAATCTGGTTGCTTCTGGAAATTACTCACATTATAATAATTACTTAATAATCATCTACCCACCTTACTACATCACTACATCGGTGCCATTCAAGTGACCAGAAGAGCATTTTCAGGACTTAGTAACAGAAGTCGGTGATGACAGCAATCCTGTGAGGTGGACAGAAGTCTGGTGGAGACCCAAGAGCTGTGCTGTGACTCCAAAGTCTGGTTGTGACAAGAGAGTCTGATCCACAAAATTGAACAGGTTTGGAACCCCAGAATTATTCTCTGGAGACTGGAAAACAAACAAAAAGTCGGTCGTTTACCAGAAGACCTGAACTGGAAGCTGAAGAAGCAACTTCAAGGTGGAGCCTCAAATGCGGTTAGTAAAATATTTCCTTTTTTTTAATTACTAGTACTATAGTCAAAATGTTTACTCAGTGTGAAGCCAGTGTCAGTTCTGATAAAGTTAACAGATGGGTATTAAAATGTATTAAGTGTCATGGTGGTCCTAGAAAAATGTAAGCAGACATGAACTTTTATGAAGGAATTTTTAGAGAAAAATGTTTTTAATAACAAAATTTCAGAAAGTAAAAGAAAAGGTTGTATTCTGCAGGGCTTGTTATCTTGCTGTTTAATTATGGAAAGTTCTTTGAGAGGTAAGGTTGAGGAAATTGCCCAGTTACAGAATGCATAATAGCAACAAGGTCTGTGAGAGGTTAAAAAACCAAAAATCAGAAACTGAGACTGTAAATTTAAAATTGCATGCAGTTACCATTGGGGAAGCTTTGCTTGAGAAATCTAAACGTTGTGATGAATTATCAGAGGAAAATGAGAGATTAAAATTAAGAATTATGGAATTAGAGAAGAGATCTCAGGAATGCTGGTATGCATCAAATCTTGGATTCAGCAATCTGCAGCAAAATACAAACTCAAACTTTTTATCAAATGAAACAGAACCTCATGTTAAATCTGATAATTCATTGCCAGCCGCACCCAGTGTGACCACCACAGTTAACAACAATAATAGTAATGCAGGTGAAGTTAAGCTTGTAATGAAACCTCTGAAACCAAAAGAGTAATGCAGCGTACACACGGTCGGACTTTTCGACCGGACTGGTCCGACGGACACCGACGGACCAAATCCGGCGGGCAATCCGATCATGTGTGGGCTTCGCCGGACCTTTAGCGGACTTTTCCAGTCGCAAATCTGACGGACTTTAGATTTGGAACAGGCTTCAAATCTTTACGTCGTAACTCCGCCGAACCCAGAAATCCGCTCGTCTGTATGTTAGTCTGACGGACAAAAACCGACGCTAGAGCAGCTATTGGCTACTGGCTATCAACTTCCTTATTTTAGTCCGGTGTACGTCATCACGTATGAATCCGTCGGACTTTGGTGTGATCGTGTGTAGCCAAGTCCGTTCGTTAGTAAGTCCATTGGAAGTCCACCAAAAGTCTGTTGAAAGTCTGACGAAAGTCTGTCAAAAGTCTGTCGGACAGGCTGTCAGACTTTTGTAGCTGAAAAGTCCGACCGTGTGTACACGGCATTAGATGCAATTCTAAAAGAAACAGGAATGGTTCCCTGCCATGATTTAAACTGATTTTTAAAATGGTTTTGTGACTTGCAGAATGTCAGAGATGTGTACAGTCTAAACCCGTCTGATTTAGAAATAGGGTCTTGCAACATTCTATAGGAAGTGGTCTTTGGTAGATCTGTATTCAGCCTCTTAGGACAAGGGACATATTACTGGAATTATTGTGTGTTTTGTATGGCATACGTTATGATGTTACTATTCGTGGGAAGATCCAACAAATGCAAAATGAATCTCCCCATGAATTGTCACATAGGATAGCAACTATTATGGAATTTTTGGTCGGTAATAATCTTGCATTTGAGCGTGGAGGCTTGGTACATATGAGTATGGTTCTGGATGTTTAGGACAAATACTGAACATAAAGATCAGAAGAAAATATCTAATGATAACAGCAAGGGAGGGAACACTGGGTCAAACATCAGTAATATTAATATCAAAAACAGAGCTGATCAAATAATATTAAGAAAATGTCCAAGACCTTGATACCATTTTCTCAAAACAGAAATATGACCACCCTTATGCCTAGTTTGGTGTAGGGTCCCCTTGGCAACTCTATGTCGATTTGCCCCCCCCAGATAAATCTGAGAATTTTGGATTGGAATTTCTGGAGTTGGTCCCGCAAGATTGGTATAGGAAGTGACCTGAAAAGATAGAGAATGTGTGGCAGTAGAGTCATTTTTACAGAGTTAACCCTGCCCAACAAAGAGAACCCCAATTTGCCCCAAAGTGTAAGATCTTCCTCTAGTTTGCGGTACATCGGGGGAAAGTTAACAGCATACAAGCGGTCCACTGAGGCAGCCAGATTGACTCCTAAGTAGGGGATAAACAAATCGCTCCATATGAATTGGAATTTATCTTTTAATAATGCGACTAGGTTTTCTGTTAGGTTTACATTTAATGCCATAGGTTTTGAAAAGTTTACTTTGAGACCTGCCACAGCACCAAAGTTATCCAATAGTTTACATATGTTAGGTAGTCAGATTAAAGGAGAGGTGACGAAGAGTAGGATGTCGTCCGCAAAGAGGGTGCACTTGTGAGTTTTTGCGGGCCACACTGTACCCCATGGATATCCGTGTGGTCTCTAATGGCAATGGCCAGCATTTCAATGACAATAGCGAAGATCAGAGGACAAAAGGGGCATCCCTGCTGTGTGCCTTTAAATATCGGGAAGGAGTAAGAGTAGAATCCCTGTAATCAAATTTTTGCTTCAGAGTTTGATTAGAGGGCCCCTATCATGTTCATAAAGGTTTGTCCAAATCCCCATTGATGCAAGATAGGTATAAGGAATGACCAGGAGACAGTCTCAAATGCCTTCTGTAGGTCTAGGGAGAGCAGAAAGCCCGTTGGGGGGGGGGGGGGGATTACCATCTCGACTGGACCTTAGAAGAGAAATGATGTCACTGCTCTTCAAATTTGGTCAGGGCCTTGTCATTCCGGTATAAAGCCAACTTGGTCCTTGTGGACATAGAAACTAATGAAGGAGGAAGGTCTGCCATAATTTTGGTTAGAATCTTGAGATCATTATTTATTAAGGATGTGGGGTGGTAGTTAGCGACTAAGCTGGGGTCTTTGCCTGATTTGGGAATCACTTTGATGAAGGCTGAGTTCAGGGACTTATCAAGCTGGGTTCCTTTATGTAGCTGATTAAAAAAGCGGGCTAAATAGGGAGTTAAGGTAGTGGCAAAATGTTTATAATATAGGACCGAGAATCCGTCCGGACCGGGAACCGAGTTTTTTTTAGATTATTAATTAACTGTGTAACCACTTCTGCCGATATCAGTTCCTCAAGGCTATCTCTATGGTAGTCCTTAATCGTGGGGATTTTTATAATTAAGAAAAGTTTCTAAGGAGTTATCTTGGCTCGTTTTTCCAGTACTATATAGTTTCTTGTAAAAGTCATGGAAAGCTTCCATGATCTTTTGGGGATTTTGGGAAAGAGTATTACTTCCTATCTTAACTTTAGGTAAGGTATGCATCTTTAGTTTAGAAGTCAATGTGGTCGCCAATATGGATCCTGCCTTGTCCCCTTGATGATAAAGCGGACGTCACTCCAGCGTAAGCTTTTTTCGGAAACAGCTGTTAGAGACAGTTTCTCCATGAAAACAGAAGTGGGGCCTTGTTTATGTTGTTTGTTAAGGAGTAAGAAGTCTTTTTCTAGTTTTTCTATATCTGCCTTTTGCGCCTTTCGTAACCTCAAAGCCATTTGAATGAGCTTTCCTTTAATGGTAACCTTATGAGCTGCCCATAATGTAGTTGGGTAAATGTCCTCTTTATCATTCAAAAGGAAGTATTCTCGAATATTTTGTTCTGTTTCAATGACATGGGTTGGGTTACTAAGGATCGAAGCATTAAGTCTCCGGTTGGCCCTTTTTTTCTGTTCCGAGGATCGTCCTATTGTTAGGAAGAAAAGAGTACATTGTCTACATTGCTCGCAGGCTCCCATGAGTTCTCTTCTGCAGAGTATCCCTTCCATTTAATTAAGAACTGAATTGTCCTACCTCTCCATCGACAGTCAAGAATGGACTCCACTTCAAATTCTGTTTCATCTCCTACCAGGAACAGAGGTGGGCGTACTTCTTCTCTCCCTGGAAAAGGACTAGAAACAGTATGTTTAAGCATAGAAACATGAAATACAGGATGAATTTTATAAGACTCTGGCAGGGCAAGTTCAAAAGCTATTGGATGAATTTCACGTCTTTTTTCAAATGGACCAACAAACTTTGGTCCCAGTTTTCGGGACGGACATGGCAGTTTGAGGTTTGCTGATGAAAGCCACACTTTGTCCCCTATCTTAAAGGAAGGTTTTCCTCTTTTCTTTCTGTCATATTGTTTTTTTGTACTCTTCTTGAGCTTTTTGCATTGTGTCCTGAAGTGTTTGGTAATTTGTTTGTATGAAATTTATTCTGTCTTGAACTGCCGGAACTGACAACTCGGGAATGATATTGGGTAAAAATGAGGGATGGAAGCCGTAATTTGCCCAGAAGGGTGACTTGGTTGGTAGCAGCGTGGACAGAGTTGTTATATGCGAATTCCGCACAGGGCAATAATGAAATCCAGTCGTCCTGAGAAAAAGAACAAAAATACCGTAGGTATTGCTCTAGCGTCTGGTTGGTCCTTTCAGTTTGACCATTACTCTGTGGGTGGTAGGCTGTGGAGAAACATATCTCGATTGATAGTAATTTGCAGAGATTTCTCCAGAATCTAGAGGTAAATTGCACACCTCTATCTGACACAATGTTGTCTGGTATGCCATGCAATCTGAATCTCTTTTATAAAGATCTTTGCTGTGTCCATGGCGGAAGATGTGCCCATCATTGGCAAGAAGTGTGCCATATTGGACAGTCTACTACTACCAGGATAGTTGTAAATTCTTCTGAGGGGGGTAAAACTATTATAAAGTCCATGGATATCTTTTTCTAAGGTTGTTCCGGGACTGGCAGTGATCTTAACAGGCCCAATGACTTAGCGTTGGACCCCTTGTTACATTGGCATGTTGTACAGGAGTTAACATATTTCCTGCAGTATGATCTCAGGGTGTTTTTCAGACCCCAAAGTGGCCAGCAAGCTGGTGGTCATGAAAAGTTTTTAGAACTTGAAGCCTGGCTTGTTGTGGGGCAAAAATTCTGTCTTGATGCCAAAGGAGTCCCTCCTGACTTCTTAGGGAGGAGATTTCTGCCTCTATGCACTGAGTGGATGCCTGCTCAATTGAAGTTCTTAAATAAGGCTGGATCAAGAGGAAATTTTGAGGAGACAAACTCGTACTGGGTGTGATCTCTTCAGGGGTATCAGGGAACATTCGGGACAGGGCGTCAGCTTTTCCATTCGTAGACCTTGGGCGGTAGGTGATATGGAATTTAAATATAGAAAAGAATAGAGCCCATCGAGCCTGTCGGGGTCTCAACTGCTTGGCAGTGCGAAGATACTCTAGGTTCTTGTGGTCTGTAAAAATTAATATAGGGTGGATGGCACTTTCCAGGAGGTATCTACATTCCCCCAGAGCTTAATTGCTAAGAGTTCCCGATCCTCTGCATCGTAGTTCTTCTCAGGCTGGCTCATCTTCTGAGATGAGAAGGCCACGGGATGAAACAATGCTTTGGGACCCTGGCATTGGGATTGAACTGCCCCTGTGGCTACTTCCGAAGCATCAACTTCCAAGATGTAGGGCAAGGCAGGATCAGGATGCTGTAAGATCGATGCACAAGTAAAGAAGGATTTCAGTTGGTCAAAGGCGGTTTGTGCTGCTATGAACCACTGGAATTTGATATGTTAGTGGGTTATCTGGGTAATAGGTGCTACGGTGGTAGAGAAATTCTTTATGAATCACCTGTAGAAGTTTGCGAAACCTATAAACCTCTGAACGCCCTTCTTATCGGATGGAGCCTTACTAGGTATTTGAAATGTCCGAACATTATTCTGAACGCTGTTTTCCACTCGTCCCCCTTACGGATACGGACAAGATTGTAAGCTCCGCATAGGTCTAGTTTGGTGAAGATATGAGCCATACGGAACCTCTGGAAGAGTTCGGGGACCAGGGGGAGTGGATATCGCTTTTAAGGGTAATTTTATTTAGTTCCCTATAGTCCACACATGGTCTCAATGACTTTTCCTTCTTCTCAACAAAGAAAATGCCGGCACCGGCAGGAGGGGAGGAAGGGCGGATAAACCCATTTTCTAAGTTTTTATCACTATATTCCCTCAATGTCTCAAGTTCAGTTTCGGAAAGAAGAAATATATGGTATCTCAGCCCCCGGTAGTAGCTTAATGGGACAGTCGTAGGGACGATGTGGAGGAAGGGTATCCGCCTTCTTCTTGTCGAAGATGTCTAGGAATTCCCGGTAGGCTGCTGGTATATTGTGTTCCACACTGAGTGCAGGTAGTACAGTCAGACAATTAGAAAAGTCCTTGGATTCAGGAACAAAGCAATGCTGCGGGCTGTAGGAAGAAGTGAAGAGTACTCCCTTTTTGGACCAATCAATCTCAGGATTGTGTGCCTATAGCCATGGGATTCCCAGGATGACAGGGAATATAGGGGAGCTCAGGACGTTAAAACGTATAAATTCCTGGTGACCTGAGTTGGTAGAGGTAAACACAGGTGCTGTTTCTTGGGTGACAGGCCCGGATTTAGGCATTGAGCCATCAGCCAGATGGACTATCAGTCTTTGCTTTTTGTGATGGAGAGGAATAGCGAGTCTTTTTGCCAAGATCAGATCCAAGAAACAGCTACATGCCCCAAAATCAAGTTTTGCCTGGAGCTGAACTTCTTCTCCTGCCACCTGTAATGAGACAGGAAGAACAATATGAGTTGGGGAGGACTTGGAAACCTGGAAGTGGACCGCAGTGCGGGGGGTTGACTTCCTAGGTCTCAATACAGGCAAAGGTTCACCTGTCGCCAAGCTGCATGGGTTTCAAGGTAGGCGGGGCTTTAGGCAGCATCCTGGTGGGACGAAAGGTTTGAACACGTTCAGACTAGCGTTCCCGTAGGCATTTGTCTAGCTGAAGTTCTCCCTCTAGAGCTTTAAATAAGTTTAAAACATTTATTGACATTCAAAAGTTTATTCATAAGGTCAGTATTCAGTGCTACATGATTTTGAACCCCTATCGTTCTAACATTGCGGTTTATGCTGACATGGGGAACTCTGATTTATTCAATGCTTCATTATTTAACCCTCCTGGTCACTTGACCCCTTCAATCTCTGTTTTTAGAGGTTTGGTTAATAATGATTTGCAGTTGTTGCAGGTTAAGAAGAATAGGAGGGAGTTTACCTTTAAAAAAGGATTGGAGCTTCTCAAGGAACGATGAGGAAAATGATATTGTCGTACGCTCCGCCGATAAGGGGGACGGGATAGTTATACTAGATAGGGAAGCTTATAATAACGAAATGTTAAGGCTACTCTCTGATCGAGAGACTTATATTCCTTTGAGAGGAAAGCCTTTCTCTGATTACAAAAAAAGAATTAGTTGTTTTGGTGGAGGAGGGATACCAGCAGAGGATTATCTCTAAAAAGGAGAAGGCTTTCCTAGTTCCAGCTGCTCCTAGGGTTCCGGTAATTTATTACCTACCCAAAGTGCACAAGGATCCGATTTGCCCCCCTGGGAGGCCGATCATTAGTGGGATTGATTCGGTGACTTCCAGGGTGGGCAAATACTTAGATCATTTCCTACAACCCTTGGTGGTTAACACTCCATCTTATTTGTGGGATTCCACACAGGTTATCAATGCACTTGAACTTGTGGAATAGAAGGAGAGCTATATTTTTGCTACTGCTGATGTCTCTTCATTATATATGGTTATTTCACACCAACATGGCAGAGAAGCAGTTGAATTTTTCTTGAAGAGTGATACTCTTCAAGACAAACAAAGATCTTTCATCCTGAGCCTTTTGGACTATGCTATGGAACACAATTATTTTTGGTACGGTGGTTCTTACTACGCGCAAAATGGAGGTGTGGCCATGGGGGCCAAATTTGCCCCCAGTATGACCAATCTCTTAATGGCCAAATGGGAGGAAGATGTCATCTATCATGAAGAGATACATAGACGACATCCTCCTCCTGTGGGATGGGGACTTTGAATCCCTTAACGATTTTATAGCAGGGTTGAATAATAATGATAGGGGCATCCTCCTTACGCATGAAGCCAGTAAAACTGATATTCATTTCCTTGATCTTAGGATTAAAGTTGTGGATGGTGCAGTGGTCACATCAACCTACTTCAAGGAAATGGGTCGGAATGGCTATATTGATTCCAGGAGCTGCCATCACAAGTCCTGGCTTAAATCAATCCCTAAGAGCCAATTTTTGAGACTGAAGAGAAATTGCACAAATCAGAAAGATTTTGTGCAGGAGTCCTCAATACTCAGGGAAAGGTTTCTAGAAAAAGGGTATGATGCCAATGAACTGGAAGGAGCCTTCAGAAAGGCTCTGGATAAAAACAGGGGGGACTTATTGGTACCTAAGCCTAAAAGGGTGGATGATAGTTTTAAATACTCACTCGTCACTACTTACTCCAACCAGCATTATGAAATCAAGAAAATTATGCAAAGACATTGGAAGGTTCTAAAGGGGGATAGGGTCCTAGGGTCTAACTTACCCAATATGCCCATGTGGTATATAGTGGGGTTCCTCCTTTGAAATTACAGTTGGCTATTAATGTAGTGGACCCTCCAAAACAACTTTCTTTTTTTCAGAACATGGGGGGGTATTTTCCTTGTAGGAAATGTCCCATTTGTAAATTGAATGCCAATTAGAATAGGAGAACTGAGTCATTTCAGTCCACCTCGACTCAGGAAATATTTTCTATAAAACCGTTCATTACGTGTTCTACCAAGAATGTTGTATACATCATTCAGGGCGTGGCCTCGCAGTGCTTGCCATCACGTGTTCTGAAGAGTTTATTTGCACGGGCGTTCTGCCTCTAATTATCCCGGCTTTTTAATGATATTTTTAATGATATTTTTTTACTGGAATTTTTTTTTATATTCTCTTGTGGTTTATTTTAACCAATAAATACCCTAAACGCTATCACACTATTGGAGTTTTTTCTCCTTATACCTTTGATTTTGTATACGGACTCTTCCATTCCTGAGTCCCCCCTCTGACGTTGGAGCAGTTGGATCATCCCGTCTATACGGAAGTCGGTGGTATACGCTGTCAAGACCTGGTGATTAACATCTTGTCCCCGCAGAGGGTGAAATCTGCAAGCCCATAAGACCTTGCCACAGTGGAGGTCCAACATTTGGGGTAAGCGCACACCTATTACTTCTCTCGCTGCAATCAATGCACATCTGATCAGAAGTATTTTGACTCATCAATCCTTAGTGTGTGGTGATGAAACATATGAAGCGGATGGTTTCCTTCTTTATCTAATGCAATTCATATGATTATGGACTGATTATAAGTGTTTTTGGTTTATGATTTTTGACTTTCAACATATTTTTTGCACTTTTGCATAAATATTCCATGCACTTATTGTCATTTGGGTTGGGATTTACATACACATTGTGTCTCCTAAGCACTTTCAAAAATTTTTTCATTGTTAGAACACCTTTTTATAAAAAAAATATTTTTTTTCTATTGCTAGCGCAATTAAGTTTATTTATATGTTTACCACTTCATAGATATTTGGAGTTTTATTTGCAGCTGCACCTTTTGTATATATATACTTTTCTATCACGCATTGCTCATTAGCGCAGGTTGATTCTACCATTTTCTTACATCATTCAGTGCCCCTATGGTCTTCAATACATAGGGCACACCATACGTATGTTGCAGACAAGGTTGAACATGTTGCTAATATTAAGAGGGGGTTTCTTAAGCATAGCCTCTCTAAACATTATGCCTTGAAACATAACTGTAACCCTGAAGGCACCACCTTTCTGGGTATTGATAAGTTTTCTGGCCATTGGAGAGGGAGCAATATGGTTAGGGACAGTGGCGGCTGGCGCTTAAAATTTTTTGGGAGGGCGCAAACTGAAAAATTAAACTTTTAGTAATGCAGGGCTGTAAATAGGTGATTATGTATCATTACTGCTAGGTAAAACTGTGCCTGTCAATTGCAGCCTCACTGTCCCCATTATGTGGGGTTGCCACCATTCCTGTACCTGCTGTGCCCATTATTAGGGGTTTCCACCATCCCTGTTCCAAATTCCCGGGTCTGTACACCTGCTGTGCCCATTATGAGGGGTTCCCACCAACCCCTTTGCTGAGTTCCAGGGTCTGTACACCTACTGTGCCCATTATGAGGGGTTCCCGTCATCCCTGTGCCGAGTTCCCAGGTCTGTACACCTGTCCCCATTGAGAACGTCCATTTGATGACGAAACGCGTCTGGGTACACACGCAGCGACGCTACCACATGACCAGGAAGTAGAACGAGCTCCGCTTTGTGATTTTATGCCGGCCGGCGTTTTGTACAATATTTATGCAAAATTCATCCTTCTATTTGTAAGTGCATTACTTTTATCTAATAAAACGTTCCTTGAATGTATTACACCATGGATAGTTTATTTCCTTTTTGGGTCATGTACTGAGGACATGGATTTCCTGGCTACAGAGGGTGAACCAATCATTTCTTGTCACCCATGAAACAATTCCTAGTGTGATATAGAGCCTAGCTACCACTGTGAGTCGGTAAGCACAATTTACAGCCACGGTGGTGGGATATCACCCTTTGTTTTTGTGTGCACACCAGGGTGTTGGTACGTTTGTATGTCCACACAAGTATATAACCATACTACACTATGGCTAGCTTTTTTGTTATTTTTCTCCTATAATTACTGAGGGAATCATATCTTGAATCTGGACAGAGCAGATCGGTTTCCAACCCAAAGGCCCTGGCTGGGTTTAAGCCATTCGTCTATTTTGTTTGGTGTTCTGGTAAGGGCAACTTACTCTTGTGATTTCTGGACTGTCAATTCATCCATATATGTTGAAGTATTCTGGCGATCTGGAGTTTTTTTCCATCATAGGAAATATCTGGACTTTATTTTATTTCTAATTTTTAATTTTTAATTTTCAATAATTTTTTTGTGTGTTATTCAATTTTCTCACCTTAATAACGTTTTAGATAACGTAATAAGTATTTAGCGCGGTTTATTATTTTTACAGGTCTGTACACCTACTGTGCCCATTATGAGGGGTTCCCACCATCCCTGTGCTGAGTTCCCGGGTCTGTACACTCGCTGTGCCCATTATGAGGGGTTAATTTTGTTTATTGAAAAATCTTACAAACAACAACTTATATACAATAAAACCATAATAAATAAATAAAACATATTTACAAAATAATTGAATATGATTATACAAAACAAGAACATAATAAATGATACAAACCAGATTGCGCACTACACAATCCCTACGGGAGAGCCAGATTAAGGAACATCACCGTCACCATGCATGTAGCCTTTCCTCAAAAATATATTTGAACTTGAAAATCTAGGGGAGTGAAACAAGAATACAAAGAAAAGCTGCATACCCCGAGATCAACAGGCAGCAGCTACAGAGTCCTGATATTCCTCCACACCCTTATCCAGGCCTCCTGCTGCCACCTGCCTTTCTCAAGACCCTGAATCTTCCTAACCTCACCCAGAATGTCCTGCACCACCACTTCAACAGGGAGGATTTTACTCCGTAAGGATACCTGACACCATGAACTCCACGTGAAATAACGGACTACTAGACTAACTAAAAAAAGTGTTTTCAAATCATAATCCCGACGAGTCTGAAATGCCCCATACACCCACTCTGCATAACTCATATGGGGGAGGAAGGGTATACTCAGAGCCCTCCCAACCCTCTTGTACACCTCTATATTAAAAGGGCATTGAAGTAGAAAGTGATAAATGGACTCCACCACTCTTCCACACTTCACTCTCGGGCAGCCCCGATCACTCATGTAAAGAAACTTCAAGTTGCCCTTCACATATAGTTTTCCATGAAAGGCAAGCCAAGCCTGATCCCTAAACTTCATTGGGATTCTCTCCAAATTAATCAATCGCAAACCCACCCCCAAAATCAGGCTTGGGCAATCCCTTAGGCCAGTGGCTCGCAAAAAACAGAGCTCATGATCCGCTTCTCAAGAAGTTTCCTTGGAAGACATCTGACTTCTCCTGCTGTTACTTGCCACTGCCGAAGCATTTTCAAACACGGGGCAACATAAGCCGGAAGCTGTTCATGCTTGACCCTCAGGCTTTTTACTGGCCCACCATTCTCCCAGTCTCGCAGAAAGGGCCTTAACCAGGACTGGAAAATACTAACCCACCCAGGCGGTCTCTCTGCCAACATGTTACCAAGATTATACTTCACAAACATCAGAGAGAAAAAGACTACAGGGTTGACCATCCCTAGACCACCCTCCCGCCTAGGAAGGTAAGTCACATTCCTTTTGACAAGGTTTATTCTGTTCCCCCATAACAGCTGGAAGAAACAACTATGGATCCTGGTATAGAGAGAAACGAGCAAAATGCAAACAAAACTGACATACAGAAAAATCGGAATCAGGTAAGTCTTGATCAGATCAACCTTTTCCCTCAAGGAAAGCTGCCAACCTTTCCAGCTTGCCACCTTGACATCGGCATTCTCCAGCCTGTTCACACAATTTGCATGACCATAGTCACCTGGGCCGAATTCAATGCCTAGAACTCAAATTTTTTGTTGGGGCTCCGGGAAGTCATCCGGAAGAACAAAGCTCTCACCTTCCATGCCCATCCAGAAAGCTTCACACTTGTCCTGGTTTACCTTTTTAACCTGATGCCACAACCTTCA
The DNA here is from genome assembly GCF_042186555.1 of Aquarana catesbeiana. Taxonomy (NCBI): domain Eukaryota; kingdom Metazoa; phylum Chordata; class Amphibia; order Anura; family Ranidae; genus Aquarana; species Aquarana catesbeiana. Next base: position 28,520,600 of record NC_133329.1, read on the forward strand.
AAGGAGGCTCACCAGCGATGCCCAAAGGTACCCCGCACAAAAGTCCACTCTCTAGCCTTCTAATGAAGGGGTCGATTGCAAACACATATAGCAGAGGACTCAATGGACACCCCTGACGCACACCCGAGACAACCGCAAAGGGCTGCCTGACCCAACCATTAACCAGAGGAAAGCTTTCAGCCCCTTTGTACAAAATCTTGAGCCAGTCAATGAAACCCCTCTCCAGGCCATATTTGTCAAGAAGGTGCCACAAGTACTCATGATTAACCCGATCAAAGGCCTTAGCCTGGTCCAATGTCAGCAAAAATTTACCCCAACCAGCAGCCCTACAACGCTCCAAGGCCTCCACCGCTGAGAAAGTGCTTCTACCTTGGACCGAACAGTGCTGGTGGCGGGATAACAAACTGCCTGCCACTGGTGATAATCGCCAGAAGAAAATCTTTGCCAGTATCTTTCTATCGACATTAAGAAGGCTAATGGGGCACCAATTCCCAATCATCGAAGGATCTTTACCCTTTGACAGAAGGATCAATGCAGATTGCCTCATGGAGGGAGGGAGAGAACCTTCATTCAAACAGCCATTAAAAACCTCCGCAAGGTAGGGAGCCAGGATCGTCTTAAAACATTTATAGAATTCGGCTGTCAAACCATCTGGCCCTGGCGTTTTCTCGATGGCCAGTTTATCAATATCCTGGATGACCTCATCTGCACTGATTTCATCTGTCAAATTCATCAAAGGAACATTACTTTCCATACCTGGTGCAGAGTCCAAAAAAAACAACGTCCTTGTCCGATCAAGGTTCCTTCCTCCCAGGAGATCGGCATAGTATGACCTGACAACCTCCAGGATCCTTGACCTAGACTTCGTCAGAGAGCCCATACTGTCCCTCAGGCCACTGACCGTCTTAACTGCTACGCTCTGTTTACAGTTCTGGTAAGGGTCGGGCGAATGGTATTTCCCGTAATCCCTCTCCTGAACCAAAGAGGCGTGCCGATCATATTGATGTCTCCTAAGGAGGAGCTTTACCTCAGAGATCGCCCCAGAATCTCCTCCATTCGAAACAAGGCGGTCAAGTTTCCTCCGCAAACGCTGGTAGGTGATATACTTATCTTGCTGCTCCTTTCTTCCTATGGCCTTGAAAAGCCGCTGTTTAACAAGCTCCCACCATTCTGACTTGCTGTTGCAAAAGTCTAGGATCATTACCTGTGCTTGAAAAAAAACCTCAAAGGATTGTCTTACTCTATCGTCTTCCAGGAGGGCCGAATTCCATCTCCAGATACCCCTCCCTCTAGGTGGCATGTCTGGGGCATTCAGAGTCACAGATAGAATACAGTGATCAGAAAACTCCACTGCCCGACACACAGGTGCCGAAAAAGCGGAGTCTCCCTTTAAAAAAACCTATCTATCCTACTCTGACTATTACCTCGCTGAAAAGTGAACCCCGTGCTATCTGGGCAGCGCTTAATGTGCGCATCTACCAGACCTGCTTCCCTAACTATCGCATTAAGAAAAAGGGTGTCATAGCCCAGCTTATCCCTGAAACCTCTCCTGTCTTTAGACCTAGTAATGGTGTTGAAATCACCTCCAAAGATAACCTGCTGGGCCGTAAAAAGAAAAGGCTTAATCTTTGTAAAGAGGTATTTCCTGTCCCACTTCGTCTGGGGACCATAGATGTTAATCAGGCGCAAGTCCTGCCCCTTCACAGAGACATCTAAGACCATGCATCTCCCTATCTCTACCTCAATTACCCGTCGGCACGTTACCATACCAGAAAAAAGGACCGCAACTCCGCTGTAAGGCTCGGCTGCAAGAGACCAAAATGAGGGACCACGTCTCCACTCCTTCTTTGCCAGATGTATATTGGCCAGACTACTCAGATGGGTTTCTTGCAAAAACAAAATGTCAGCATCAAACTCGCTGAGCAAAAATAAGGCCATATGACAAGCACTTACTGATCTTAAGCTGGCAACATTAATGGTTGCCACTTTTAATGGAGTGGGAACTGCCATTAGGGTAGTTGAGGCAGCCGTTTCTTAGCCTGGCTACTCCCTCTTCCTGGAGAACCAGTGCGCTTCATTGCACCATGGGACTCATCATCAATAGAGGACACTGAACTGAACGAGTCCCACTCATCATCATCATCAGACAGGACCTTAAACTTATTTTCCAAAGGCAAAACTTTAGGATTTAAGGTAACTGAACCCCTTTTTTTCCTTCTTTTGCCCCTCCTCCTCCTATTCTCCAACCACTCCATGTCATCCTTAGACAAACCAGACTCAACAGCCTCCCCACACCTATCCTCCCCTTCACCCCCCCCCCACTCCCCCTTCACTTATCTACCACCAGGCCAGCCTCTCCACCATCCTCCCCACTCCTCTGCACCCCACGATCCTCAATAGAAACCTTGCAGCGTCGGGGGGAGGGGGATTGGCACCACACCTGACGCACCTGCCTCAGCATCTCTTGCTGCCTCTGCAATTTTAGAAGACACAGAAGGATTGGACACATTTTCGGCAACTGGTACCTCACCTACAGAAGACACGGGCACACTAGGTAAACGCACAGACTGGGGAAACACAGACACATTGGGTGTTGGCACAGAATGGGGAGACACATTAGGTATTGGTACAGACTCAGATGGACTCACAGGCACCCCAGCTGCTGAGCTCTGAGCATCCTCCATGTCCAGGCGGAAGAACTCTCTCATGAGCTCAGGCTTGTTGTGCATTGCCTCAAGACACTGACTGTAAGGATGTCCCACCGCATTGCACAGATTGCACCTGATAATATTACAATCCTTCGCCAAATGTCCTATACCCTGACACAGAGAGCACTTCATCACTGGACAGGAGGATGCAAGATTCCCTTTATCACCACACTTATTGCAGAGCTTTGGCTGGCCTGGATAAAAAATGGTCAGCCTGTCCCTCCCCAGGAAAGCTGAGGATGGCAGATACTGGACGACATTGTCAACGACCTTTAATTTTAGCTGCACAGACCATCCCCCCGTCCATATTCCCCGATCGTCCACAATCTTTTATAGGGGGCTCAGGATGTCTCCATACCTTCTCAACCAAACAGTTAAATCCCCTTGTGGTATGGACTCATTGCGGACCAAAATTGTGACCATTTTAATGAGGGGCGGGTGTGATACAAGCTTTGGGATGAGTCCTTTCCAGTCCGGCAGGCCCCTACACACGTGTTCATACTTCTCCTAAAATATGTCCAAAGACTCCGGATGGATAAAGGACAAATCATACTCATAGGAACCTGCCGGACTGATCAGGGCGAAGATATCTGTCGGTGTAAACCCCATCTGCAGAATCTTATCCACCACTGCCCTCCTATGTGGGGGGATTCCACCGCCTTCCCATTTTAACTGAACACCTTTCCTCCTTTTAAACAGGGAGGAAGATAAACCATTTTCATGCTCCCTCCCTGCTTGCTGCTCCTTCCCAGAACCTGTAGCAGCAACACCAGCATACGTTTTTCTTACACCAGCAGCATTTGCAGTCTTGTCCTTAGACACATTCAAACCTGCTGGCAGAGAGTCTGAATCAGCTGGGATAGCAGTCTTCTGATTAGCAGAGGCAGGACCCTCCCCCTCCCCTGAACACACAGTTTATTTACTGGGATCAATCACAGTCATGGCTGCTGCAGACTCCTGGAAAGTTGTAGCACTACTGCACCCAGCATCTCCTCCACCATTCACAGGAACAGCCGCTGTGCCTGGTCCAGGCAAAGTCTCTGTATTGTCCATGGACCTCTCTGCAGACTGAAGCTGACAGTTATTAGCAGATGTTATTGCATGCTGTGTATTGTCTATGGGTCTGGGCTGACTGCCTGCAGCACTACAACCCTCAGCAAGCACATCGTCATTAAAGTTCACACCATCCTGCACACACACTGTACCTGCACCTTGTCTCTCCACAGGTCTTTCTTCCACAGGGCTAGGAACGGTGTCCATCTTCTCCTCATCATCCTGGGAAGCCACACCTGGAGGTGATTCAGGTTTATTGATAAAATCCAGCATGCCAGAACCTTCAACCTCCTGCTCAGATGTTCCACATTGCTAGGGAGTGAAGGGGACAGAGGCCTCCACCATTGAGGACTCAGCAGATGTCTGGGCCCACTTTCTCACCCTCTGCTGTCTGTACCTGCATCTCCTCACTGGTCTCCTCACCCTCCATGCAGGAAGCAGCTCCTCTTCTCATTTGGCTGAATCTTTCTTCATTCCTATATTTTTCTTTAAATGCTCCACTATTCTCCTTCAGAGAACTCACCAGTTCTTTCTGTTTCCACAGAGCTTGTTCCAGGTCTTTCAACTCAGGCCTCAGAGCCGGTCTTTTCTTGCTGAACACTTTGTCACAAATCTGTTTTTTCTTTTTAAATTCGTTTTTCAAAGCTACCAATTTCTCCTCTACCTTCTCAATCCGCTTCAGCATTTCAACAACCCTCCGTCTAAAGGCAGACAGGGACTCATCTTTCCTTAGGCCAGGCCCAGTGTCGTCCACAGGCTGAGGCCTATCCAGGGGGCCTCCACCAAGGTCCTCTCCAGGATCCTGCATCACTCCTGGGGCAGAGGAGCAACTCTAGCCCCTGGTCTCTGGAAGCACAGAAGCAAAGGAACTAGCAACCTCACACCTCACCGTCAAGGAGCAGAATGGCAGTTTCCCACCATCCCTGTGCTGAGTTCCTGGGTCTGTACACCCGCTGTGCCCATTATGAGGGGTTCCCACCATCCCTGTGCTGAGTTCCTGGGTCTGTACACCCGCTGTGCCCATTATGAGGGGTTCCCACCATCCCTGTGCTGAGTTCCCAGGTCTGTACTCCCGCTCTGCCCATTATGAAGGGTTCACACCTTCCCTGTGCTGAGCTCCCGGGTCTGTACACCCGCTGTGCCCATTATGAGGAGTTCCCATCATCCCTGTGCTGAAAAAAATTCTTCTTTACAAGTGTGTTCTCAGATCTGGGCATTCCTCTCTAGGGGTCCAATCACTGACTGACTACCTCTCCATCCAACATTACTTTTTAACTCTTCCAAACTGTTCAGTAGCTCGGTACATTCTCTGCACTCATTTAAGGTGGCCATAGAATAGATGATTCCTTTTTAATTTCATTCCTACTACGGCCACCTTAAATGAGTGCAGAGAATGTACTGAGCTGCTAAACAGGTAAAAGAGATATAAAGTAATCTGGGAAGGAAAGGGTGGCAGTCAGTGATTGGAATGGTCAGATCTGAGACAGGAGGCTGCAGGATGAGAGCAGTGAAGATCTATGCAAACAGGAGATAGTGAAGGAGGGGGGAGGGGGAGGATCGGTGTGATAGGGAAGACAGAAGGGGAAGTAAAGTTGGAGAATAAAAGTGCTGCTGTGGAGTCACTCAGGACACAGTGATAATTGCCACTTCTGTCCCCCTCCAGTCCTGGCATGTACTGTACCTGGAGATTTCTGTGTGATCCCTCTGTGTGCACTGCTGGATGCAGAGTCCATGTCAAAGGGAGATGAATGGACAGCTGCCTCTGCCTCTGCACTGACCTATCGCTCCTTGTCTGCCCAGAGCCTGCCACCGTTCTTCTGCTGGTGATTCCCCTCACTTGCTGAAGCAGACAGGCAGCATGTGAGCCAATGACACCACAGGTCAGATAAAATCCTCACCCTACAGACCCGACAATCAATTACAACAGGAAACCTAATGCTAGAGGTGGAGTTTTCGGGGGACGCAGAGCTTATAGCCCTGGGTACACTCTAAACTATGCCAATAGAGCTTCTTAGCCCCAATCACGTGTTTACACATGGGTCATCCCTCCAATAGCACCCCTGTGTCTGGCTCCCTTAACACACCCACTTAAAGGGACACTTTAAAAAAAATGAATTTATTTTTTTAATTTTTTTTTTAATAAGTAGCTTTGGGGGGCTGCCACTGGTTTGGGGGGGTCTCCAGATTAGAAACAAGGTGGATCTATCAAGCCCAAACATTCACTCCCTTTGGAATGAATGTTGAATGGGATATTAATTCTTTCTTTAATAATGGTTGAATTGTATTAAAGTTTTGTATCCTATCCCGCTGCCATCTAGGCTTGGAAAGGTGTCTGGAAGACATTTGTTATTGTACCCTCCTTTTTGCAAAAGGATATGCTTCTATCATTTTATGGTTTGATATAGATCAAATCCTTTATATTCTCTGTATTAAAATTCTTTGTATTTTTTGTAGATGTAACGTTGCTTTTCTACCACAAGATGTCGCCGTTTCTCAGGCCTTTTCCACGTCCAATTATTTCAGTGTAAAACTGATATTGTCCTTTTTGCTCATTGATCACTTTTTAATGATGTTTTAATTATGCCTTTTAGTTTTTTTATTTAAAGAGGGAGTTTACCTAAAAATATTAAAAGCCAGCAGCTACAAATACTGCAGCTGCTGACTTTTAATAAATGGCCATTCTCTGTGAGGGAATCAGTAAGTGAAGCGGTGCGGCTTCACTTCCCGGTTCCCTACTGCGCATGCGTGAGTTGCGCTACGCATCCTAAGTGGTCCCCGCAATCTCCTGGGACCTGTGTGTTTCCCAGGAGACAGCGGGGGGTGTGGGAGGGGGCGTGACTCTCGTGGGAGTCTATTCCAGAAAGTGGGTGCAAATACCTGTAGTAGACAGGTATCTGCACCCCCCCCCGAAAGGTGCCAATTGTGACACCGGAGGGGGGGAGGAGTCAGATGAGTCAGATCTGCTTTAATATTAGGTAGTTTTTTTGGTGACCAGAGTTTAGCTGTGTTCTTCCTGTTTCCGAATGCAAGTTACTTCCGGTCTGTGGGGCGCACCTAATTTCTGGCATCTAAGACGGTCCGTCCCTTATCAATAAGAGAATCACACACCCTTTCTATTCTATGTTCTGTCATTGTGTCCAACAATATAGCGTCAGCTGCTTTTTCATTGTTTATTGTATAATTTTTAAATGCAACAGATTTATGTGTTTTATTGTTTGTCTAGCTGAATGGCCAGTTGGATGAGACCTTCTAGAGTTGAGGAGGTTTTCACTTTGGCCAATTCATCTTTAAGGGATTCAGCCTCAGCTGATACTGATATCTCAAGGCTGCCTCATTCCACCCTGAGTCTGTGGACCATTCCACCGTATAATCTTCCACAGGGCGCTGACCCTGCTGTTGGGTATGCAGAGTAGCTTCAGCAGTGGCCACCCGTAGTGGGTCATCATATAATTGTGCCATGGTTTCGAAGAATAGGTCCACAGAGTTAATGACAGGACTCTTCTGCTCCAATATGCCATGGGCCCATGCTTGAGGTTCATCTCTTAGTGAGGAAATTATGAATCCTACCTTTACTGTTTCAATAGAAAAAGTATGTAGTTGCAGAGCCAAGTACAGGAGACAGGCTTTTTTAAATGATCTGAATTTATTTCGGTCTCCAGAAAAACGTTCCGGTGTTGGCACTCGTGGTTCCAGAGGGGGTATCGCCACAGTAGGAGTAGCCACGGTGCATTCCTGGGCTGGAGCGGCAGCAGGAGAGCAGGCTGAAGATGGGCCTTGATCTGTGGGTGCAGGTGTCACTGGCAGGTGCTGCAGGTGGCCCTCTTATTGGAAGTATCCTTCCTGAAGTTTTTGGACGACTTGAGTGAGGACCGTGATTTGTTGACATACGGCTTCCAGCAGGGAGACACCTTCGTCAGCCTCTGACATGGCTGGTTTATCTCCTGTCAAGAACTTGGTAGGAGGCCGAGATGCTGGGAGGGCTCCCCTTGCGGCCGAGCGCAGCACACCCGTGAAGGTGACACAGGAGGTGTGGTGCCCATAGATGCTAGGAGGGTTCCCTTTGCGGCCCACCGCAGCACACCCCTAAAGGTGACACAGGAGGCGTGGTGCCCGCAGATGCTAGGAGGGCTCCCCTTGTGGCTGAGCGCAACACACCCCTGAAGGTGACACAGGAGGCGTGGTGCCCACAGAAGCATGGGTTGCCTGATTGCTGGAGCTGGTTGCCAGGAACTTTCTGGGAAGGCAAGGTATACTGCAAGGCAGGCGTGCTTGGAAAGTCCAGGAGATGCGGACCAGTGGAGCAGACCTGATAGCTGAGTCAGGAGCCAGGCCAGGGGTCATTCACAGTAGGACAGTCCAAGATCAGTGTGACCAAGGGTCAGCCGAGTCCTTGCACAGGAGACTGGTAAAGCAGAGTCCGTAAGCCAGGCCGGGGTCAGATGCAGGGAGCAGGCAGGAATAAGTCATGGTACAAGTCAAAGGGTCAAGTTGGGGGATCAAGAAGAGCAGGTCAAGGCAAGGTTGGTACACAGGAAATTAGATAAGCAGGATATACAAGGCACAGGAACACAGAGGGAAGCTGACGATAAACCAGCAATGCACCATTGTCAGCAGCGGGTTTAAATAGGCAGTGGCGCCACTATCACACTGTGCGTGTGCCGCTATGCATGCCTGTTCGCCTGTTCACGGCGTTGCGTGTCCTTGTGTGTTGATTCGCGCCAGCGTCCTTTTGCCTATGCCGGTTCGCGATCCCTGCACTATTGCGCCTGGGGATGCGCCCATTTCCCTGATACCCACTCTACCCTTAAACACACAAACATTGTCCCTCAATAAGAGGGAAAGTCCTGGACGAGAGAGAGGAAAATTCCGCTTCTCTGGGGTCAGGAGGAGGTGCATGAGCATCGCTCCGGTCACAGTGCCCCCCCATATTAAACTAGCGAGGGCTACAAAATAGGAGGCAACACAAACACCTGTAAAGTAAAGAATACACATTAAAACAAGCCTTGGTGAGGCAAGTGCATGGCATGAGAGAGGGGGAGGAGGGGGTGGTCTGGCTACTGGTAAGCCGGGGATGGCGTGGAGGGATAGAGGATATGAGCGTCACGCTCGGGAAAGAGAACATGGGGCAAGAGTCTGCTAAAGACCATTTAAGATAGGTAGGGTAAGTCTAGTGGCAGTGAAATAGATTAGCCAATGCCCCAGAAAGAAGGATGGGTGCTGTCCAGGTGATTCCTGCTGGTATAGTGGTTGAGAATGAGAGTCATCAGGACTGCACATAGCTATGTATGGACAAGATATGCAATATTACATAACCGTAGTCAGGCAGTTGCATCCTAGGAGGAATACTTTGGGTCAGGGCATCTATGTAGAGTGGGTCACCGGGAAGGCTGTTTCTACAAAGAAAAAGTATTTTCACTGGACTGTAGTAAAAAGACATCAAAGGAATATGAGAGGGTAACATTCTGATGAGAGGGATTGAGAGGGATTCCAGGATGTCTGTAGAGTGGACAGCATAGCTAGTACAGGGTCTTCAGGGGCCAGGCCCAAACAAGAGGGGAAGATGAGATCTCAGCGATTTTCACGGATCTATTTCAGGTGAGTCGGCCTTCCTTAGCTTTTTTTGAGTTTGATTTTTTGCCAATGTGAGGTAAGTGGGCTAGCCGGGGGGGGGGGCCTCTTGGACGAGCTGGATGATGAAGTTTGCATCGGGGGAGGAGGGTTCCTGGATAATATGCCCAGCTTCTGCAGTAAATTCTCTTCTTCATGAAAGGTGGAGAATCTGTATGGCTTGTTATTGATCTCAAATTTGAGACTGAAGGGAAACAGCCACCAGTATTTGATGTTCTGCTGAGTCAGTGCCGCCAGTAGGGGTTTGAGTGCCCGTCTCCTCTGGATTGTGGAAGCAGAGATGTCGGCTAAGATCTGGATCGGGTGCCCCATGATTTGTAGTTGGGAGACGGATTTGGCCCTTTTCATGACTTCTTCTTTAACCGTATAGTAGTGAGGCTTAACAAGAATGTCACGGGGGAGTCCATCTGATCGTGGGGGCCCTAGGGCCCTATGGGCTCGGTCAAGTTAAATTCTGTGGGAGCGAATATCAGGGATAAGTTCTTTGATGAGGGAATTAACAGCTGCAGGGATATCTGTGATAGATTCGGGTAAACCCCTGATTCTAAAATTGTACCTTCGAGACCTGTTCTCGAGGTCATCAATTTTGGCCATCGCGAAATGCAGTTGGTTGTGAAGGTCCTGTTCCACCTGCATCCATGTTTTCTATGGTTTCAATGCGAGAGCCCAGGGATTGTAGATCCATTTTAATATCAGAGGTTATTTTAGCTGCAGTCTGGGCCAAGCCCCTGTCCAGCATCTCTGTAAATTTAGTAAACATTAATGCTATGTCCTGGGGCTGTGAGGGGAGCTGTCCTGCGCCAAGCAGAGGGTCACTAGGCCCCAGTGAGGTGGCAGTCATAGGAGACATGAGAAGCTCATTCAGGGTTTGATTGAGGAGGGACTCTGTGGAAGCTGGTGAGGTTGGGCCCCTGGGTGGTGTGGTGTTGGGAGATGCTTCACATACCTCTCCTCTCTGTGAGTCCCGCCAGGCTGAGTGAGCAGGGATTCCTGGATGTGTTGCCTCGTGCAGCGGCTGCTCCACCACTATCTTGGAATTCTCGTCAGCCTCCAGGATCATGTTAAATTGTGCCTGCAGACTGTGCCAGGTCATCCCTGTGGACATATATGTGGTCCAGAGGGTATGCCCACCTTTAGGCTTCCGTGCTGGGGTGTTTTAGCCGATGCCTTTGGCTATGAGGAGCTCCGAATGTCCGGAGCGGAACGGAGCTCGGTGACTAAGCGTCCATCTTCCAGAGCACCACGCATGCGCCTCTTTTTTTAATTCATTAAAGTCTATTTTTTCCAAAATTGCAAAAAAAACATAAAAAGTTTCAACGACTGCCATTTTACTGATTTTGACTTGTAAGCAACAAATGTCAGAAAAAGGCCCAGTCAGCAAGTGGGTATTCTATTTAGATCTGGAACTTACCCATGTAGACAATATGATTATCACCAAAACCCACTTTAAACCTACAGGGGGTACCTCCTATCCCCAATTATAAAACTTTACATCAGCTGCTATGGAAAAGAAACATTGCACAAGGACAGCTTTGTAGGTTGGAAAAGAACTGTAGAAATAAATCAGATTACATCGGAGTGACACCCTTAACAAAAATTCAGGGAGAAAAAATACCCCAGTGAGTTGATCAATCAAGCCTTCAAGTATTATCTAAATGTATCCTTGTCTGATAGAGACTTGGACTTAAATGACTGAGCAACCTAACATCTTCAGTCTCAAATATTGACTGTACAGAATGCTTTGCACTAAAGAACAAAGGTGTGCACGCTTGGCCTTGGGTTTGCAATATATAGTAGCCCTCAAAGTGCCATCATCCTGAACATAAATTTCATTCTCAAGGAATGCAATTCATTCCTGATTACTCTGCATTGTAAACTTGAGATTAAATGTATTGCCTCCAATAGCCATAAATTGGGTTAGCTGAGTACTTGTCAGACGATAACATGAAAACATCATCAATATATCTGTACCATAACATATTATGGGGCAGGTATACAGTATAGATGTCATCAGAAAATAGACTACGTCCCCACCTCCAGGTACAGGTTGGCGTATGATGGGGCACAACACGTGACCATTGCAAAACCCTGCACCTGGAGGTAGTGGGAACCACCAAAGAAGAAAACATTGCTGGTAAGTGCAGGTGATACTCGAAAAATTTGAATATTGTGCAAAAGTTCATTTATTTCACTAATGCAACTTAAAAGATGAAACTATTATATGAGATAGACTCATTACATGCAAAGCAAGATAGTTCAAGTCGTGATTTGTCATAATTGTGATGATTATGGCTTACAGCTCATGAAAACCCCAAAGCCACAATCTCAGAAAATTAGAATATTACATGCAATCAATAAAACAAGGATTGTACATAGAACAATATTGGACCTCTGAAAAGTATAAGCATGCATATGTACTCAGTACTTGGTTTGGGCCCCTTTTGCAGCAATTACTGCCTCAATGCGGCATGGCATGGAAGCTATCAGCCTGTGGCACTGCTGAAGTGTTATGGAAGACCAGGATGCTTCAATAGCGGCCTTCAGCTCTTCTGCATTGTTCGGTCTCATGTCTCTCATCTTTCTCTTGGCAATGCCCCATAGATTATCTATGGGGTTCAGGCCAGGCGAATTTGCTGGCCAATCAAGCACAGTAATCCCACGGTCATTGAACCAGGTTTTGGTGCTTTTGGCAGTGTGGGCAGGTGCTAAGTCCTGCTGGAAAACGAAGTCAGCATCCCCATAGAGCTCATCTGTGGAAGGAAGCATGGAGTGCTCCAAAATCTCCTGGTAGACGGCAGCATTGACCCTGAACTTAATGAAGCACAGTGGACCAACACCAGCAGATGACATGGCTCCCCAAATCAACACAGACTGTGGAAACTTCACACTGGACTTCAAGCATCTTGCAGTGTGTGCCTCTCCATTCTTCCTCCATACTCTGGGTCCTTGGTTTCCAAATGAGAGGCAAAATTTGCTATCATCAGAATAGAGGACTTTGGACCACTGAGCAACAGACCAGGTCTGTTTTTCTTTAGCCCAGGTAAGACGCTTCTGACTTTGTTTGTTGTTCAGGAGTGGCTTAACAAGAGGAATACGACATTTAAAGCCCATGTACAGGATCTGTCTGTGTGTGGTGTCTCTTGATTCACTGACTCCAGCCTCAGTCCACTCCTTGTGCAAGTCCCCAACACTTTTGAATGGCCTTTTCCTGACAATCCTCTCCAGGCTGCGGTCATCCCTGCTGCTTGTGCACCTTTTTCTTCCACACTTTTCCCTTCCACATAACTTTCTATTAATGTGCTTTGATACAGCTGCAGCGGTACCCCCGTAAGGGCTGCTGACTTGGTACTTAGCAATCTGCCAATCACCCTGCTGCCATACTCCCCACTTTCAATCAAAGCAAAGAACAGTCCGTTTTATGGTTTTGTCATATTTATTTCTGGATACAAACTTGGATGGGAGAAGGATAATATGAGATGCCCTTATTCTTTCACACATTACAAGTTGTATATAGTTGTTCAATGGCTGTGGCCTTGCAAGAACACTGAATACACTCCTTTTTTCCCATCTTTTTTAGTTTTAGTTTCATTTATTCTTCTGCAGACTATTACTTCATCTTCTTCTGTGCAAATTCTTACTGCAAAAACATATATCAATGTCCTAATTCCTCCCTTTCATTTGAACAAACAAAGAATTACTCTGAATAACTCCTCAGTTGTAGACCCTGATGGGATTATCCCTGGGAATCAAAAGGCCAGAAACTCACACTGCTTCTTCCCAATGTCCCAGGGAGTTAGACACCCCCACAGTCTTTGGAAGGCACTGCCATTTTGCTAACCAGGCCCGGAGATGACTTGATATCCCCACACGATGACCTGACACATAACCGTGAACGGACTTCTGCTGTCAGCCAGTCCAGGACCATTAATGCTGTGTTCCCCCAGCCACAGCATTTTACACTGACCTTTTCTTTAGAGGGTAATAGTTTCTTTTGTTCCCGATCATGAGATGTTACTCTACTCTCCTCTGCTTGACTGCTACTTCTTCTTCTAGATGTCCTCCAGCATGCAAGTCCTATGTTCCCCGGTCACAGCAGCTTGATACTCTTTTGAGGATGGAGATCTTTAGCTCCCTCCTGATGGTTCCTCCATCCCTCCTCCCCACGTGGGGACATCCGGAACATCACCTCAGTATTCCATTGTCGCTTTCTAGTTTTCACTCCTCCCTGGAAGCATGTGACCCCAGCTTATATGAGAGGCCTGCCTCCTGCCAATGCAAGTTAATGATTGGTCAGGGCTCCTCACATGAGCTGCCTGCCACTCAGATCTCAAGTCCAACCTCTCTTCCAGAACCATCCATCTGAAAGCAGGGGAGGTATCTCAGAGTCAGATTGCAGGTGGCCACACCCCCCACTACACTGATTACTGCCAGTCCCAAATCACAACAACCAGGCCTAGCCTAAAGCACAGGCCTGGCTAAATTTACCTGCACTTGGGTCCTGGGCTAGAAAAATACTACTCTGTCACCTACCTTTAGGTAGAGGGTGTTACACAGCACTTTGGGAAAATCTAACTTCTTTTGCAATTACCTTTTAAGGCTTTCCCTCCTTATGGAGGGTGTCAATGATGGTTTTCTGCACAACTGTCAGGTCAGCAATCTTTCCCATGATTGTGATTCCTACTGAACCAGACTGAGAGACCATTTAAAGGCTCAGGAACCCTGTGCAAGTGCTATGGCTTAATTAGCTGATTAGAGTGGGACACTTTGAGCCTAGAATATTGCACCTTTTCACAATATTCTAATTTTCTGAGATTGTGGATTTGGAGTTTTCATAAGCTGTAAGCCATAATCATCACAATTATGACAAATCACGGCTTGAACTATCTTGCTTTGCATGTAATGAGTCCATCTCATATATTAGTTTCACCTTTTAAGTTGCATTAGTGAAATAAATGAACTTTTGCACAATATTCAAATTTTTCAAGTATCACCTGTATGTGTTGAAGAAGCATTAAAATAAATCTACTACTGTATATGGCCAGGAGGACTGACTCCTTTCTTTCAGGAAATCTCCAACCACTTCCATGCGGGATACTACAATACAATGCTTCTATGTGAGAACATGGGGTGGGGGTTAACAAAATGTTGTCTATGGATCTTTGAACGGTTTTGTTGCACATTATATGTGCATAAGCCCAATAGCTAAATTTGTGGTATTTTAGGATTAGTAATGATCCATTCAGTTTTTATTAAATAAATTTACGAAATAAACATTGGAAATGTTTTTAAAGTATTATTGTTGTTACTTGATGTATCTTTAACCGCATCTGGACCACCCACCGCACAGGGCAGGGCGGCCCGACTGCGCGAAACAACATACCTGTACACTGTTTCCTCTTTCTGGATCTGGGGCGCGCACACGCGTCACCGGTGACTCTTTCCCACTGTGATTGGACACAGCGGGTCCGGCGGCTGCTATGGCCGCCAGGAACCGACGATCGTTCACTGGAGAAGCAGAACGGCGGTCGGCCTATGTAAACAAGGCAGACCGCTGTTCTGTCACAGAGGAAGAGAGAGATCTTGTGTTCCTGCTAATCAGGAACACAGATCTCTCTCTTCCTCCAGTCAGTCCATCCACCCACACAGTTACAAAGTACACCCTAGGAGCACACTTAACCCTTTGATTGCCCCTGATGTTAACCCCTTCCTTGCCAGTGGCATTTATATAGTGACAGTGCATTTTTTTTTAGCACTGATCAATGTGTTAGAGTCACTGGCCTCCAAAATGTGTCACTTAGTGTCCGATCTGTCTGCCGCAATGTCGCAGTCCTGCTAAAAATCGCAGATCGTCGCCATTACTGCCATAAAAATATCCCATAGTTTGTATTCGCTTTAACCTTTGCGCAAACCAATCAATATACGCTTATTGCGATTTTCTTAGGTTTTTTTGCCAAAAATATGTAGAAGAATATATATTGGCCTAAAATGATGAAGAAATGTGTTTTTTTTTTTTTTACATTTTTTGGGGGGATATTTATTATAGCAAAAAGTAAAAAATATTTTTTTTTTTCAAAATTGTCGGTCTTTTTTTGTTTATAGCACAAAAAATAAAAACCGCAGAGGTGATAAAATACCTCCAAAAAAAGCTCTATTTGTGGGGGGAAAAAAAGACATCAATTTTGTTTGGGCACAGCATCGCATGACTGCGCAATTGTCAGTTAAAGTAACGCAGTGCCGAATCGCAAAAAATGGCCTGGTCGTTAAGGGGGGTAAATCCTTGCGGGGCTGAAGTGGTTAAAATCTGTCTTTTTGGTTTATTTATGAGAGAGAGTCAGACAAATGGAACAGAAAATGACTAGTACCAATAACCAGTACATTAAAGTACTGGATTATTAGATATTCCTGTCAATCCTTTCCAGACACTGGAGACCCTGCCCTGGTTATTGAGGTCTATAACCAATAAAATGGATGAAGTATTACAGAAGAAAGGGGAAAAAACACAATGCATATAACTCCTTCATGTTTTGCTTTTTTATGTAATCTATAATTATCTTTAGAATTTTTTGACAGCAGACAGCTGTTAGAAATCTGCAGGAACCTTGTTTGACCAGAAGGTGTCAGTCTTCAGCTCTACACATCATTCAGAACTCTTATGAGCCCTCTGACCTCAAAGTCTTTGTACCTTTGTTGTCTTTCCTTTCACTACATCCATTTTTTTTTAGCATTCAGCCCACGCCCAGTGTTTCTGGGTGTAAGTCCTAACTAGGGCCTCCTAACCAAGATTCTCCAGTCATATCCAGACATGTCTTTTAATTATGGTATAATGTTGATCGTTCATCATTTGAAGTGGTGTTGCATAATGTTTTGTATTTTTATTACTATGTATTTTTTTTTATTTATGTATTTATTATTATGCATTCTTTGTATCATTTTTTTAAAATATATCTGTACATTTTTGCTATTATGTGCAGAGCTAATCGGGTGGACTGTAGTGGACATTCCTTGTGTAGCAGGATTTGTTTCCCCCATTGAGCATTCCCTTGTTCCTCCTTTCATGCTGCTCAACTGCTGTCTGCCAGAGTTGTAAATAGTGCAGATCACGATCATACGGACACCCCCCCCATCCATCTCCCTGATTGGTTGGCCCATAGAGAGCTAGCCTGACAGCTCAAAATCCTTCCTTTCCCATTGGGGGGGCTTGCCTGATGAAGGAGGTGGGACCTCTGAAACGCGTTGCGGCCGTCCCCGCTGCTTGTTTGTTTTCGATCTCCTGTCAGCAGTGCACGTGAGAGCCTGAGATGCCACGGGTTTTTTTCCTTTGCTGCAGTGGGTCCATACCTGTGCCCTGCGGCTGTCCTCCAGTCCACTGAGATCGCTGATTGTTGCCTGCACACCACATCAGCCCTGTACACAGCGCACAGGAGTTTTCCATGTAAATGGATCTGTAATAAATTGATGTTGCTTTAATCCATACTTACCTGGTGCCCTTTCTGTTGCTTTGTTTGCTCATGAGGAATTCCCAGACCTGGCTGAGGAGCTGCCAGTGACTTAATGCAGTGCTGGGACCAGATCTTCTAGAGCCCATGGTGAACATGCCAAACTGTGCCCCCCCTCAAGATGTATGAGCATTATGTGTCAGCAGCCCCCCCCCCAAAAAAAAGGAAATTGAGCACTAATCTACATACAGTACTTATCCTCTAAGCATAAATTCTCCCTACTCCCAGAACAAATCTGCTTCCCCTGTTGAAATCCCCCCAGTAGAAATGCCCCCCCCAAAAAAATCACCCCTTCTACCACAAATCCTCTCCCCTTCAAATCCCTCAAACCCCCCCCCCCCCACACACACACACACACACACACACTTCAAAACCCCCCTCTAAAGCACAAATCCCCACCCCTATATCCCTCCTACCTCAAATCCTTCCTACCAAAAAAAAAGTCCCCTCCTAGCACAATATTCCCCTCCTCCATCTACCATATCACCTCTTCTAGCACAACCCCCCCCACATCCACATCCTCTTCCACCAACCCCCCATCCTCTTCCACCAACCCCCCAACACAAATCCCCCAAATATCCCCCCCTCCTAGCACACATCCTCTTCCACCAACCCCCCCAACACAAATCCCCCAAATATCCCCCCTCCTAGCACACATCCTCTTCCACCAACCCCCCAACACAAATCCCCCAAATATCCCCCCTCCTAGCACACATCCTCTTCCACCAACCCCCCAACACAAATCCCCCAAATATCCCCCCCTCCTAGCACACATCCTCTTCTACCACCCCCCCTCCTAACACAAATCCCCCAAAAATCTCCCCTCCAAGCACACTTCCTCTTCCACCAATCCCCCCCCCAACACAAATCCCCCAAATATCCCCCCTCCTAGCACACATCCTCTTCCACCATCCTCCCCCCTCTAACACAAATCCCCCAAAAATCCCCCCTCCTAGCACACATCCTCTTCCACCAACCCCCCCCAACACAAATCCCCCAAATATCCCCCCTCCTAGCACACATCCTCTTCCACCAACCCCCCAACACAAATCCCCCAAATATCCCCCCCTCCTAGCACACATCCTCTTCTACCACCCCCCCTCCTAACACAAATCGCCCGAAAATCCCCCCTCCTAGCACACATCCTCTTCCACAATCCTCCACCTTCTAACACAAATCCCCGAAAAACCCCACCTCCTAGCACACATCCTCTTCCACCAACTCCCAACACAAATCCCCCGAAAATCCCCCCTTCAAGCACACTTCCTCTTCTACCAATCCCCCCCAACACAAATCCCCCAAATATCCCCCCTCCTAGCACACATCCTCTTCTACCACCCCCCCTCCTAACACAAATCCCCGAAAAACCCCACCTCCTAGCACACATCCTCTTCCACCAACCCCCCCAACACAAATCGCCCGAAAATCCCCCCTCCTAGCACACATCCTCTTCCACCAACCCCCCCTCCTCCTAACACAAATCCACCAAAAATCCCCCCTCCTAGCACACATTCTCTTGCACCAACCCCCCCTCCTAACACAAATCCCCCAAAAATCCCCCCTCCTAGCACACATCCTCTTCCACCAACCCCCCCAACACAAATCGCCCGAAAATCCCCCCTCCTAGCACACATCCTCTTCCACCAACCCCCCCTCCTCCTAACACAAATCCACCAAAAATCCCCCCTCCTAGCACACATTCTCTTGCACCAACCCCCCCTCCTAACACAAATCCCCCAAAAATCCCCCCTCCAAGCACACATCCTCTTCCACCATCCTCCCCCTCTAAGTAAAATACATTTTCCTAAAGAACAGTACTTTGGGAGACCATGAACACTCAAAAGAGATTATTTAGTAAAACGTACAAATTTTATTACACATAATAGACTTTATATCAAAAAGAAGCTAAAACACATGATAACACTGGAATGCACATGGAATGAGAATATGTAACAGTGGAAGAAACCCAGACCAACTGTCAGACAGACAGATGAAGTCCAATGCGTTTCGACATATGTAGTAAGGGTCTTCTTCAGGGAAGGGAAGGAGAGGGTTAAGAAGACCCTTACTACATATAGAACATTACATATTCTCATTTCATGTGCATTCCAGTGTTATCGTGTGTTTTAGCTCCTTTTTGATATAATGTCTATTATGTCTAATAAAATTTTTACTTTTTACTAAATAATCTCTTTTGAGTGTTCATTGTCCCCCAAAGTCCCGTTTTTTAAGGAAAATTTCTTTTACATGTTGTATAAGGTATGTGGACCTGAACCTCTTTTTCCCCATACAATCAGTCTCAACCATTTTTCTGTCCTCCTCCCCCCTCTAACACAAATCTCCCGAAAATCCCCGCTCCTGGCTAGGGTTGCCACCTGTCCGGGATTCACCCGGACAGTCCGGGTTTTGAATCCTGTGTCCGCGTTTCAGTCCACCTGAAACCTGGACACATTATTCAGACAGGAATGTGGCTTGGAACAAGTCCTGACAGGAGGGTGAGGGGGCACCATGCACGCTGTATTACTATTCTCTTTGGAGTGCCTAAAGGTGTCCCAGGTCTGTGATATATAGTGTATTTTAAAACTAAAAAAATTTGCTGTGTGCCGCTAAAGTGTTCGGGTTTGGTTCGAAGAAAAAGTGGCAACCCTACTCCTAGCACCCCCTCGAAATTTCCTCTCTTAGAACAATTCTTACCCCCTGTGGCCCCCCCCCCAAATTCCCCCTCCCAACACATATCCCCCCATCTCTTCCTGGTGCCCCCCCACCTCACATCATACTACACTGCCCAGAGCATCTGCCCTGTCTGCCCACCCCTTGTCCCTGGCTGTATGTGTCCTTTTCGCCCATCTGTGAACTGTTCACCCCGCCCCCCCCCCCTCCATCCCTACTGTCTTCTCTGCCAAAGTATGGACTTTATGGACTCTTTTACTATCAGGTTTATTTGCATGTCAGTGAAGTGCTGACTCACTTGTTATTTTATAGTTTCTGTTTTGCTTCTTTTCTTATTTAAAATAAAATGAGAACCTTTGCGCTATTCGGCCGCTAGCGCTGTGCTTTTAACCCCTGCTAGTGGCTGAGGAAAGGGTTACTAGCACCTGTGTTGCGGCGCTGCCGAAGTGCTTTGCCATCGCTTCATCAGCGATGCCCATTCATTCCAATGGGCAGGGGTGGTGGAGGAGGGGTGTATACATACAATGCTCCCACACCACCCGAAAGATGCTGCTTGCAGGACTTTTTTTCCCATCCTGCAAGCGCACCGCCCCAATGTGAAAGCACTCTGACTTTCACATTGGGGTGGCTTGAGAGGTGCTTTTTAGGCACTTTACAGGCGCTAAAATGCCTGAAAAGCGCCCCAGTGTAAAAAGGGTCATACAGTGCCTTGCAAAAGTATTCACCCCCCTTGGCATTTTTGGTGTTTTGTTGCCTTACAACTTGGAATTAACATGGATTGTTTGAGGATTAGCATCATTTAATTTACAGAACATGCCCACAACTTTGAAGATTTTTTTTTTTTATTGTGAAGCAAACAACAAACAGGACAAAATAACAGAAAAGTCAATGTGCATAACTATTCACCCCCCTAAAGTCAATACTTTGTAGAGCCGCCTTTTGCGGCTATCACAGCTCCAAGTCGCTTTGGATAAGTCTCTATGATCTTGCCACATCTTACCACTGGGATTTTTGCCCATTCCTCCTTGCAAAACTGCTCCAGCTCCTTCAAGTTGGATGGTTTGCGCTTGTGAACAACAATCTTTAAGTCTGACCACAGATTTTCTATTGGATTGAGGTCTGGGCTTTGACTAGGCCATTCCAACACATTTACATGTTTCCCCTTAAACCACTCAAGTGTTGCTTTAGCAGTGTGTTTGGGATCATTGTCCTGCTGGAAGGTGAACCTCCGTCCTAGCCTCAAATCACACACAGAGTGGTACAGATTTTGCTCAAGAATATCCCTGTATTTACAACCATCCATTTTCCCTCAACTCTGACCAGTTTCCCAGTCCGGACTGCTGAAAAACATCCCCACAGTATGATGCTGCCACCACCATGTTTCACGGTGGGGATGGTGTTCTTTAGGTGATGTGATATGTTGGGTTTGCGCCAGACAAAGCGTTTTCTTTGATGGCCAAAAAGTTCAATTTTAGTCTCATCAGACCAGAGCACCTTCCTCCATACATTTTGGGAGTCTCCCACATGCCTTTTCACAAACTCAAAACCTGCCATTTTGTTATTTGCTGAAAGTAATGTCTTTCTTCTGACCACTCTACCATAAAGCCCAACTCTATGGAGCGTACGGCTTATTGTGGTCCTATGTACAGATACTCCAGTCTCTGCTGTGGAACTCTGCAGCTCCTCCAGGGTTACCTTAGGTCTCTGTGCTCCTCTCTGATTAATGCCCTCTTTGCCCGGTCCCTGAGTTTTGGTGTGCAGCCGTCTCTTGGCAGGTTTGCTGTTGTGCCATGTTCTTTCCATTTGGTTATGATAGATTTGATGGTGCTCCTAGGGATCATCAAAGATTTGGATATTTTTTTATAACCTAACCATGACTTGTACTTCTCAACAACATTGTCCCTTACTTGTTTGGAGAGTTCCTTGGTCTTCATGGCAGTGTTTGGTTAGTAGTGCCTCTTGCTTAGGTGTTGCAGCCTCTGGGGCCTTTCACAAAGGTGTGTCTATGTAATGACAGATCATGTGACACTTAGATTGCACACAGGTGGACATCATTTCACTAATGATGTGACTTCTGAAGGTAATTGGTTGCACCAGAGCTTTTTATGGGCTTCATAACAAAGGGGGGTGAATACATATGCACATGGCAATTATCAGCATTTTATTTCTGAAAAATAGTTTTATGTATCTATTTTTCTAATTTTACTTCACCAACTTAGACTATTGTGTTCTGATCCATCACATATAATTCAGATTAAAAAAACATTGAACTAAAGGCTGTAATGTAACAAAATAGGTAAAAAGCCAAGGGGGGTGAATACTTTTGCAAGGCACTGTAAAGTAACACAGTGCCACGATCGCAAAAAAAATGGCCTGGTCATTAAGGGGGTAAATCCTTCCGGGGCTGAAGTGCTTCATACCGCTTTAAAATAATCGCTGGTGATCCTACCATAAAGGTCATTGTTTAGTCACTTCCTGTTATTGAGTGACAACACTCTGTCCCTCTCTTCCAATTGGTCTCCTGTGGTGCCACACTCTAATGCCCCGTACACACAGTCGGACTTTGTTCGGACATTCCGACAACAAAATCCTAGGATTTTTTCCGACGGATGTTGGCTCAAACTTGTCTTGCATACACACGGTCACACAAAGTTGTCGAAAAATCCGATCGTTCTGAACGCGGTGACGTAAAACACGTATGTCAGGACTATAAACGGGGCAGTGGCCAATAGCTTTCATCTCTTTATTTATTCTGAGCATGCGTGGCACTTTGTCCGTCGGATTTGTGTACACACGATCGGAATTTCCGACAACGGATTTTGTTGTCGGAAAATTTTATAGCCTGCTCTCCAACTTTGTGGGTCGGAAAATCCGATGGAAAATGTGTGATGGAGCCCACACACGGTCGGAATTTCCGACAACAAGGTCCTATCACACATTTTCCATCGGAAAATCCGACCGTGTGTACGGGGCATAACAAATTGTCCTTATGAAGACTATAAGCAGCTATGCTGATGCAGATTACACAAGATTTAATGTTGGCACCATCAGTAAACCTGCCCTAAGAAATGCCATGCAGCTATTGCGGTAGTACATGCAGGCATGAAGTGACTGAAAACAGGCTGCAGGAGAAATGCACAACTGGGGTGCAACAAAGGATGAGAAAAAATGTTGGAAATATTTATTAAAAAAAAAATAGTGCATCAGCAAACGAAATGTATCTTGGTTAGGTTTTCTCATTTACTTTAACTGGTTAAATCGTTATTTTAATAAGCTGTTTGGAAATACAAAGTTTGCTCTCAAGGATCTTGTAGTCCTGAAAACTTGAAATAAAAAAAAAAAAATAATAATAATTAAAGTATGACGAAGAGATAACCAGCTGCTTGGCCATAACCCTGACTCTCCCACTTTCATTATATTTAACGGGAACATTTTAACCACTTCCCGACCAGTTGCCGCAGTATTATGAATATACAGTCAGGTCCATAAATATTGGGACATCGACACAATTCTAATCTTTTTGGCTCTATACACCACCACAATGGATTTGAAATGAAATTAACAAGATGTGCTTTAACTGCAGACTTCCGGCTTTAATTTGAGGGTATTTACATCTAAATCAGGTGAATGGTGTAGGAATTACAACAGTTTGTATATGTGCTTCCCACTTTTTAAGGGACCAAAAGTAATGGGAAAATTGACTGCTCAGCTGTTCTATGGCCAGGTGTGTATATTCCCTCATTATCTATATAGTATCCCCCTTTTTTCCCTCATTATCCCATTTACAAGGAGTAGATAAAAGGTCCAGAGTTCATTTCAAGTGTGCTATTTGCATTTGAAATCTGTTGCTATTAACTCTCAATATGAGATCCAAAGAGCTGTCACTATCAGTGAAGCAAGCCATCATTAGGCTGAAAAAACAAAACAAACCCATCGGAGAGATAGCAAAAACATTAGGTGTGGCCAAATCAACTGTTTGGAACATCCTTAAAAAAAAAGAATGCACCGGTGAGCTCAGCAACACCAAAAGACCCGGAAGCACACCGGCCGGGCTGCAAATCCATGTCCAAGTCCAGAGCGGGCTGCTCCTTCAGCCCGCGCTGCTCATCTGGCCTCTCCGCGTCTGGCCGGCTGCCTATTCGGGTCAGGAGTCGAGACAGGCGGCGGAAACTATGCCTGCCCTATGACTGTCTGTGAAGAGGAAGGAGGAGCTCCGGTGGATGGATCCCATCCTAGTGCCTGCTGCAGCCTGGCCAACCGCCCAGAGAGAATGTGAGTGCCCAGCCATGCCGCCCTCCTGTGTGCCTGGATAGGAGTAGCGGCAGGGACAGCTGCATATGGAGGATATGTATATTCCTCCTGCAGCCGCTGAATGATCGCTTCTTCTGAGGGCGTTCATTGGCTGCAGAAAGAATATGGAAAGATCAATTCCTCCATATGCAGCTGTCCCCGCCGCTCCTCCTATCCAGGCACACAGGAGGGCGGCATGGCCGGGTACTGACGTTCTCTCTGGGAGGTTGGCCAGGCTGCAGCAGGCGCTGGGATGGGATCCATCCATCGGAGCTCCTCCTATCCAACTCTTTTACTGCCCCGTGCTCCCTGGTTCCTCCCAGTTCTCCCTGCATACCCCCTCTGCTCCCTGGCTCCCCCCCAGTGCTCTCTGGCCCATTCCCCCCCACTGTGCTGTTCAGTCCCCCCCACTGCTTCTCAGCTCCCCCCATGCTCCCCCCCACTGTGCTGTCTAGTCCCCAATTCCTGTGCTCCCTGGCTCCCCCACAGTGCTGTCTAGTTCCCCCCCCCACTGCTCCCCAGCTGCCCCACAGTGCCCTCTGGTCCCCTCTGTGCTCCCTGGATCCCCCCATGCTCCCCCCTCCACTGTGCTGTCCAGTCACCCCCCCACTGCTCTCCACCTCCCCCCAGTGCTCTGTGCTCCCTGGCTCCCCCCACACTGATATCCCACCACAGTGCTCTCTGGTCCTCCCTGTCTCCCCCCATACTCTCCCCCGTGCTCTCCGACCCCCCGTGCTCTCTGGCTCCCCCCAACAGTGCTCTCCAGCCCCCCCAGAGCTCTCTGTTTCCCCGTGCTCTCCAACTCATCCATATTTATGGATCTGACTGTGTGTGTGTGTATATATATATATATATATATATATATATATATATATATATATATATACTGTGGCAGGTTGGCTCCCCTGGGCGAATCACCATATCTGTACGTCGGCCGCTTTAAGAGCACTAGGGGGCGCCCGCGATAGCTCCGAGTCCTGAGAGACACAGAACAGAAGTCTGTCATTGTAAACAGACAGATCTCCATTCTGTCAGGGGTGAGGAAACAGATCTGTTGTTCCTGCTGATTAGGAACAGCGATCAGTCTTCTCCCCCAGGCAGCCCCCCCCACAGTTCGATCGACCCCTAGTGTTTACCCCTTCCCTGCCAATGACATTTACACAGTAATCAGTGGCTATTTTTAGCTCTGATCACTGTAAAAATGTCAATGGTCCCAAAAAAGTGTCAAAATTGTCCGATGTGTGCGCCACAGTATCACAGTCCCAATAAAAATTGCAGATCGCCGCCATTACTAGTAAAGAAATAATAATAATAAAAATGCCATAAATCTATCCGCTATTTTGTAGACACTATAACTTTTGCACAAACCAATCAATATACGCTTATTGCGATTTTTTTTTTTCTTTTACCAAAAATATGTAGAAGAATACATATAAGCCTAAACTGAGGAAGATATTTGTTTTTATTAAAAAAAAAAAAAAAATGGATATGTATTATAGCAAAAAGTAAAAAAAAAATTTTTTTTTTTTTTTTTCAAAATTGTCGCTCTTTTTTTGTTTATAGTGCAAAAAGAAAAAAAAATGCAGAGGTGATCAAATACCACCAAAAGAAAGCTCTATTTGTGGGGAAAAAAGGACGTCAATTGCGTTTGGGTACAGCGTCGCACGACTGCGCAATTGTCAGTTAAAGCGACGCAGTGCCGAATCGCAAAAAATGGCCTGGTCAGGAAATGGGTAAATCCTTCCGGTCTGTAAGTGGTTAAATGAAAATAATATGTCAACAGAGAAAATCTAACCAGATTTCAGGTCCTTGAGGCACCATAGGGATAATAGACAATCCCTGTGTCCAGGGGACCCGTTACCCATATTAGGTCCCCAAACTGCAATATACCACCTCAGGAATGATATTAGCTAACTGCAGACACTTGTATATTGTATTGGAGTGTGTTTTTAAAAAAATGACATAGCTGTTTGTGCATTAAAACTGCATTTAAGTTTGTTGTGAATGTGAATCGAATGTTCTAAGGCTACGACCTGCAGATCAAATGCGTGAATGTGGAAAACCAATCGATATAGTCACTAGATTGAGCTGAAGAGCATACTTATTAACTATGATAGTCAGCACCATCTAGTGGCTATAATGTGGTATTCACACATTTTCAATCTGAAGAATATTGCCTGAGAACATTCAAATTTTGCCCCATTCGCACAGAACAAATTTGCATGCAAGTTTGAAGGATGAAATAGCTACGTCGCACTTTTTTATTTTTTATAAATACACCCCTTACTGATCCAGCTACATTGTCACTACAAGCTGACTGCACCAAATAGAGGCCACTACAACAAAGATGGGTCCACGACCATTTTACAGGCTTCCAAATTAAACCTCCTTCAAAAACCCGAAACCTCACACCAATCGCTATGACTTCCAGACTATCATATGACAGTAGGGATCCTGGGAGGGAAGCTCTTTCAGCATCTGCAGATCCAGTGGTGGCCCATCCATTAGGGGCGCAGGGGCGCCGCCCCCCCCTTATCTGTGCGCCCAGCCCATAATCTACATGCAGGGCGCTGGACACATGGATTTCAATGTTTTTTTGTTTTTTTTAAGCACATGATTAGAGCCTGAGGCTCTAATTGGTTTCTAAAAAAGTGGACTCGGGGCGCAGAGCACTGCACCCTGAGCCCACCCAGTTGTGTGACAATAGCGAATTAATATTTGCTAATGTCTTCCTGCTTCTCCTCCCGGACAATCAGAAAGCGAGTCCTGAGACCCGATTGGCCAGGGGGGGTCTTAGGACTCCCAGCCAATCGGGTCTCAGGACCCACTTCCTGTGCGGATGGGAGGAGAGACAACGCCTGTTCAGCCAGGAGCCTAGAGAGAGGCGCAGCCTCCGAAGGTAAGGCCGGGCTGATCGTCGCCTTCCCGTCCGTCTACCTGCGGTGGGAGGCTGGTGGTTGTGCGAGTGAGGGGTGAGGTTTGTTTGTTTTGTTTGCCGCCCCCCCCCAAAAAAAATATTGAGCACCAGCCGCCACTGTGCAGATGCCCAACTGAACTCTACACACTTCTCCCAGCAGACAACCCCTTGGAGCTCCTCCCAACCAGCCTACATCCCTCCAAACAGGTCACCCACAGTCCAATACTCCTCACTTTTATGCTGGAGCTTGGCGCTCCAGCATAAAAGTCTTGTAGATGTAGTTTCCTCTTCCAGCAGATGATCACAAATCCTCACAAGGGAATGTATACTGAAAAACAAAACAAATGCAGAGCGCATCTAAAGCCTCGTACACATGATCGGACTTTCCGTTGGGAAATGTTCGATGACAGGCTGTTGGTGGAAAATCCGACCGTGTGTCGGCTCCATCGGACAAATGTTGCCGGACTTTCCACGGACAAATGTTGTATGGCAGGTTTTCAAATTTTCCGCTGACAAATGTCTGTTGTCGGACTTTCCGAGCTTGTGTACACAAGTCCGTCGGACAAAAGTCCAAAGTACAAACACGCATGCTCGGAAGCAAGGACGAGCCGGAAGTGGTCGGTCTTGTAAACTAGCGTTCGTAATGGAGAATTAACATTCGTGGCGCGGCAAATTATGAAATCTCCAAATGCAGCGCACAATTCTCTTCTTCTTTAATGGGATAATAATGAAGCTGCTTTGCTGGTGATACTGATGGAGTTATTGCAAAACAAGTTTTCAAAGTTTTTTTTTTCTAGTGATATCAAGAATAATATTATGGGGGCGTGGCTTGTGCACAAACGAAATGGCCGCCTAAGCCAACAACTCTGACAAGACACCGGGGACAAGCGACTTATTCATCGGCACAGCGCACATTGGGAGCCCTCACAAAGCTCCACAGCACTACCGGAGTTCGATCCATGCAGTCCCACAAACGGAAAGAAGATAGATACCCCAAGAAGATAACTGACTTCTTTACAATGCCAGCAACACCTGGAGAGAACTGGCAAGATGGCGCCAGCGGGGATAACACACAGGCCTCATCTTCCTACACGGATCTCCCAGATGATGATCCTGGAACAAGGGCAGCAGAAAGCGATCAACTACCCACCCGGAGTACGCCTCCTCACAGCTCGGAGCCAAATAGCTTAGTAAAGTCACGAAAGCGAATGGATCCCGCGGCGCAGGCCTCAGGCACTATGAGCTCTGCCTCTCCTCCAGACCAGGTAGGCCTTAACATACCATCCTCTATTGCAAACTACCCCACATCTGGCCAACCAGTCCTGGACACTACAATGACATGCTCCTATCCCTACAATCATCCTTAATGATAAATATATCCACCATGATTGGCAAATTTTCATCTGAAATTCAGGGGCTGGGGGAACGGGTACAACACATTGAGCACAAAATGGATTACTGCACCACAACTGTAAATGACCTCATAAATGCTTACAAAGATCAATCAGACGACACAGATTGGATCAAAACAAAGCTTGCGGACCTCGAGGACCGTTCGAGGAGAAACAACGTTAAGCCCTGGGGGGTCCCCGAGTCGGTAGCCCCGATTGATCTGCTAAAATACATAGGAGATATGATTGCCCAACTGCTACCCGAAATATTACCGATTGAACGCAGTATCGATCGTATACACCGCATACCAAAAACGAAATGTCTGGAGGCATCAATTCCCAGAGATGTTCTCATGAAAATCACTTCTTTCCCACAAAAGAGAAACTACTGGCAAAGGCCTGATCAGCCCCTGATCTCCCAGCTCCATACACTGGGATACACTTATATGCCGACCTCTCCCAATATACCCACAACATGCGGCGCCAGATGAATACAATCACTAAAGCCCTGAACAACCATAAGGTCCCATATAAATGGCAACACCGGCCACTGTGATTATCACCAAAAATGGGGCATCACACACAGTATCTAACCACGACGATGGTCTTCTACTACTGCAGTCATGGGGAATAATCCTTGATCTCCTAAACAACATGAAGAAGTCTCCTGCTGGACATCAAAAGCCAACTCCCCAGCATAGGGAATTCCGCAACTCCAGAGGAAAATGACTTTTACGCTGAATTTTACTTCCCCAACAACTTATAACCCCGGCCATAAGTCTAGCTGAAGTGACACATATTCAGAACTTTACCCCCCATTTGGTCAGTATTACCCGTTAGGTATACTGACTATTGAGTTACAGTTAATAGTTACCTTTTTATCGTTATCACATTTTCGCCCACACCAGTGGGACACAGTGACTACTAACCAACCAGCTGCACAACTCATCTGCCACCCAGGATACGGATAGAGCCTAACCAGGCCTACCAGTGTTGCATCTGTGTTCTAACCGAACTAATTTTTTTTCATCCTCACCGCCACAGACTATACAGGGCACAGTAACTACCCTTTCCTAGCCGCTTGAGACTGGAAGGTCACCCAGAGGACTCCATCATCTGATACCCAACTGAGAAGTGGACATCCGCCCAATAAAAGTGAGTTTGTGCTTTAACATTTTCACATTGACATCCACGAATCTATAATGGCTATCAACGTATTGTTCATTAATGCCAAGGGACTGAACCACCCAGCCAAGAGAGCCTCCCTATGGAAAACAGCGCTGACTCATGACAGCGATATTGTATGTGTTCAAGAAACGCACTTTGCCTAAAACGCTACCCCCAATTGCCAGCATAAGGCATACCCACACATCTACAAAGCGTGTTTCTCCAAGAAGCAACGAGGAGTACTAATTGCCATCACAGATACCATATCTTTTCAACTACATAAATGTTCATTGGATCCAGAAGGTCGATTTATAATACATGTATGTACCTTAAACATTGTTGCATACACTTTGGTGACCGTTTATGCCCAGAATCATAGACAACTGCACTTCCTCAAAGACAGCCTTAAGGCAATCAGAGAAATACAACAAGGTCTCTTGCTAATCTGCGGGGATTCACCTCTCCACTAAACTCTTTTTTAACGAACAATGACTTGTATGATGCACGGAGGTGTGGTCACGTGGCTGAAAGGGATTATAGGGATTATACATACCTTTCCCCCGCGTCACAACATATTCTCACATAGACCTATTTATATCAGATAAGTGGTTACTGCAAAATATTCATGACTCCAAAAATCCACACCATCGCCTGGTCAGACCACGCACCTGTAAGCATCAAAATTACAAACAAATCAGCCAATCCTAACTCTTTGATCTGGAGGGTTAACAACTCTCTCCTTCAGTACCCACCCAATGTCACATACTTGTCCCAGAAATTGGAGGAATTCTTCCTCAATAACACTGGCTCAGTGGCTGACCCAGCGGTCCTGTGGAATGCACATAAATCCTTCATGAGTGGATTCTTTATACAACTTGGCTCCAAAATGAAAAAAAGGAGGATGCAGATGTTGGAAGAATTAACTGCAAAAATAACTGCAGTAGATCTCCAAAACAAATCAAACCCCTCATCCACACTACAATCCCAAATATTCAAATTGTGCCACGAACTTTGCTCATTACTACTTGAGGGATATGAACTGAACCTTAGGAAGATAAAGGCTAGATCTTACATAACAAGTAATAAAGCAGGGAAGGCTATTGCCCGCCGCATCAAAGGGCAAAGTTTAAAAACGAGGATAGCACATCTAATCCATCCCACTACCCAAAACTAAATCTTTAATCCCCAAGCCATAGCGGATGCATTCAGCTCCTGTACAACCTTAAATCTGACAGAAACATCCACCAACCCATTCAGACTGAGATGCAATCCTTCCTCAGTCAGATCAATCTACCCTCACTATCGTCTGACCAATTATCATATTTGAACAATCCTTTCATAGAAACAGAAATACAGTCGGCCATTGACAATCCTTCCTAATTCTAAATCCCCTGGGCCGGACGGCTACACTGGGGAATACTTCAAAGTGTTCAACAAGACACTAACCCCACACCTATGCAAACTATTCAACCACGCTGCATCCCCCTCCTCGTTTCCTACTGAAATGTTATCGGCACTTGTGATCACCTTACCTAAGCCCGGTAAAGAGCCTACCACCCCCCAAAATTTCCATCCCATATCACTACTGAACCTAGACCTCAAATTATACACCAAACTACTGGCGAATAGACTTGTAGACATTCTCCCATCACTAATACACAGAGACCAAACAGGCTTCACCAAATGTCTTCAGACTTCAGACACCACCAGGAGACTGATTAATATTATCCACCATTCCAACTCAACAGGAACGCCTTCTCTGCTTCTTTCTTTGGATGCAGAGAAGGCGCTCGATAGAGTAAACTGGAATTACCTATCCATGATTCTTCTAAAATTCGGTTTTGAAGGACGTATCCTCCAGGCCATATTAGCCCTTTACCCCAATCCATCGGCACGAGTATACACATCTAATTTACTATCAACTCCATTCCACATAACCAACGGAACAAGGCAGGGATGCCCTCTATCCCCTTTCATTTTTAATCTGATAATGGAACCCCTAGCTGAACATATTCGGACTAACACCAACATAACAGGCATCACTATAGGAAACGCAGTAAATAAAATCAGCCTATTCGCGGACGATGTAATCCTGATGATTACTAATCCATCATCATCCCTTCCAGAAGTCCAAAAACTCCTAACCTGGTTCGGAGAGGTATCCTACTATAAAGATAAAGCCACAAAATCTCACATTCTTGACCTAGGATTAGACGCAGTGCTACGAAATCTCTTACAACAGCAATTCCCATATACCTGGGCAGACAAAAGTATACCCCACCTAGATATCCATCTCACGAGCTCCACAAAATCTTTATTTTCACTCACATCGCTTTACGAGCCAAAATCCAAGCTGATCTCCACGATTTATCCAAACATGAGTTCTCCTGGTGGGGAAGACTTGCTGCGTTCAAAATGATCCATCTCCCACAAGTTCTATACCTATTTAGGACTCTCCCCATCCCTATACCTGCCAGCTTCTTTCTATCCCTCCAAGCCATGCTATCACAATATGTCTGGCGCGGGAAAAAATCCAGATGCTCGCACTCAAAACTCATTAAACATAGACTGTATGGTGGGGTGGCTTACATAGATTTTCGAGACTACCTCCCGGCCTCCATACTAACTCAAACAAAAGAATGGTTTCTTCCCTCTCCTACCACCATTTGGGGCTCCATTGAATCCACGTACAACACATATGGCCCGACAAACCTTTGGCTATTCGCTGCTCAGATGGGAACTAAAATCCCTTCATACTTACCTCCATCCATGAAAATAGCCATTAAAACCTGGCTATACTTATTGTCCAACCACCCTACGAACGTGCCACAGACCACCTTGAAAATCCCCTTACAAGCTTTAAACTTCATCATGAACCAAATATCCTTCACCTCCTGGAATAGAAGAGGCATCAAATATCTACATAACTTATACTCAGATAGCTCTCTCAAAACCTTTTCTGCCATCCAGAAAGAATTCAACATCCCTCAAACTGATTTCTATCAATACGTTTGAATCAAACTTTGCTTACAAAACTGCCCAAACATCCCTCATACCATACATGCATCAGCATGGTCCTTCCTGTCATCACCTGTTCCACTACAAAAGGGAATCACATTATTTTATAACATCTTCCAACAAAAACAGATTTTCGTTAAATCGCCTTCACACATCCAATGGGAAGCAGACTTACAACAAACTTTCACAACTCTTCCGTGGCACAAGGCATGTAAAATCACACAAAAAGCCTTCAATTGTTCCACTCTAGTTAAAATAACTCTTCAATGGTACTACACCCCTGCCAAAATATCTAGATTTAATCCTCAACTTCCAGATAGTTGTTGGAGACATTGCGGACTACGAGGGGACCTCCTACATATAATGTGGAACTGCCCCAAACTGCTCCTGTACTGGAGAAATGTATTTCATATGATCTCCGACGTATCTCAACAACAGGTCCTACCGACTCCGGCCCTGGCAATCCTCTCTCTTGGCATAGACCGATTTCCCTACACCTTGCAATATACAATCGTTCAACTACTTCTAGCTGCAAGATTAATGCTCACCAGAAATTGGAAAAACATTGTTCCTCCCACAATAGCTGAAGTAATCGACTTAACTCACTTACACTGCACATATGAACGGATGTTGGCGTCCTCCACAGCACGTCTCCACGTATTTCTCAACCACTGGTCGCCTTGGATCTCCTGGTACACAAATACTGAATTGATACCTTCTCCCTAAGTGTGTATAACCAACTCAGATACCACGATGAGGTGGCCACACTCCTTCTCAGGCACAGATTGCTCCCATAGGGGTGTCTGAGGGAAGTGGGGTCATCTCTTCTACTGCTGACCAGCCCTACCATCTTTTATGATGTAAGGGGACATACAACCGAAACAATTATCTATAGACTGGACATAGATGGTTGACGCACTGTTTCCAAGCATTATTTTGTGCACCACCTATATCGAATCCCGTTTAAGTTACTGTATAATTGATATACAACTGTTGAACTTAACATATTTCTGCCTTTTTTTTATCTTATTGTATTAAATACCAATAAAAATCTATTGAAATAAAAAAAGAATAATATCATGCTTTTTTTTTTTTTTTTTGGTCAAGTTACCACAACACCATTATCCCGTAGTTTTTTAAGATCAAAGATACAACTATGTTGGCGTCCCTTGTTAATTTACATTGTATTTTATAAAATGTAACTCCCAAACTGTCATTTGAAGTCAAACACATAGCCAAGTATTATTCTACACAATTATTTTATTGTGCAATAAAAAAAGAAAACAAATAAAATTAGACATGCTATCTGCCAATAGAACTTAACCAAAAAGTGCATTCTATGCATCCAAAAATATAGAAAATATACCAAATCAAATCATTATTATTCAACCAAAAAATAATGTCAAAGCAATAACTCCAAGGCCAATAATAAATAGCACGTTATCTCCTCAGATTCCGCAACATGGCTGGTTGACAAACGGCTGTTCAGAAATGAACTGAAAAGTGCGAAATGAAAAGTGCGAAATGAAAAGCGCAAATCAACACTCACTCAACTTCTACTAACACAAAATTAGCAGAAGGAGCCCAAAGGGTGGCGCTAAAGAGCTGAAAAACAACATAGTACCTCACTACGTTTGTAATTGCTGGCCAACAATTGTGTGGCCGTGTGTATGCAAGACAAGTTTGGGCCAACGCCCTTCGGACAAAATCCCACGGTTTTGTTGGTGAACAATCCGATCGTGTGTATGAGGCTTTAGAGTATTGGTAGGCAAGCAAGAAAATTGAAGTATGCAGCTCACCATAGCGGGTGAGAAAACACCAATTTGTGTCTCGGCTGACAAGCTTTCAAGCAAGAACTCACAGTCAACTTCCAAGAGGTCTTCAACAACACATCCCAAGGTTGGGTGTAACACACATAACTTCCATCATGTTACACATGCATTGTCTGTTTATTTGCCCTTAAATAATATTGTTTCTTCCTCACTCCATAGCTAGGGGATGCTCTATGTAGTTAACCCCACCCCTTCCTCTTCATGCTTTTGTCTTCATTCATCACATGTACTGTATTCTGCTGGATCTAGACACACTATGATCTGATGTACATCTGTTATGATCTGCACAAGTTATTGGATTGACTGCTTGCCGACCATATAACGTACATATAAGGTGGCAAGGCGGCTCTGTTGCTCAGGATCACATACCTAGTATGTGATCTCGCACTTCTGGGTCTGGGGCGTGCTGGTGCGCCACTGGCGACCCACTGTGATTATACACAGAGGGAGCTGATCTGCGGGTACTCAATGTCCGCCGGCACCCACTGATCATTAGAGGGGAGAGAGAACAAAGATCTGTGGTGCCGCACATCCACGGAGTCCTATGGTGGTAAAAGCCCAGCCTCAGCCTGGGCACCTGCCAGGCCACACTCCCAACGCGTTTCATTCGCCACTACCCAAGTGTTGTCATGAGGCAGAAGATACCATGCACGTGGGGAGTATATGAGCATCATTGGAAGTCACTCAGGATGTATAAAGGGCTAGCAGGTGTGTATGGTTGATAATTCAAGCTGTGAGGGAGGAGTAATGAGGTGACCTGCCGATCATAAGCAAGGCAGATCGCCATCCTGTCAGTAGGTATTGATCCTGTGTTCCTGCAAAGCAGGAACACAGATCTTTGCCTTCCCCTAGTAAAAGCACCTCCCCCGCAGTACACAAGCACTGGCTAGGCACACAGTTAACCCTTTGATCACCCATGATGTTAACCCCTTCCCAGCCAATGTCAGTAGTACAGTGACAGTGCATATTTTTAGCACTGATCACTGTATTAGTGTCACTGGTCCCCAAAAAGCGTCAAAAGTGATAGTTAGTGTCCGATTTGTCCGCCACAATATCGCATATCGCCGCCACCCTAGTTTGTAGACATGATAATGTTTTTTACCAAAAATTTTAGTAGAATACATTTTGGCCTAAATTGATGAACAAATTTTACTTTTTCATTTTTTAATTGGATATGTTTTGTATCAGAAAGTAAAAAAATGTTGTTTTTTTTTTTTTTTTTAAATTGTCGCTCTTTTTTGTTTATGGTGCAAAAAATAAAAGCCGCAGAGGTGATCAAATACCACCAAAAGAAAGCTCTATTTGTGGGGAAAAAAAGACATAAATGTTATTTGGGTACAGTGTCGCACAGCCGCACAATTGTCAGTTAAATTAACACAGTGCCGTATTGCAAAAAATGCCTGGTCATGAAGGGGGGTAAATCTTCCGGAGGGCAAGTCGTTAATAAAAGAAAAAAAAGGAGTAGCACTAACAATGAGCAGAGACACATACATGTGTCCATTCACAGCATACATATACACAGTGTGGATCAGCTCAGCAAGATGGTGGCTGGCCCCTCCTAGCTTGATGTCATTACACAGGTCCCATGGTGGACTGAAACCGCACAGTTCAAGCAGCTGACCATAGAGATTATATCATTCTCCTTTAACCACTTCAGCCCCGGAAGATTTTACCCCCTTCCTGACCAGAGCACTTTTTGCGATTCGGCACTGCGTCGCTTTAACTGACAATTGCGCGGTCGTGCGACGTGGCTCCCAAACAAAATTGACGTCCTTTTTTTCCCACAAATAGAGATTTCTTTTGGTGGTATTTGATCGCCTCTGCGGTTGTTATTTTTTGCGCTATAACCAAAAAAAGAGCGACAATTTTGAAAAAAAAGCAGTATTTTTTACTTTTTTGCTATAATAAATATCCCCAAAAAATATATAAAAAACTTTTTTTTCCTCAGTTTAGGCCGATACGTATTCTTCTACATATTTTTGGTAAAAAAAAATTGCAATAAGCGTATATTGATTGGTTTGCGCAAGATGTATAGCGTCTACAAAATAGGGGATAGATTTATGGCATTTTTAATTTTTTTTTATTAGTAATGGCGGCGATCTGCGATTTTTATGGGGACTGCGACATTATGGCGGACACATCAGACACTTTTGACACATTTTTGGGACCATTGTCATTTATACAGCGATCGGTGCGATTGAAAATGCATGGATTACTGTGTAAATGACACTGGCAGTGAAGGGGTTAACCACTAGGGGGCAGTGAAGGGGTTAAGTGTGTCCTAAGGAGTGATTCTAACTGTGAAGGGGCTGTGCTTGAACACACAGGACAGTGATCACTGCTCTCGATCAGCGCAGTAGATCTCTGTCCTGTCACTAGGCAGAATGGTAAATGCTTTGTTTACATCGGCATCTCCCCCCGTTCTTCCTCTCCGTAACACGATTGACCCGGCACCCAGCGGACATCGAGCTTGCGGGACCCACGGTCACCGCTTCTTAAAGGGGACGTACCTGTACGCCCTTTTGCCTGCCAGTGCCATTCTGCCGATGTACATCGGTGTGCGCTGGTCGGCAAGCGGTTAAGGGGGTGTGGCAGGGTGTGTGTCCTATGCCTACATACTTTTGATAATAGGTGTCCCTCATTCCCGTCTCAAACAGTTGGGAGGTATTGTCACAGCCCATGCTATCACAAGGGATCTTGTTCATCCCTTGTGATAACAAAGTTGATCAAAAAAATAATATATATTAAAAGGTACAGTGAAAAAAAAAATGAATGTAATTAAAATAAATAATAAAAAAATAAATACATTTTAAACTCCCCTGTCCCCCGATGCTCACACACAAATACGAAGGCGCACATAAGTCCCGCACACATATGTAAAGAGTAGTCACATTACATGTGTGAGGTATTGGCGTGAATGTTAGAGCGAGAGCAATAATTCTAGCACCAGACCTCCTATGTAACTCTAAAATGGTAACCTGTAAAGGCTTTTAACCGGTTCCCGACCGGCGCACACCGATGTACGTCGGCAGAATGGCACGGCTGGGCAAATGGGCGTACCTGTAAGTCACTTTGTATTCGCCGCCGTGCAGTTGCGTGCGCGCGCGCGGCAGCCGGGAGCTCCGTGAGTCGGGTCGCGGGTCCCACGGACTCGATCGCTGCGGGGATACCCGCGATCGCCTCACAGAGAGGACGAACGGGGAGATGCTAATGTAAACAAGCATCTCCCCGTTCTGCCTAGTGACACTGTCACTGATCTCTGCTGCCTATCATCGGCAGCAGAGATCAGTGACATGTCACATGTAGCCACGCCCCCCCCCCCACAGTTAGTAACACATCCCTAGGACATACTTAACCCCTCCCTAACCCCCTAGTGGTTAACCCCTTCACTGCCAGTGTCATATTACACAGGAATCAATGCATTTTTATAGCACTGATTGCTGTATAAATGACAATGGTCCCAAAAATGTGTCAAAAATGTCCGACGTGTCCACCATAACGTCGCAGTCACGATAAAAATCGCAGATGGGCGCCATTACTAATAAATAAAAAAATAAAAATAAAAACGCCATCACACGCTATCCCCTATTTTGTAGACGCTATACATTTTGCGCAAACCAATCAATACACGCTTATCGTAACTGCCATAATGTAGCAGTTACGATAAAAATCGCTGATCGCCGCCATTACTAGTAAAAAAAAAAATAATAATAATAAAAATGCCATAAAACGATCCCCTATTTTGTAAACGCTATAACCTTTGCGCAAACTAATCAATAAACACTTATTGCAATTTTTTTTTTACCAAAAATATGTAGAAGAATACGTATCGGCCTAAACTGAGGAAAAAAAATTTTTTTTTTTAAATATTTTTTGGGGATATGTATTATGGCAAAAAGTAAAAAAAAATGAGTTTTTTTCAAAATTGGCGCTATTTTTTTGTTTATAGCGCAAAAAATAAAAACCGCAGAGGTGATCAAATACCACCAAAAGAAAGCTCTATTTGTAGGAAAAATAAGACGTCAATTTTGTTTGGGTGCAACGTCGCACAACCGCGCAATTGTCAGTTAAAGCGACTTAGTGCCGAATCGCAAAAAACGCACTGATCAGGAAGGGGTTAAATTCTTCCGAGGCTGAAGTGGTTAAAGCGTCGCCTATGGAGATTTTTAAGCACTGTAGTTTGTTTCCATGCCACGGGCGTATGCAATTTTAAAGTGTGACATGTTAGGTTTCGGTTTTCTGGGTGTAACATCTTTTTTTTTTATATTTTACCAAAACATTTGGTATTATATTGTGGTTTTTTTGTGCATTAAAATGTAATAAAGCGGGGTTTTTTTCCCCAATACATGTGTGTGAAAAACCGCTGTGCGAGAATAACGTGACAAAAAAATTGCAGCAACCAGCATTTTTTTTTTTTCGTCCTGGGCCTGTGCTTTCAGAAAATATATCATGTTTTGGGGGTTCTAAGTAAGTATCTAGTAAAAAAAAAAATAGATTTTTATATGTACAAGAGAAGTGTCCGATTTGGTTTGGGCAGCTAGTGGTTAATCTTGGAAGTAGTCATTGTGATTTTCATACAAAAACACTAAGTCGTTTACATTGCTCAGAAAAATTGTTATATTAAAAGGCAGTTCCTTCCTTGAGCAAATAATAGAAATGATTCACCAATGCTAATGAAATCACAGATACAGAACATGAACTTAGTCATCCTGTGCAGCCAGTGATAAGCCCTGGAAAAACTGGTTCTCCGGCAACCACTCTGGTTGTAGGCTGAACATTGAACCTGGGTGTGAGAGGGAAATGTAAACATTTCAGACTTTGCTGGCAGGTAACAAAGGTCGCTCAGATCCCTACCAAGGTGGAAAAGACTTCTGAACAGGCTGAAACGCCCAACTCAGCTCTTTGGGCCGGAATATAAGGGGTTACGTGGCTTATTTGGATCCATAAAAGACGTTTTAAGAAGGATTTTGGGTGCCGAAATTCCTTCCTGCTTTCATGGTGATATTAGGATGTTACATTCCCATCTATGTGCGCTGAGGAATACCAGATAAGAGGAAGAGGAGAGGCCTGGAAAATGTGACTTTCCTGGAATACTATCTAAGGAATAGGTGAAGAGTCAAAGGCAGCCAAGAAGACCAGCAACAGACCCAGTTCTTCAATACCAAAGATCATTTCTGGCCAAAGGAAAACACCTGGAGACAGAACCCAGATTATCTGAAGGATACCACCATCCCTCCATTCATGGTATGACAGCTGCAAGTCCTAGAGATCTTATCAAGGTAATTCACACCAAACCATGGGCGACGTTATCGCTAAAAGTGAGGTCAGAAGGGCGATTCTGAAACCGGTGGGAGGTGGGAAGCAGCAGAATAACCCAAGTTTAAGAATCACTTTCCTTTACAGAGTCGCTCAGTAGATCACTCAATAGTGAGGGAACCACATCTCTGGGGCCAACGAGATAGTGACTCCAAGGAAAAAATTAGATGGTATTAGTGATGCTGTTGATCCTGTTGATTAACAATTTGTCTACCAGCACTGTTTATAAATGGATATTTGACATACGCATCAAGTGTTAGGCGCACCTTCATCCAAAAATGGCAAATTGCACTAGACCTAGGAGGTTTTTCTGCACACTTCACAGTGAGAGCAATAATTCCAGGCCCATCATTAAGGGTTGCATTTCAACTGATTGCCTGTAAAGGGTTTTAAGGAGTTGCCTATGGGCAATTTTGGGTACCAATTTTTTTTCCCCATTTTACAGGTGCCTGCCATTTTAAGGCTTGACATGTTGGGTATCTATTTACTCACCGCAACTTCATATTTTACTGAAATCTTGGGTGATATATTATATGCATTAAAATGAACTGATCTGACTGACCTATAAGAACTTAAAGTATAGCTAAAGGTAAAACTTTTGATTTAGTTTTGGATGGCGCGCAGAGGGGTTAGAACCACTGTCCGTTTTTATTGCTGTCTGTGCCCCCCATTAAGGAGACTCCCCCTCTTTATTTGTCCTGTTTACTATTAAATATTGAAAACTAAAGTAAAGAAAACCCCAAATTTTGGGTTGTCCCCAGAAAAGTAATAGAGGAGAAATCTTTGAATGGGGACACTAGTTCTGGTGCCCTGGGGGGCCCCAAGAGATTCCCTTAATTCCCAGAGATTTTCTCTCAATTTCTGTTTGGCTATGGGGACAGGAAGTGAAGGGAAATCTCTCCAATGGGACACAGATGGTGAAAAAAAAAAATCTGACAGGGGTTATAGCCCTCTCTTAAAAAGTTTTGACTATAGTTCTTCTTTAACATTCTTCTCCTTGCAGTGGGTTCCTAACCCCACTCCACGGGTGAACTCATTTTGCCTAGGATGATAAATAAAGTAATACTTTATATACAGCTTATTCCTAGTTCCCCAAGAAGCTGGTGCTCTCCCCACTGTCTGATTCTCCTGAGAATTTTATTTATTTATTTATTTATTTACAGAATCCTGTTTTCAACTTTTTTTTTTTTTTTTTATTCATTTTTGTTTTTGTTCCAACTCATTAAGCTTTGACAAAAAAACCTGGAAGCTGATTGGTTTCTATACAGAGCTGCACCCAATTTTGCACTCTCCAGTTTTAGTAAATCAACCCCTTTCTGTCTACATGCATTCCAGCTAATAGGTGTGCTGAAATAGTACACCATTGGAAGCCCATGTAACAGAGTGACACTGACAACCCAGAAGCACAACTGGGAGAGAGACAGGGGACAGAGACAGAGGGTTGTGACACTATAACTGGAATATCAGGAAGTGCCTGAGCTAGGACCTTCATGGATCACAAGGTATTATTTTAACTGCTTGTTCAAAATATTAATTTTGCATTTAGAAATCACATGAACATGTTAAAGTCACTAAACTCTGGTTTATATATATATATATATATATATATATATATATATATATATATATATATATATATATAATATATATATATATATATATATATATATATATATATATATATATATCTATAGATCTATATATATAGAGATCTATAGATTTAGATATATATCTATATCTATATATATATATATAGATATATATCTATATATATCTATATCGATATAGATATAGATATCTATATATAGATATAGATAGATGGATGGATGGATGGATAGATAGATAGATAGATAGATAGATAGATAGATAGATAGATAGATAGATAGATAGATAGATAGATAGATAGATAGATAGATAGATAGATAGATAGATAGATAGATAGATAGATAGATAGATAGATAGATACATAGATAGATAGATAGATAGATACATAGATAGATAGATAGATACATAGATAGATAGATAGATACATAGATAGATAGATAGATACATAGATAGATAGATAGATACATAGATAGATAGATAGATAGATACATAGATAGATACATAGATACATAGATAGATAGATACATAGATAGATAGATAGATACATAGATAGATAGATAGATACATAGATAGATAGATAGATACATAGATAGATAGATAGATACATAGATAGATAGATAGATACATAGATAGATACATAGATACATAGATAGATAGATACATAGATAGATAGATAGATACATAGATAGATAGATAGATACATAGATAGATAGATAGATACATAGATAGATAGATAGATACATAGATAGATAGATAGATACATAGATAGATAGATAGATACATAGATAGATAGATAGATAGATACATAGATAGATAGATACATAGATAGATAGATAGATACATAGATAGATAGATAGATACATAGATAGATAGATAGATACATAGATAGATAGATAGATACATAGATAGATAGATAGATACATAGATAGATAGATAGATACATAGATAGATAGATAGATACATAGATAGATACATAGATACATAGATAGATAGATAGATACATAGATAGATACATAGATACATAGATAGATACATAGATAAATAGATAGATACATAGATAGATATATCTATATCTATATATAGATATATATCTATATATATATATATATATATATAGATATATATCTGTATATGTATGCTTTCATCCCCCTCCTGCCCAGGCCAATTTTCAGCTTTCGGCGCTGTTGCACTTTGAATGACAATTGCGCGGTTATGCAACACTTCACTAATATAACATTTGTATCAATTTTTTTTTGAGACAGATAGAGCTTTTATTTTTTTTTGGTGGTATTTAATCACTACTGTTTATTTTTTTGCTAAATAAATAAATAATAATAAAAAAAAAAAAAAACGAAAATTTTGAAAAAATATGTTTTTCTTTGTTTCTGTTACAAAATTTTGCAAATAAATAATCATTCTTCATACATTTAGACCAAACTGTATACTGTTACATTACTTTGGTGAAAATAACCCAAACCAGTGTATATTATTTACTCTTTAGGAAAGTTACAGAGTCCACAAACTATGGTACATAACGTATTTATTGGCGTATAACACGCGCCGGCGTATAACACGCACCCCAAGTTTAGGAGAGAATTTTAAGGAAAAAAACTTTTAGGAGGGAAGTTTACATTACATTAAAATGCCCATCAATGCAGCCTTTTCAGTGTCAGTGCAGCCTTGCCCCGGTGTCCATTGCAGCCTTGTCAGTGCAGCTTTGCCCCAGTGCAGTCTTGTCAGTGCAGCCTTGTCAGTGCAGCCTTGTCAGTGCAGCTTTGCCCCAGTGGTCAGTGCAACTTTGCCCCAGTGGTCAGTGCAGCCTTGCCCCCAGTGTCCATGCTTGGACAGATTGCCACCGACATACACATAGCATGTACGGTAGTTTTAAATATGGCGCCGTGGAGTTCGGAGGGACTCGGCGGAGCTGAACGAACGCCGCCGAGATACACATAGTCGAGTGTTATCGGCTCTTTCCGGCGCCGCTCACAGTCCCGCCCAGTCCCGCCCTATGATGGACATAACACAGGTCCAATGGCGGGACTGGGCGTGACTGTGAGCGGCGCCGGAAAGAGCCGATAACACTCGACTATGAGTATCTCAGCTCCGACCAGTCACTGTGATCTCGGCGGCGCTCGTTCAGCTCCGCCGAGTCCCTCCGAACTCTGCGGCGCCATATTGAAAACTACACGCTATGTGAATGTCGGCAGCGATCGCCGCAGATAGAGCACAATTAGCGGGGATCGGCGTATAACACGCACCCATGATTTTCCCCTGATTTTAAGGGGAAAAAAGTGCGTGTTATATGCCGATAAATACTGTATATATGAAAATTGATCAACCGGATGTACTGACGGCATATTTCATTTCTTGAGGCCTGAAAAATGACAGTACAAATACCCCCCCCAGGGTTAGGGTTGTGGGGAAGAGGTCCTTGTCCTCATCAACATGGGGACAAGGTGCATTGCCGGGGGGGGGACCCCTCCGGCAAAATGCCCTCCCATATTGAGGGCATGTGGACTGGGTATGGGTCATGGGGGTGGCCTTTCGGGCTGCATGCTCAAATAAGGGCCTAGTATGGATTTTGAAACATAAAAACATAGAAAAGTAATGCAGA
This sequence comes from Aquarana catesbeiana, assembly GCF_042186555.1. Classification (NCBI taxonomy): domain Eukaryota; kingdom Metazoa; phylum Chordata; class Amphibia; order Anura; family Ranidae; genus Aquarana; species Aquarana catesbeiana. The sequence continues at coordinate 28,564,305 of NC_133329.1, forward strand.
AAAGGACAATGTAGTCCATTGAGTCTTTTTTTGGGGGGGGGGGCGGGTTTGTTTTTGTATTGTTTTTTTTTTTTTTTTTTTCATTAATTTTGTTTTCTGAGTATAGAGTTATGTTTGTCCAATGCATGTTTGAAGCCATTTACTGTTGACTGTCTCACTACCTCTGCTGGTAGTTTATTCCAAGCATCAACTACCCTTTCAACTATTTCAAGCATTTTTTTGACATGGGGTCCCCCTTAAAATCCATACCAGACCTGGAGAGCCTGGTATGGATTGGGGGGGGGGCAAGCACTGTTTTTTTTTTTTTCAATGCTGGCTCTTGTTTATATTCTACTGTCAGCAGGGATCACCTATCGGTATTAGGACACCAACACCTTTACAACCGATGACTCATCCGTGCTGCTGACAGCAGTGATAAGTCACCGGTTAGAAAGGCGGTGGGTGCCGGCTCCTTAAAATACCAAAGCTCTAAAGCTTTTTAAAAACATTGTACAAAAATGTGCAAAAACGCACATAAAAATGAGCAACAAAACACCCCCAAAAAAAAGCACAACGCACAGGTTTGAATGCAGCCTAAAATATCACCAGCTTCTAAAAGATGGTAAAGTGTAACAAAAGTAAAACAAAGGTAAAACATAAAAATGACATACATGTTGTGGAATTAAAATATCATTTCCTTTCCTTCCATTTCTTTAAAATCACCATCCATTTTACATTTCTTCCGTTACTTCTTGGCCTAAGCAAATGGTGTCATATATGATGTCATATATCCCAGGAGACTTCAGGAGAGGAGAAGAGGAGGAGAGGTTTTCTTAGCTAATCTTACTCTCCTGCATGCATGCTTGAGCTAAGGGCAGATGGATTCCAGGAAGTTAATGCTACATAAATCATTTGCCCTTTCTCAAGATGGCCAAGACCTGAAATGCTAGGGGGGTGTTTTTCAAAGTGATTTCTCAACACAATAAAGCATGGAGTGTTTTTGAAGCACGTGACAACTCCCTTAGAGCTATCCACCTCATCCACTGGGCCCACATCAGCCAGAAGTTCAGCCCCTATCTTATATTATCCACAGATGACCGCGTCGACTGGTCTTTTCTGTGAGCGGTCTTAGAAACTTTCGGACTAGGTCCCCAGATGCTGACATGGATTATGGCCTTATACTCGACACCCACTGCCCAAGTTAAGGTGAATGGCTTTTTCTCCTCCAGGTTCCCGATTAGGAATGGCACAAAACAGGGGTGTCCTCTCTCCCCTCTGCTCTTTGCCCTAATTTTGGATCCCTTTTGCGCTCCATACGGGCCAGGGGGGTAAAGTATGGCAATACGAAGCACAAGTTATCGGCCAATGCCGATGATGCGGTGGTCCATCTTATGGAACCCCTGATTTCGCTGCCAAACCTTATGAAGGAGCTTTAACGGGTTGGGGCACTCTCTAACTTTAAAATCAATTATTTCTAAATTTGAGATTTTACCGATCGTGCTCCCCTCGCCATTGGCAACGAGTCTACAAGTGGCGTTCCCCTTTACATGGGCCAAGTCCTCATTAAAATATTTAGGCATTCAGCTAACAGATCGATTTGAGACCCTATATAATAGTAATTACCCCACATTATTGGCGGCAGTTAGACAAGATCTTCAAAGTTGGTCTAAGAATGCGTTCACATGACTAGGGCGGGTGAACATAAATAAAGATGAACATCCTCCCACGTATACTCTTCCATATGCAAATGGTGCCTGTGCTGTGCCCCTACCTACTGTAATACCTTTTTTTTTCGACACTTACAAATATGATGACTGACTTTGTGTGGAATGCAAAGAGACCCCGAAGGGCCATGCAAGTGATGAGGCGCCCAAAAAAGACAGGAGCTTTAGGTGTGCCTGATATTGGACGGTACTACAGGCTATCGTTCTTCAGCAATTTTTAAATTGGTGCTTCCATACCCGGTCTAATCGGTGGCTTCCCCTGGAAAATATTTAGCAGGAAGGAACTTGGTGTACGCCCCGTGGCTGCCGAGGGAGCACAGGGGGCTGTCAGATGCCACCTCACCTTTAACAATCCAGGCTCCTAAAGTCTGGGATCGACTTAATTGCTTACACTCTCTGCCCCCCGTGTCTCCCCTGGCCCCGCTCAGGGGCTACTTATGGTTTGCCCCGGGGCAGCAGATCTCCTTTTTTGGAAGCTGGACAGATGACACGAATGTCAGCTGTGGTAAGTTCCTGGAGAACAGTAGACTCCCTACACTTGAAGCTCTTAGGGCTCGTCACGGTAGCTTCCCTATAGATTTCTGGCGAAATATTAAGATCAGATCTTCAAAGTTGGTCAAGAATGCGTTCACATAGCTGGAGCGGGTGAACATTATAAAGATGAACATCCTCCCACGTATACTCTTCCATATGCAAATGGTGCCTGTGCTGTGCCCCTACCTAATATCTTTTTCTTTTGACACTTACAAGTATGATGGCGGACTTTGTGTGGAACGCAAAGAGACCACGAATAGCCATGCAAGTGATGAGGCGTCCAAAAAAGACAGGAGATTTATACCCGGTCTAATCTTTGGCTTCCCCTGGAAAAATGTTTAGTAGAAAGTAACTTGGCGTATGCCCCGTGGCTGCCGGGGGAGCACAGGGGGCTGTCAGATGCCACCTCACTTTTAACATTCCAGGCTCTTAAAGTCTGGGATCAACTTAATTGCTTTGACTCTCTGCCCCCCCTGTGTCTCCCCTGGCCCCGCTTGGGGGCTACTGTTGGTTTGCCCGGGGCAGCAGATCTCCTTTTTTGGAAGCTGGGCAGATGACAAAAACGTCAGCTGTCGTAAGTTCCTGGAGAACAGTAGACTCCCTACACTTGAAGCCCTTAGGGCTCGTCACAGTAGCTTCCCTATGGATTTCTGGTGACATATTCAACTTTGTCACTTTTTTGCCACACAGGGACACCCTATCAGGGATATCCCTATCAGGGATATTTCCCACTTACGCCATTTGAGCTCCTCTTTATTGCAGAAGAGCCTATCGCTTACATGGTCTCCGAACTCTACCAACTGTTGGGCTCCGCCACCTCTGTCACTAAACCACTTTACATCAGGGAATGGGAAAGGGACTTGGGGATGAGTTTCCGGGACACAGCTGGACCATTTGTATCAGCTCACTCATTCTAGCTCCATAGAGTCTAGAACCCAAGAAACGAACTACAAGATATTGACTCGCTGGTACCGGACACATGCTGCTTTGTCACGGATCTATCCCTCCATCCCTGACCATTGCTGGAGAGGCTGTGGCCACTGTGGAACATTGTTACACTTGTGGTGGGAGTGTCAGGTGGTCAGGGCCTTTTGGGAGGATATTAAAACTCAGCTAAAGGAATTATTGGGCTTAGATTTTCCGTTCTCTTCGCTGCACTTCCTTTTTCATGTCCCTCCACTACCAGTCAGCCAATACAAGAAAAGAGCCTTGCTGCATCTCCGAAATGTGGCTAGATGCTTGCTCCCCATTTATTTGAAGTGTGCACATGTCCCAAGCTGAGAGGGATGGATACGGAACGTGCAGGAGATTAAGGGAGCTGAAGAATGGGTGGTAACTTGTAAGGGCACTAAAGAAAGGTTTAATTATATATGGGCACTGTGGTCAGAACACACCTCTGATCCAGGGCATGCCTCGTCTAGCCTTGAGAAGGCATTATTGGAACTACAGTAGCTGAACCATCCCTCATCGGACACCCCCGACACTGCACTTTACCTGGTTAGACAGTTCCTATAACCTCAGATGGACCATTATTTCTTTAATACTTCTCCTTTGCAGCAATGATCATTGGTGTGAGCATTCATCAACATTTTTCTAATGGAAGCACAGGTATGTGCTCTTGGGAGAGAGTTCACCCCCTCCTCTATACTATTCTTTTTCCTTTTCTTTTTGTTCGAATATGTTATTGTTCTGAATAGGTCTGTCACAATTACGATCAATGGTGGCAACCCCTCCCTCCCCTTCTGGCCCTAGGGAGGGGACTTATTTCTGTGTTCTCTCCTGCTTTAGCTCGCTCCCCGGATGGGACCTCTGGTTGTGGGAGGTCTGACGGAGGCCTATTAGGTCCCCCCCTTCGCCAGAGGCCTGCAGGGTAGAACCACGCTGGTCCTGTCCTTGTGGACAGGACGATTACTAATGGAATGTTTTAATGTTCACTTGACACTGCCTATGCCTGCCTTGGTCAAAATATGTGTTAGCCTTATAATGTTCTTCTTAGTAAGAAAAGTTTGACATGTTACGATACGGTGTATGCCACGTGATGGCGCTCACGCCAGTTTTATGTACATTACATGTTTTTCTTTTATATTTCACAAATGCTCGGAACAACTATTGCCATTTGTATCTTTTTACTCTGCTAAAAATAAAGATAAATAAAAAATAGTGTTTTTGGTTTGTGGTGCTCAGATGCAGTAAACATCCGCTTCAACTTTTCTTTTACCCGTGCCCGAGTTTTATTCTGGAGTGACCCCCATGTTGGCCCTTTACTCCCCTATGGATACATTACACTGTTAGTCCCCTAACAGAGCACAGAACCCAATACTGTACAATTTTTAGTCCTACCACTCCTTGTACTATACCTGATATTGTATACACCTACTTTCTATATTTAGGAGACAAGTTACCATGTTATAATTGTATCAGATTCTTAACATTGCTTAACAACTGTTATCACCTACAGGAATGTGGATAGACGAGTCTCCTAATGACCCTCTTTCCTGTGATTGTCATCCCTTCTGTACCCGTGCTATGCATAACTTTATATATATATATATATATATATATATATATATATATATATATATATATATATATCTCCGGGTAAAACTGTACATTTAAAATAAAGACATCATGTTACTGGTTACTCTGTATGCCTGTTCTTTTCCTATTTAAAACGATGGAGGAAGGCGCTGTTTAAAATTTTAACCCTTTATTAGGACATGCAGTGTTCAAATGTATTTTACAGATCAAAATCAAGGACTGCAAACACAGTACAGACAGGCTTAATTATGTTGAATTAGTATTTCAATAAATACCATATTTATCTGCGTATAACACACAATTTTTCCCCCTGAAAATAGAGGGTAAGTCATGTGTGCGTGTTAACCGCCAATATTGGGTCACATACAGTCCCACCTCCTAGAATACTCACATTTCCCGGCATTGGACCAGTGTTCTGTCTATCATAGGAGCCGGTCCAGGAGGCGGGACTGCGTGTGACTGCGAGCGCCGAGTAAACAGGAGATCCCTCTGTGTAATCTGGCAATGATCAGGCTGCATTGATGGACAATGGTGAGGCTGCAGATAGAATCTGATCAGGCTGCAATGATGGGCAATGGTGAGGCTGCAGATGGGCACGGATTAGTCTGCATTAATGGGCAATGGCAAGGCTGCAGTTGGGCATGGATCAGGCTGCATTAATGGGCAATGGCGAGGCTGCAGATCAGCACTGATCACACTTCAATGATGGGCAATGGTGAGGCTGCAGATGGGCACGGATTAGTCTGCATTAATGGGCAATGGCAAGGCTGCAGTTGGGCACTAATCAGGCTGCATTAATGGGCAATGGTGAGGCTGCAGATGGGCACGGATCAGGCTGCATTATTGGGCAATCGGGAGGCTGCAGATCAGCACTGATCAGGCTTTAATGATGGGCAATGGCGAGGCTGCAGATGGGCACTAATCAGGCTGCATTAATGGGCAATGGCAAGGCTGCAGATGGGCACGGATAAGGCTGCATTGACACTGACCCTTATTTTGCTTCAAAGTTCTTTATTTAAAATGTAATTTTTTTTCCTGAATTGTCCCTCTTAAAATTAAGGTGCGTGTTATACACCAATAAATATGGTATTATGTATTCATTTAATTATTGTGTACTTTAACTATTATTAGCATTAGCATTGCAAAAATATTGGTATCGGTTGTGCAAATGCTCCAATACTAAAACTGATACCATAAGACCCGGTTCACATATATGCAATCAAAAAGAAAGTATTTAGGAGCACCCCTCGTGTGCCCCTGACACAGGAATGAATGGACTATCTTGGTACCCAAGGATAACAATGAAATAATAAAAATAGTTAACTTTTATTAATCCATAGTTAAAAACAAAGACACATGTCCATAGAAATAAAGTGTAACAATTAAAAAAAACTTGACAAAACATTATTTTCATGCGGTTGTTTATTAATGGAAAGTAGGGGTGCAACGGATCAAAAAACTCATGGTTCAGATCGTTCCTCGGATCAGGATTCACGGTTCGGATCATTTTCGGATCAACAAAAAAAAATCTCCCCCACTGTAATATCCACAATCTCCCCCACTGTAATAATATATTAGCAGGGTATGGCAGAGTATTGCAGGGTATTGGCGGGTATATTGGCAGAGTATTGGCAGAGTATTGGCAGGGTATTGGCAGGGTATTGGCAGAGTATTGGCAGGGTATGGCAGAGTATTGGCAGGGTATGGCAGAGTATTGGCAGGGTATGGCAGAGTATTGGCAGAGTATTGCAGAGTATTGGCAGGGTATGGAAGAGTATTGTCAGGGCATTGCAGGGTATTGTCAGGGCATTGCAGAGTATTGTCAGGGTATGGAAGAGTATTGGCAGGGTATGACAGAGTATTTGCAGGGTATGGAAGAGTATTGTCAGGGCATTGCAGAGTATTGTCAGGGTATTGCAGAGTATTGTCAGGGCATTGCAGAGTATTGGCAGGGCATTGCAGAGTATTGGCAGGGCAAGGCAGAGTATTGGCAGGGTATGGAAGAGTATTGTCAGGGCATTGCAGAGTATTGTCAGGGCATTGCTGAGTAGTGGCAGGGTATGGCAGAGTATTGCAGGGCATTGCAAAGTATTGGCAGGGCATTGCAGAGTATTGTCAGGGTATTGCAGAGTATTGTCAGGGTATTGCAGAGTATTGTCAGGGTATTGCAGAGTATTGTCAGGGCATTGCAGGGCATTGCAGAGTATTGGCAGGGCATTGCAGAGTATTGGCAGGGCATTGCAGAGTTTTGTCACTGCTGCCATCCGAACTCTCCCCTCCACTGTACAGATCAGTACACAGAGGGGAGAGAGGAACCGGCGTCATGACATGACGCCGGTTTATTACAAGTGATCGCTCCGTCATTTGACGGAGCGATCACTTGGTAAACGGCCGCCGGGTGTACCAAGATGACCGCCGCTCTGGAGCTAGGCCGAAGCCGCAGCCTTTCTTATGGCCGAGGCCACAGAGCGCTCTGCGGATCGCGGGTGTCCTGATCCGCGGAGGTTGATCCGTACGGATCATGGATCAATGAGGATCCGTTGCACCCCTAATGGAAAGTAGTTTGGACTCTTTGGAAGTATGTTGAATCCTTTACATGTTTCACGGTAAGAACCGCTTCTTCAGGAGAAATTACACAATTCATTTTCAACAATACAGTAAAAGAACAAGGTAATGATGAATAAACAAAACGGTATATGAGGGAGGGAGAAAAAAAGGGGGGATTTGGTTGCTTACCCAAATGAGCGAGCAAACAGGAGCAGCAAGGATAAGGGATGCCCGAGGGTGGCCCCCCCACAGCGGGCAGGGGGGCAGTAAAGCAGACACATGTGTAGCGCACTACTCCCTTGGGAGCTGCAGTGTTTGTTCACTTGCCTTACTACCAACCCGCTGCCCTCCACCTTCCAACCCACAGAATTGAGACAGTCAAGATTCCATCAAACTTAGTTTATTTTGTAGAACTTTAACTTGGTTAGGGAAAGGATCGGTTGAGATGCTCTTTGCTATTCTTTCCAACACATATTGCGATACTGTGGTACAGAGTCACTCTGAATAACTCTCACAGATTTGGCGTTAAGTGAAGTAAGTCCTGAGAATACATAGTTCAGATTATAAAGAGCCACTCTGAATAACTCTTAACCCATACTTGCTTCCAGTTATGCTTTGCAGCTTTACACCCTCCTGTTTGTTGCTACTTCCCAACTGTACGGCACCTCCAAATTATGCCCAAAGAACGATACTCTGAATAAAGTCCTTTGCCTGACCGTTTGGATTTTTCCTGGGTGTTAATTCTTTAAGGCCAAATCCCTGCACAGTCTTATTCATTGACCCACACTCCAACACCCTTTTTGAGGTATTGATTCTTTAAGGCCGAAGACCTGCACCTCCTCCTTCAAGACCTGCACTTTAACACCCTTAAGTCTTTGGAAGTACTGTTTCCCTGGGTTTCCACTCACTTGTCTTTCCGATCAACGGTCCATGATTGCCACAGGGGGTCGATCACCCAGTCTTTTTGGTGTTAGTTGAAGCAACTTCCTCCCGATGGCTCCTCCATCTCTCCTCCCCGCATGGCACATTCCCCTCCCCAGAGGGGAGAGCGCCTGAGCTGCACCAGCCCCTACATGCTGTCTTCTTCCTTTCCAAACTCCAGACCTCCCTGGGAGCATGTGACCCCCACCTATATACAAGCCCGGCCCCTTTCCAATACAAATTAATGATTGGTCAGAAGCAAGGTGGTCACACCCCCCCTCTAAACTAGCACTCCCATTCCCCCAAATCAAAACAACCAGGCCTGCCAGAAACCACAGGCCTGACTAAATTTACCTAAAACTGAATTCTAACACGAGAGCACTGTACCTACCATTTGGGTAGTGACCGCTACACACGTAACCAGGTACTTAAAATGAATATAAGGTATAATACCCTAAACAATGTGTTTTCTTTGGCAGAACAGGTTAAGGTAATAATTATCCGAGTACCATAAGGGAATGTATAGAGAAGAAAAAGGGGGGGGGGGGGAGAAGTGGGAAAGGAAAAAACAAGAGGTAAAGAAGAAAAGGTAAGGTGGAAACATGGGGGAGATAACGAAGGAAAAGTGGGGGGGGGGGGACAAGGCAAGGAAAGGACAATGGGGAAAACAGACAGGTAGAAAAGAAGGAAGGAGAGGTGGGGAAAAAAAGAAAGGGAGGGGGAAAAAAAGGAGGATAAAGGGAGGGGAGGAGAGAAAAAAGAAAAAGGGAAGAACAGGGTGATGGAAAGGAAGGAAAAGAAAAAGAAAAGGGGGGAGTGAAAAGGGAGGAGAGGGAAAGGAAGGAAGGGGGAGGGGGTGAGAGAAGGAAAGCGGAGCAGGGCAAGAAAGATAGATCCCTCCCTCTACCTCTCTTCCCCTGCTCCCCTTTCCTTCTTTCGCCCCCTTCTTGTCAACCATGCTATAGCCGAAGGAGGGTACAGCACGGTCGCAAATTTCCAGGAGGGCATCTGTTGACATCCTCCCATAGCCCTGCCTCCCTGTGTGCCCTCTGGGATGCGCATCAGGTGCTCTCTGTGATTGATGAGTCCTTTGGACACAGCTGCTGACAGATCGAGGTAAAGGGCCAATCACAGCGGCCCATTATCATGTAATCAGCTGTGTCCAATCACAGCTGATCACATGTAAATAAATGCCGGTTATCAGCATTTCCTTTGCTCAGCGCTGTCACTGTCTGAGGAAAGGAAAGCCACTAACCGGCTATACTGTTACAGGGGACATTTACACTGATAATCAGGACATAAGCTCAGCCCCATCAGTGCCAATCAGTGCCCATCAGTGCTGACGATTAGTGCTACCTCATTTAGTGCTTCCTCATCAGTGCCCATTAGTGCAGCTTATTAGTGCTCATCAGTGCAGCTTATCAGTGCCCATCATTGCAGCCTCATCAGTGCCCATCAGTGCCGCATCATCAGTGCCCATCAGTGAAGCCTCATCACCGCACATCAGTTAAGAAAAATTACTTATTTGCAAAATGTTATAACAGAAATGAAGAAAAAGAAAAATGTTGATCTTTTTTCCTTTGTTTAGCAAAAAATTAAAAAAAAACCCAGTGGTGACTAAATACCACCAAAAGAAAGCTCTATCTGTCTCAAAAAAATGATAACAATGTCATATATTTACAGTGTTGTATGACCGCTCAATTTTCATTCAAAGCGTGACAGTGCTGAAAGCTGAAAATTAACCTGGGCAGGAAGGGGTTGAAAGTGCCTGGTAGGCAAGTGGTTAAACAGATTTTGTTCTCACTTCCAGTTGTATATACAGGACAGGAAGTCAAGAGAAATTTTCCCAATGGGCCACAAAAGCTACAGGGGTTTTAAACACTCCCTACTCTATCAAAACTGAAAAAAAATGGATTTAGATACATATCTTCTTGGACTAACTTTAAAGGTCATAGGAAAGGTGCACTTTAAAGTTTGGGTTCAAGGACTAGATTGAAATTGAAGATGGCCACTAAAATTACATATCTCCCTTAGATTTACCAACACAGTGATGGCCTAACAGATTGGATATAAATGAAATGAACAGTTGAGGTAGGCTCTCATAGTACATGGCCGATGATAAATCTAAGCGAGATTGTACAATCAGTTTGTAAGGTGTGTTTGCAGCCAGGGGTCATGATAGTGTTATCTCACATTATATGAAAGCATACATTATAGTATTTGGCATGATTATTTCATTATTGTGACTGAAACTAACTTCCTCAAATGGTACAGTGTTACACTATAATGAATGAATAATTAAATAAATAAATAATAATAATAATAGTAATATTGTACCTATTTTTAGTTTTTGTGTCTATTTTCCAGAGAAACACATCCCTTTAAAGATTTAATTAGAGCTCAATAGTTGAAGTCCGAAGTTAAAGCATCAGTTTTTCAAAAGACAAATATTTAACTCTAAAAGAGATGGATACAGAAGCGGGAATTAAAATTAATCTAATGAGACAACGTATGGACCAAAGCTATGGTAAGTTCATGTATTGTTTTAGCTTTCATTTCTGTTAACTACAGATCCAATCGCTTGTATTAGCAACAGAAATGTCGTACACCAAGACACAAAATATTCTAACTTTATTAAAATATCCCCAGGAGCAAATTCTATTCTGACATGTTTCGAGCTAGGCACAGCTTTTTCTCAAAGCTTTCTTCAAGAAATGTGTAGCGCAAAACATGTCAGAATAAATTGAAATACATACTAGCTTTTCACATCTACAAGGAATCACTGTGCTGTGTATTCCACCCAAAAACCACAGGTATGGGGAAATGGAATACCTTTACCTTTTCCTTTCCTTTTCCTTTTCCTTTCCTTTCCTTTTCCTTTCCTTTTCCTTTCCTTTCCTTTCCTTTCCTTTCCTTTTCTTTTCTTTTCTTTCTTTCTTTCTTTCTTTCTTTCTTTCTTTCTTTCTTTCTTTCTTCCCTCCTTCCTTCCTTCCTTCCTTTCTTTCTTTCTTTCTTTCTTTCTTTCTTTTTTTCTTTCTTTCTTTCTTTCTTTCTTTCTTTCTTTCTTTCTTTCTTTCTTTCTTTCTTTCTTTCTTTCTTTCTTCCCTCCTTCCTTCCCTCCTTCCTTTCTTTCTTTCTTTCTTTCTTTCTTTCTTTCTTTCGATCGACACATTTAGCACTTCAATGTGTATTTCAATAGCCAACCCAAATTTAAATTCCAATTACATTGATAAACGTCCAAACACTCCTAAACTCTACTAAACTAGTTAGAAAAATTCAGCTTAGGCCCCTTTCACACTTGTGCGACTTGCAGCTGTGACTTGGGACTGCAAAGTCACATGACAAGTCGTACCCCATGATTTCCAATGAGTATTCATATCTGTGCAACTTCTAGTCGCAGCGACTTCAAAGTAGTCCCTGCGCTACTTTGGTCCAAATTTCTCGAAGGTTACACAGGCATTGCTTCAAGTCGCGTCAATCACAGCGAAAAATTGCGGGAAAATCGTGCGACTTTCAGGTTGCACAAGTGTGAAAGGTGCCTTTAGGTGAGTTTATAACACAGATTTTCTCCTGTCAGGAGAAACTGCGTTTTACAATAAACCAGTATGCATGAGGCTTAAATGTCTAAAAATAATGAGCTTTTACCCTTGTCTAGGAAGCCACAGGTGGGGAAAGCTGGCCATAGAAATTAATAGTTGTACTTCCATGATACTTCCGTGTTCAAAAAAATATATTGTATGCTCATGTGCGGGTAAATGCTAATGCAATGAAGCATTGGTGTTTACACAAGTTTTGGGGCCTACAGCCATTCACTTCTATATCTGGCTGTATGCTTCACATGTGGCTCCCTGGCCATTTTTCACGCTAGACATATTTAATGTCTAAGGACGTCCCTGTGCATGTACCCTTGAACAGATAATAAGAAGTTTAAAAATGAATAAACCATTAAAAAAAATAAATAAATAATAAAGTTGACCGCACTTGAACACCATTATACTGTAGTTTCTCTTTGAAACAACAGCAGAATTCAAACATTGCTAAATTTATGGCAATGGGATAAATTCACAGTTATCTACCGCTTTAAGAACCGTGGTAAAATACCTCTTATGCCCCGTACACATGGTCGGACATTGATCGGACATTCCGACAACAAAATCCTAGGATTTTTTCCGACGGATGTTGGCTCAAACTTGTCTTGCATACACACGGTCACAAAAAGTTGTCGGAAAATCCCATTGTTCTGAACGCGGTGACGTAAAACATGTACGTCGGGACTATAAACGGGGCAGTGGCCAATAGCTTTTGTGTCTTAATTCATTCTGAGCATGCGTGGCACTTTGTGCGTCGGATTTGTGTACACACGATCGGAATTTAACCGATCGGATTTTGTTGTTGGAAAATTTTATAGCTCTCAAACTTTGTGTGTCGAAAATCCCGAGGGAAAAAGTCCGATGGAGCCCACACACGGTCGGAATTTCCGACAACACAATCCGATTGCACTTTTTCCGTCGGAAAATCCGACTGTGTGTACAGGGCATTAGTGTTTTTCAAAAATTGTTTTGCAATTTACGGAATAAAACACTACTAAAATACTGCATGAGCTATTTTATCAAATGATGAAGTGATGTGGTATTTTAGTAGTGAAAGCTGAAAAACATGGTTGTTAATGAGTGGGGGGGCCACCAGCGTCCTTAACAACTAGAAAATATCATGGTTGTTAAGGAGCAGGTAGCTACTGCATCCTTAATAACCATGACACCGCCACCCATGTTAAAGATTTGTTCCCTTTTCCTGGCCTGCCGGGCTGCATGCTCGGATAAGGGTCTGGTATGGATATTTGGGGAGGACCCCAGGTCATTTTTTTTTAATTTTGGCTTGGGTTCCCCTTTAAAATCCATACCAGTACCGAATGGCTTGATATAAATGGGGGGGGGCACACAGTTTTTTTTTCTAATTTTGCCGGCAATTCATTTTTTTGTATTCTGCTGTCAGCGGGGAACCCTACTAACAGCAGATTAATCCTGGCTGTTAAGGACATGGCAGCCGCTGTGTCCTTAACAACCATGATATTTACTGATGGCCGAAACGCGTCAACATTTGTGGATGATGTTATTGCTGTAATGCTCAAATAAATATTTTCTGTGGAGAAGCTGTTGAGTTGTCAGCCTGTACTTTCTATGCTTCTTTTCTGTTCTATGAGGCTTTCTCCTCTTTCTCTCTACTTGCTCCTACTGACTGCAAGTTTCCTCTGTTACTGGTTACCCGCCCTAATAGATGCTTACTGAGGTAACTTCATCCACGTGTCCTGCTTCACCAACATGAGACCCTGTAACTATAATGGTGTCCTCTCCTCTCCTCCATATTATATTACTTAGACTAAAGATAAATCACCGCGCTATAATAAAATTGATACATAAAAAGCATACTGAAGAAAATAAAATTGAAAAACCAAGGTGACAATTCACTAATCAAAAACAAAACGTAAAAGCAGCTGCTAAAAATGGGATACACACATTACATAATAAATACAAAAGAGGAGCAGCGCTGTGACAAAGAAAGTGAAAAAGTATATGTGATATACCCAAATCAAATAAATAAATAAATAAATGAGTAAATACTAGACCCAAGTTTGCACTAGGTACCAAAGTTCATATAAATAGGTAGAAAAAGTCCTATCCAAGATCAATCATAAGTAGTAGACAAAATAGGAAGCGTAGATAGGTAGAAATCCAAATACATCAATATGTCCTTCACCGCACCACTGTGGTATTGATAAAAATGCGCGCTTACCAAACGGCAAGCTTGAAAAAGCTTGCGACCTTAACCCGGTCGGGGCCTTTCAGGATGGAACCATCAAAGGAAAACACACATCACCTTCGCTTGGATTAAGCACGCTCACCACCAATTATCACTGTTTTATGGAGATGTACCCCTGGCGTAAATGGTTTCGTCCATTTTGAAAGAAATGGGGGCCAACGACTCGGCAGACAATCACACCTCCCCGCCAGATATCCCCCTCACCGATGTCCCCTCAAGCACAACGGCTATAATATTCCTCAAAGCGGCCGACATTCATCCCACGGGGAGCTGGGTGTGTGTTCCGATGAATGTCGGCCGCTTTGAGGAATATTATAGCCGTTGTGCTTGAGGGGACATCGGTGAGGGGGATATCTGGCGGGGAGGTGTGATTGTCTGCCGAGTCGTTGGCCCCCATTTCTTTCAAAATGGACGAAACCATTTACGCCAGGGGTACATCTCCATAAAACAGTGATAATTGGTGGTGAGCGTGCTTAATCCAAGCGAAGGTGATGTGTGTTTTCCTTTGATGGTTCCATCCTGAAAGGCCCCGACCGGGTTAAGGTCGCAAGCTTTTTCAAGCTTGCCGTTTGGTAAGCGCGCATTTTTATCAATACCACAGTGGTGCGGTGAAGGACATATTGATGTATTTGGATTTCTACCTATCTACGCTTCCTATTTTGTCTACTACTTATGATTGATCTTGGATAGGACTTTTTCTACCTATTTATATGAACTTTGGTACCTAGTGCAAACTTGGGTCTAGTATTTACTCATTTATTTATTTATTTATTTGATTTGGGTATATCACATATACTTTTTCACTTTCTTTGTCACAGCGCTGCTCCTCTTTTGTATTTATATTATATTACTTAACATGAACACTGTATCCTTTTTACACAGTCCTGCACCTCTTGGACCCAATAGCTATGGTCACAGGAGGTCCCCACATCAAGAATGGGCATTAATACGGCTTGTAAATGTATGTCTCTGCTGGGATTATGTGATTTACATGGCAATTAGAAAAAAAAACTGTGATTAATATATATCTAACTCGGCTTTTCGGATACCTCCTAGCATATCAGGGGCTGTGTCCCCATTGTTCAGATGTGCCATGAGGCATTCTCCTTGTTGATTTATGCATTGCTTCTTTGGCTGTACTTCTTGTACTTGCATTGACGCAATAAAATGTTTGAACTATCGCATGCCTGGACCACTGCTTGTTTACCACATGCATGTGTTTATTTATTTCCCTTAGTGAATTAACTTTAACGCCGTTTTATGCAGTATTTACCGGGTGGTTTTGCTTTTTTTTGGTAAATACCGCTAGGGATAGTGAATTTTTGGTAAATCCGCTAGGGATAGTGAATTGACAATTTTAGCATCACGTGCAATATTTGTGGGAAAAAGTGACAGAACACCTAAATACCGCATGTGATCTGCTTTGGCGAATGGAGCCCAATGAATTTACTATTCCCACTAAGCAGACACCTGTGTTTACCATGTACCCCAATCTGCTTCTCTGCCCTTTACGTCCCGTCCTAGATTTATCTCATTCTTATTGCTGTCTTTTTTGTTCTGTTTAGCCGAAAAGAAGAAAGGAAAGACATCGGTAAGCAAGTTTTCTGTATTTTCATTTTTATAATCTAAATGATTGTTATGCATTCTTTAGTTTATAATTTTATGTACAGTATTTTCAAAGAGTTGAATCCGGCGTGTCTATCAGGTTTCCATTAGGGTGTATTTATTGAAAAAAAAAAGTCCTATGCCGCGTACACACGAGCGGACTTTACGGCAGACTTTGCCCGGCGGACTTTTCGACGGACTTTATGACAGACTTTCCAAATGAACAGACTTGCCTACACACAATCCACCAAAGTCCGTCGAATTCGTACGTGATGACGTACGACCGGACTAAAACAAGGAAGTTCATAGCCAGTAGCCAATAGCCGCCCTAGCGTGGCTTTTTGTCCGTCGGACTAGCATACAGACGAGTGGACTTTTCGACCGGACTCCAGTTTGACGGATAGATTTAAAACATGTTTCAAATCTAAGTCTGTCCAACTTTTGAGAAAACAAAGTCCGCTGGAGCCCACACACGATCGAATTGTCCAACGAAATCCCGTCCGCCGGGCAAAGTCTGCCGTAAAGTCCGCTCGTGTGTACGTAGCATTAGGCCTCTTTCACACGAATGATCCGTTCAGGTCCGCCTGTCAGTTTTTTAGGCGGACCTGAACGGACGCTTCATAAACCTCTATGGAGCGTCAGATGTCAGCGGTGACATGTCCGCTGACATCCGACCTGCTCCGATCCCATAAAGTATAATGGAGGAAAAACCTACTTTTCCATCCGTTATTGGATCGGGTGACGACGGACTCTACGGTCCGTCTTCATCCGATCCCCCATAGGGGAGAGCGGCGCTCTGACAGGTCCGTCGCTGCACAGTGTGCAGCGATGGACCTGTCATCTGCCTGCTCAGTGGGGATTGACGGAACGATCCCCCGCTGAGCAGAGCGGGCTCCGTACACACGACACGTGAAAGAGCCCTTATTCGCCTTTTTTTCCAGCCAGGTCATTAAGCCAAAAGATAACTTAAAAGGTTAGGTATTGATGTTAGATGAGAAGACTTGGCTCACCATTGGGTTTGAATTCATCCCAAAGTCATTCAATGGGGTTGAGATCAGAGCTCTGTGTAGGCCATTCCAGTTCCTCAATGGCACTCTGGTCAAACCATGCCTTTATGGAGCTGGCTTGGTACACAGGGGTACAGCCATGCTGGAACATAAAAAGGATTTTCACCAAACTGTTTTCCACAAGGTTGGAAGAACATAATTCTCTACAATGTCTTTGTATGGTGTAGCATCAACCGTACCCTTCCATAAAAACACCTGACCTCAATCATTTAGAGAGTGTCCATATACACTCACCGGCCACTTTATTAGGTACACCTTGCTAGTACCGGGTTGGGCCCCTTTTTGCCTTTAGAACTGCCATTCTTCGTAGCATCGATTCAACAAGGTAGTGGAAACATTCCTCAGAGATTTTGGTCCATGTTGACATGATAGCATCACACAGTTGCTGCAGATTTGTCGGCTGTATATCCATGATGCCAATCTCCCATTCCACATCCCAAAGGTGTTCTTTTGGATTGAGACCTGGTGAATGTGGAGGCCATTGGCATACAGTGAACTCGGTGTCACGTTGAAGAAACCAGTTTGAGATGATTGGAGTTTTGTGACATGGTGCATTATCCTGCTGGAAGGAGCCATAAGAAGATGGGGACACTGTAGTCATAGAGGGATGGACATGGTCACCAACAATGCTCAGGTAGGCTGTGGCATTTAATCGATGCTCAGTTGATACTAAGGGGCCCAAAGTGTGCCAGGAAAATATCACCCACACCATTACACCACCACCACCAACCTGAACCTTTGATACAAGGCAGGATGTTGTTTACGCCAAATTCTGACCCTACCATCTGAATGTTGGAGCTGAAATTGAGACTCATCAGACCAGGCAACTTTTTCCAATCTTCTATTGTCCAGTTTTGGTGAGCCTGTGTGAATTGTAGCCTCAGTTTCCCGTTCTTAGCTGACAGGAGTGGCAACCAGTGTGGTCTTCTGCTGTTGTAGCCCATCTTCTTCCCCATTCTGATGCTCAGTTTGAACTTAAGCAAGTTGTCTTTACCATGTCTAGATGCCTAAATGCATTGAGTTGCTGTCATGTGATTGGCTGATTAGCACCTTATGTTACAATAAGCAGTTGAACAGGTGTACCTAGAAAAGTGGCCGGTGAGTGTAGTTTTCCCCATACAGGTATGAGGATCAGTTGACCACATACATTTGGCCATAAGGTATATATAGTTTTCTGTGCATACTTTTCATTTTGTATGATTAATGAATCTCCTTTATCCTGTTGGCAGCCCGGCTACGTGATTGGGATGTTAACCACCCTACAGCAGAGCGACATAGCATGGATAGATACGGAGCTGAGGCGTGGTGGTGAAGGCATAAAGGAAATCAAATATTACAATGTGTCTAACATTAAGACAAAAGATTTTGACAAGGCCCTTTCTGATTCTACATTCTGCCTGTACATCCTCACCGAACATAAATGGAAAACTCTCCTTTCTCCTACAGAGAGAAAAAAAGCTCTCGCAAGCTTTGGTAAGTGAGAAGATAAAGTACAGAGATACACCATATTACCAAAAGTATTGGGACACCTGTTTTTACGTGCACATCACATTTAATGTCATTCCAGTCTTAGTCCGTAGGGTTCAATATTGAGTTGGCCCACCCTTTGCAGCTATAACAGCTTTAACTCTTCTAGGAAGGCTGTCCACAAGGTTTAGGAGGGTGTCTAATGGAATGTTTGACCATTCTTCCAGAAGAGCATTTGTGAGGTCAGGCGCTGGTGTTGGGCAAGAAGGCCTGGCTCACAGTCTCCACTCTAATTCATCCCAAAGGTGTT
Organism: Aquarana catesbeiana; assembly: GCF_042186555.1. Classification (NCBI taxonomy): domain Eukaryota; kingdom Metazoa; phylum Chordata; class Amphibia; order Anura; family Ranidae; genus Aquarana; species Aquarana catesbeiana. Next base: position 28,582,814 of record NC_133329.1, read on the forward strand.
CTACCAAGGTCAGGACTCTGTGCAGGCCAGTCAAGTTCCTCCACCTCCATGTCTGTATGGACCTTGCTTTATGCACTGGTACGCAGTCATATTGGAACAGGAAGGGGCCACCCCCAAACTGTTCCCACAAAGTAGGGAGCATGAAATTGTCCAAAATGTCTTGGTATGCTGACTCCTTAAGAGTTCCCTTCACTGGAACTAAGGGGCCAAGCCCAACCCCTGAAAAACAACCCCACATCATAATCCCCCCCTCCACCAAATGATTTGGACCAGTGCACAAAGCAAGGTCCATAAAGACATGGATGAGTGAGTTTTGGGGTGGAGGAACTTGACTGGCCTGCAGAAAGTCCTGACCTCAACCCCATAGAACACCTTTGGGGTGAATTATAGTGGAGGCTGCATGCCAGACCTTCTCATCCAACATCAGTGCCTGACCTCACAAATGCGCTTCTGGAAGAATGGTCAAACATTCCCATAGACACACTCCTAAACCTTGTGGACAGCCTTCTCAGAAGAGTTGAAGCTGTTATAGCTGCAAAGGGTGGGCCAACTCAATATTGAACCCTACGGACTAAGACTGGGATGCCATTAAAGTTCATGTACGTGTAAAGGCAAGCGTCCCAATACTTTTGGTAATCTAGTGTAAGTTTAGTTTTGGGATTATTACAATCTGTTCTCAATACAGGGAAGAAGAAACCGATTGTGCTAATTGTAGACATGATTGACAGCAGTGATGAGGAGAAGAATCGGATTATAAAGGACCAGCCCAAAATTAAGGACTATATCATGGATCTCTTCTTATTCAAAAGAATAGAAGAAAAATCTGACATTCCACAGGATAGCGGCATTGGCCAAGGATCTATGAGTTTCCGAGGTGAGAATAAACATCTTCAGCTGGTCACATTGTATTATCATGGTTGATATTTGTCACAGAACCCACGTGATTAAAAGGAGGCTTTAAAAAACCTGTGTTTCTGGGTTCTGTTCCTATCCAGAACTCGGCCTGCATGTGATTCCTAGGATTGTGTGGATTTACTCGATGTGCTCCAGTTCACTCCTCCAGTATGTCTCTGTAGGAGTATGGTATAGGCATTAGATTGTAAGCTCTTTGAGGAGAAATCATTTTAGAAGCAGGATCCAGGAGAGATTCTATTCTTCACACTCTCATTTGTTACCCCTTAGAGCCTTTCTCAAGCTTTTTATCACAAAGGAATCCTTGCAACAACTTTCCTGTCTTAGGCAACCCTTGTTAATGATTACTATAGCTTCAGCTTACAGCATATTAGCATTATAGTCACGGTGTAGATTTTCCCTTACATTTGAGGTCATTGGGGCAGAGAAAATTGAGTACTGTCCGTGATACTTTTTTTTATTTGCACTAACATACAATTTTTCAGGACAAGCTTTCGGGGTATGTCCCCTTCTTCAAGGTCCAAGCACTACTGATTCACAAATTTTTAAGCAGAATGTTAAAGGAAAAAAAAAAAAAAAGACAAAAACAAACACATACAAATCAATGGTAATAAAGATAGCAGCAGAGTTAGTGAGATAAGACAGAGGGAGAGCTATAGAATGCAGGGGGGGATACTAGTCACAGAGGGGGTCGTAAAACTTTAGCATAATGTGTAAGGAAACCAAAATCTAAATTCAGGCCATTATTTTTCGTGTCAAAAAAAAAATATCATTCTTAGCTCAAACGTTTTCCTTTCCTGGATAGTTCTGAAATTCCCTTTAAGAACTAAAACATTGAGGTCTTCTATAGTGTGGTCCGATTGTGAGAAATGATGTCCCACAGGTGTGCAGAAACTGTCTTCATTATGCAGGGCTGGTGCAAAGGATTTTTGACACCCTAGGTGAAACCTAATTTTGCCACCCCCCTGGCTCCACCCCTGACTCCACCCCCTTTGTCCTGCCCATGTACATCCCACCTTTTTAATGAAGGGCCCATCAAATGCATCCTCACCAGTGCCCATCAATGCAGCCTACCAGCACCCATCAAATGCATCCTCACCAGCGCCCATCAACGCAGCCTCACCAGCGCCCATCAATGCAGCCTCACCAGCGCCCATCAACGCAGCCTCACCAGCGCCCATCAATGCAGCCTACCAGTGCCCATCAACGCAGCCTCACCAGCGCCCATCAATGCAGCCTCACCAGCGCCCATCAATGCAGCCTCACCAGCGCCCATCAATGCAGCCTCACCAGCGCCCATCCAATGCAACCTCACCAGCGCCCATCAAATGCAGCCTCACCAGCGCCCATCAAATGCAGCCTCACCAGCGCCCATCAAATGCAGCCTCACCAGCTCCCATCAATGAATGTTTGCTTGCTTCCATTCATTTGGGAGTTGGGACACAGACACAGTCCTCTGCCGCAGCTGCGCCTCTGACACTATGTGCGAACGGAGCTGCGGCTGTCAGCTGATGCTGAGACTTAGTTGCTTTTTGCAGAGAGAAGAGGGTAGGAACACCGGTGGCCGGGCGCCCTAGGCAGCAGTGTGTTCTAGGTGGCTGCCTAGTTTGCCTAGTGGTGGCACCGGCCCTGTCTTTATGTTCTTTGATGGTATGTCTGTGCAAATTCATCCTCTCTTGCAACTTCTGTCCTGTTTCACCAACATAAGATCCTTTGCTGCATCTGTTGCATTGGATGAGGTACACAACATTACTGGAGGTAGTAAGATCCCATGATATTGAAGGTCCCATTTGTGTGTGTAACGCTTTTGGATAGCTTGATCTGGTTGCATAGTTTGCAGCGTTTTTTATTGCAGGGTTTGCTTCCATTATTTGTGACTTCATAATCAGAGTGAAGTTTCCTGCTGATTAGTTTGTGTCTGAGGTTGGGTGGTTGTCTGAAAGCCAATAATGGGGGTTGTTGGAATATTCCTTTCAGAGTTTCATCCTCTGTTATAATGGGTTGTAAATCTTTGATTATCTTTTTGATCCCTTCAAGTGCTGGGTTGTATGTGGTGACTAGAGGTACTCGGTGATTTGTTTTTTTCTCTGTGTATTGGAGGAGATTTTCTTGAGGTTTTCAAGGCTGTGTTTATGCTGTTGTTGATGGTTTTGTCTTTGTAACCTTTCTTATGGAAGGAGTCTGCCAGTGTTCTGAGATGTTTATCTCTGTCTTTTGGGTCTGAACAAATTCGGTGGTATCTGATGGCCTGGCTGTGTATGATGGCCCGTTTAGTGTGTTGGGGGTGAAAACTGGAACTATGAAGATAGCTGCATCGGTCAGTCAGTTTTCTGTATATCGAGGTGTGTAGCTTGTCATTCCTGATGTATACTGTAGTGTCCAGGAAGTTGACATGTGTTTTCGAATAGTCCATTTTTAGTTTGATAGATGGGTGAAAAGTGTTGATCAATGAGAAGAATTGGTTTAGATTTTCTTCACCTTCAGTCCATATCATGAAGATATCATCAATATAGCGGTAATATCTGTATGGCTTTTGTTGTATGCTGTTCAGGAATTTGTCCTCCAGGTCAGTCATAAATAAATTTGCATATTGGGGTGCCATTTTGCTTCCCATAGCAGTACCCATACATTGGAGATATATGTCATTATTGAAAGTGAAGTAGTTGTGTGTAAGAATGAATTTGATGAGCTGTGTAACATCCTCAGCAGTGTATTTGTGGTTTGGCGAGGATGATAAGAATCTGTGACATGCCGCCAACCCATCCTTGTGAGGGATGTTACTGTACAGAGATTCTACATCCATAGTGACTAGAAGTGTATTAGGTGGTAATTGTTGTATATTGTTCAGCTTGTTCAGAAAATCAGTGGTGTCTTGCAGGAAACTGACAGTGTTCATGACTAAAGATTTTAACATGTTTTCTACAAGGCCTGAGATATGTTCGGTAAGTGTATTCATACCTGTTATGATGGGTCTGCCTGGATTTCCTGGCTTGTGAATCTTGGGCAGCATGTAGAAGTCTCCAATTTCTGGATTATCCGGAATCGCATTGATGAGTTCTGAATGTAGGTGGCTTGGTATTGTCGCAATGAGATCTTTTAATTGCTTAGTAAAATCCTGGGTCGGATCATAATCCAGTTTTTTGTAGTAAGTAGTATTTGCCAGCTGCCTCTGGCCCTCGTGTATATATTTGTCTGTGTCCATCACAACGACTGCTCCCCCTTTATCTGCTGGTGTGATGGCTATGGCCTGATTATTGCGCAGATCATGTACAGCTCTTCGCTCCAGTGGTGAAAGGTTGTATAGTATTTTCTTTTGCTGGGTGGATATCGGGAATGTGACTCGCAGCCTGAAGCTGTCAATATAGGTATCGAGTTTGGAGTTGCGTCCTTGTGGAGGTGTGAAGTTGCTGTTCTTTTTCTTTTTGTCACCTCCTATTGTCCTAGGATTCCTTTCCTTACTGTGAAAATATTCTTTGAGCCTTAGTCTCCTGAAGAATTCCTCCATATCTGACCATACCTGTAAATTATCCAAATTGGTGGTTGGGCAGAATGTGAGGCCTTTGGAGAGGACTGTTGTTTCTGGTGTAGAAAGTTTATGATTTGACAAATTTATGATTCCGAGTTCCTCTGTTATATCCACATTTTCTGTAAAGTCGGCATTTACACAAGGGATACGTTGGGATTCTGGATCGGGTTCCAAGTTGCTGATAGCAGGAGTTATAGAAGTTGTGTTTGTTTTGTGTTGTTTAGGTTGTATCCAAAAGGTCTGCTCTTGGTAGCTTTTGGAGTTTTTTTTGCTTCCTGTTCATGGCAAGTTTTTGCAGCTGTCTTTGTAAGGTTTCGATTTCATTCTTAATTTGGTTGATGCTTGTAGGGTCCAATGGTGTTGAGGTTTCAAACACAAATGGGACCTTCAATATCATGGGATCTTACACCTGTACCTGCAGTAATGTTGTGTGCCTCATCCAATGCAAAAGGTGCAGCAAAGGATCTTATGTTGGTGAAACAGGACAGAATTGCAAGCGAGGATGAATTTGCACAGACATACCATCAAAGAACATAAAGAAGACAGTTTCTGCACACCTGTGGGACATCATTTCTCACAACCGGACCACACTATAGAAGACCTCAATGTTTTAGTTCTTAAAGGGAATTTCAGAACTATCCAGGAAAGGAAAACCTTTGAACTAAGAATGATACTTCTTTTTGATACGAAAAATAATGGCCTGAATTTAGATATTGGTTTCCTTACACATTATGCTAATGTTTTACGACCCCCTCTGTGACTAGTATCCCCCCCTGTGTTCTATAGCTCTCTCCTATGTCTTATCTCACTGCTGCTATCTTTATTACCATTGATTTGTATGTGTTTGTTTTTCTCTTTTGTTTTTTTTTTCCTTTAACATTCAGCTTAAAACTTTGTGAATCAGTACTGCTTGGACCTTGAAGAATGGGACATACCCCGAAAGCTTGTCCTGAAAAATTGTATGTTAGTGCAAATAAAAAAAGTATCACGGACAGTACTCAATTTCCTCTGTCACAATTGCACTAATACGGCTACAATCAAATTAGGTCATTGGGGAAAATCCCCCCTTCCAAATAGCTAAAAGAACATTTGTTGTCAGTGGTTATCTTTCTGAGAAGTAGGGAAAGAAGTAGTGATTTTTAAGACTTTCTTTCCCTACTTTATATTTTAAGCTGGAGCAAGCTCTGTCCTTATCGGCAATCCTAGCGGTTTGCCATGCAAGAGGACTTGGTGGAGCTTTGAGCTACACCTGTAATTTGCATTGTGGTTCTGAGAAGCTGAGATTCTAAGGTTCATTGCTCAAGGAACTCCTAGAAACCTCTGGAGGAACCCTGGTTGACGAACACTGCCCTAAAGGGATGGTTCCATACACTGTACAAAGTGTAGGATTATGTGTTGTGCTGTAAAAGAATAACATGAAAAAATTGTGTGTGTGTATATATATATATATATATATATATATATATATATATATATATATATATATATATATATATACATATATATATATATATATATATATATATATATACATATATATATATATATATATATATATATATATATACATATATATATATATATATATATATATATATATATATATATATATATATATATACATATATATATATATATATATATATATATATATATATAGTATTGTGACAAAAGTATTGTGACACCTGCCTGTACACACACACATGAACTTTAATGACATCCCAGTCTTAGTCCGTAGGGTTCAAAATTGAGTTGGCCCACCCTTTGCAGGTATAACAGCTTCAACTCTTCTGGGAAGGCTGTCCACAAGGTTTAGGAGTGTGTCTATGGGAATGTTTGACCATTCTTCCAGAAGCACCTTTGGGAGGTCAGGCACTGATGTGGTCGAGAAGGCCTGGCTCTCAGTCTCCACTCTAATTCATCCCAAAGGTGTTCTATCGGGTTGAGGTTAGGACTGTGTGCAAGCCAGTCAAGTTCCTCCACTCCAAACTTGCTCATCCATGTCTTTATGGACTTTGCCTTGTGCATTTTTGGTTCAATTATGATATCAGGAAGGGCTTCCAAAATCAATTTGAACAATTTTTCATAATTTTCTGTTCCTGTAACTTACACATTTTTAGGCCTAGTTTGGATTTCCATTGATTTCAATGGAACTTCCAGTCTGACAATTCTGAATTTTAGAGTTTTGAGGTAAGTTTTTCTTTATTTGAAGATTAGGAGAACAACAGTTCTGTTTTGGCTTTTAGATTTTTTTTATTTTTATTTTTTTTACTCAGCTTTGCAGTAAAAAGTATATACAATTATAATTGCAATGGTTTGTCTATCATAATCCCTATAAAAATATCCTAAAGGTGAAAAATCTTATTGTACAATCTCTCTTTAATCACCTTTAGCTTTTTACAATGAGGGTCCATCAATCCATTCAATTTATATAGATTTAAGCGGACTTTCATATTACAGTCTAACATCTTGCTACCCACGTAATGTGTATGTGTATCAGCAAAATGAATAGGATTTATTGCTTTTATACCATTGAACATCCATGGGCAGCAGTGCTGAATGTGCTCTTACTGCTCTCCCCTGGCACAGTGACCGAGCTGTTAAAGACAGATTTTGGTTCATACTAATAAGTCAGCGGGGCCGGCTCTCGATCATGTGACCACTGTGACAGCCAATCACAGTGGTCACAAGACTCTAGCCTTCCTGCCACCGGGTGGGGGGGGGTGCAGACCCTATTAAAGGGATGCCGGGGCTGGGTTGGAAGGGGTTCGGTTGATTGTTCAGACTACACTGTTTGTGATATACTGTTATATATTGAGTTATATTGTAGTGAAATGTCTGCTTTCCTTAGGTGGATCCTTGAAAAACAAATTACCTGAAGAAAATCTGGATGAACACAGAAATCCTCCATACCATATACCACATCCTACTGGCAGAGGTAGTCCTCCATTTCTTCTGAAGAGCTTATAAGAAACTTATCACCACCATAACATGTTTCTGCACTTTCAGTTAACTATTACAAGACACAAAGACCTCATTATTAGTTTAAAAGGGGTTATTTTCAGAACCAGCCATTAAGCACTGATAAGTTATGCAGTATACAGTATCTCACAAAAGTGAGTACACCCCTCACATTTTTGTAAATATTTTATTATATTTTTTCATGTGACAACACTGAAGAAATGACACTTTGCTACAATGTAAAGTAGTGAGTGTACAGCTTGTATAACAGTGTAAATTTGCTGTCCCCTCAAAATAGGTCAACACACAGCCCATAATGTCTAAACCGCTGGCAACAAAAGTGAGTACACCCCTAAGTGAAAATGTCCAAATTGGGCCCAATTAGTTATTTTCCCTCCCCGGTGTCATGTGACTCCTTAGTGTTACAAGGTCTCAGGAGTGAATGTGGAGCAGGTGTGTTAAATTTGGTGTTGTCGCTCTCACTCTCTCATACTGGTCACTGGAAGTTCAACATGGCACCTCATGGCAAAGATCTCTCTGAGGAAAAAAAGAATTGTTGTTCTACATAAAGATGTCCTAGGCTATAAGAAGATTGCAAGGACCCTGAAACTGGCAGGTGCAGCATGGTGGCCAAAACCATACAGCGGTATAACAGGACAGGTTCCACTCAGAACAGGCCTCGCCATGGTCGACCAAAGAAGTTGAGTGCACGTGCTCAGCGTCATATCCAGAGGTTGTCTTTGGGAAATAGACATATGAGTGCTGCCAGCATTGCTGCAGAGGTTGAAGGGGTGGGGGGGTCAGCCTGTCAGTGCTCAGACCATACGCCGCACACTTTATCAAATTGGTCTGCATGGCTGTCATCCGAGAAGGAAGCCTCTAAAGATGGTGCACAAGAAAGCCTGCAAACAGTTTGCTGAAGACAAGCAGACTAAGGTCATGGATTACTGGAACCATGTCTTGTGGTCTGATGATACCAAAATAAACTTATTTGGTTCAGATGGTGTCAAGCTTATGTGGCGGAAACCAGGTGAGGAGGACAAAGACAAGTGTGTCTTGCCTACAGTCAAGCATGGTGGTGGGAGTGTCATGGTCTGGGGCTGCATGAGTGCTTCCGACACTGGGGAGCTACAGTTCATTGAGGGAACCATGAATGCCAACATGTACTGTGACATACTGAAGCAGAGAATGATCCCCTCCCTTCGGAGACTGGGCCGCAGGGCAGTATTCCAACATGATAATGACCCCAAACACACCTCCAAGATGACCACTGCCTTGCTAAAGAAGCTGAGAGTAAAGGTGATGGACTGGCCAAGCATGTCTCCAGACCTAAACCCTATTGAGCATCTGTGGGACATCCTCAAAGGGAAGGGGGAAGAGCGCAAGGTCTCTAACATCCACCAGCTCTGTGATGTCGTCATGGAGGAGTGGAAGAGGACTCCAGTGCCAACCTGTGAAGCTCTGGTGACCTCCATGCCCAAGAGGGTTAAGGCAGTGCTGGGAAATAATGGTGGCCACACAAAATATTGACACTTTGGACATCAATTCGACATTTTCAGTTAGGGGTGTAGTCAATTTTGTTGCCAGCAGTTTAGACATTAATGGCTGTGTGTTGAGTTATTTTGAGGGGACAGCAAATTTACACTGTTATACAAGCTGTACACTCACTACTTTACATTGTAACAAAGTGTCATTTCTTCAGTGTTGTCACATGAAAAGATATAATAAAATATTTACAAAAATGTGAGGGGTGTACTCACTTTTTGTGAGATACTGTATGTATATATATACAAATAAGCAGGTCCAAACATGGGAAACATGATTGCAGTCACAGGCAGTTTATAGAGTTGCTCTCCCTGCAAAAGAAGCCTTCCTGGGCCCAGGGATACCTGTACTTTTTGCTTCACCCTAATTGGCAGTATAGATAGTCTTCTGCTTCCTCTGAGATAGAACGTTCCTTTAGAAACATTACAGCTGAAATTAAACACAGAATATTGTTTTCAAATGAAGAAATCAGTAAGTAGCATCAGTTAATGCTACTGACTAACAGACTTTTATTGGTCCACTAAGGTCTGTGTCCATGATTTGCCCATAACCACCTACAGGGTAGCAGAAGTGCAGCGGAGCCCAAGCTTCATCAACACCAGATAACAAGATGTTTGTAGGGAGAGACCTATTTTTGGGCCTTCTTCTTAAAATAGAACTTTGTTAACTATATATATATATATATATATATATATATATATATATATATATATATATATATATATATATATATATATATATATATAAAAATTAGAGGTGATTCCAAAGTGAGGACGATGTTAGATTTGATTCACACTGACTTTGAGTCTCAACCTAAATCCAAATTTCAGTGTTTTTTTTTTTAGAAATTAGAATTCCTCAAAATCTTCAGGAAGAAAGAGACCAAGGACGTTTTTTTCCCTTTGTCAGCTGTTGGCTGATCACCTCTAGCTTGACTGCCAGTGCCACCAGGTTCCACCCATCTAGTATTCCTGGTTGGATTTTGTTAGATTGAAGTGGCAGATGTTTGGTCCCATTATCATATCAGGAAGGGCTTCCAAAATCAGGCAGACTGTCATATTACATGTATCGTATATGTGCAGCAGCAAAGAGGGTGCACTTTAATGCCTACATGCCAGACATATGCCTTCATGGACAGCAGAGCTCGTTGAATGCTCCCAGCACAGTGACCCAGCTGTCTTGGTTCATAAAATAGATCAGGAGTCAGTGCGACAAGCTCCCGATCATGTGACGACAGTGACAGCCAATCACACTGGTCACATGACCCGATCCTTCCTGCCCATGGGGTACAGACCCTATTAAGGGATGGCAGGGTTCAGTGGGAAAAGGTTAGGTTGATTCTACAGACTGCAATGTATGCGTCAGCTCATGGTTTGTCAATGAAGAGTTATATAATAGTGAAATGTCTGTTTTGCTTAGTTGGATCATTGGAAAGAAAATTACCTGAAGAAAATCTGGATCAATACAAACATCTTCCATACCGTCTTCCCCAACCTGCTGACTCAGGTAGTCCTCCATTACTTCTGAACAAGACCTTAAAAGAACTTATCACCATCACAACATATTTTTTCTGCGCTTTTAAAAAGATAGTAGAAGACACAAAGGACCTCGTTATCAGTTCAAAAGGGATTCCCTCTAGAACCAGCCATTCAGTACAGACAGGCATACGGGCCTATAGCTTTCTTTATATTAGCCTATATGTCCAGTCTCTCAAACAGGAGAAAGAGACACTTCTACATATTTTGGTAATACAAATCACAATAAGCGTATATTGATTGGTTTGCGCAAAAGTTATAGCGTCTACAAGATAGGGGATTGATTTATAGCATTTTTATTGTTATTATTTTTTTTACTAGTAATGGCGGCGATCTGCAATTTTTATCGGGACTGCGACATTATGGTGGACACATCGGACACTTTTGACACATTTTTGGGACCATTGGCATAATACAGCGATCAGTGCTAATAAAAAGGTACTGATTACTGTAAAAAATGTCATTGGCGGGGAAGGGGTTAACACTAGGGGGCAATCAAGGGGTTAATTGTGTTCCCTAGTGTGTGTTCTAACTGAAGGGGGGATGGGACTGTCTAGGGGAGATGACAGATCGCTGTTCATACTTTGTATGAACAACGATCTATCTCTTCTCCCCTCAGAGAATCACACACAGATGGCAGTTCTCGCTGTGTCACGAGCGATCGCGGGAGCCCGGTGGACATCGCGCCCACCAGGAACTCGCATCGGCTTCGGGGGGGAGCAGCGGGTGCCTGTGCGCGCCCCTAGTGGTGAAACGAGGTAACATAACATAATTTCGCCCAGCCATGTATTCTGCAACAGTAAAACTGTGGCGGCTGGTCGGCAAGTGGTTAACCCAGATAGCAGCCAATCACAGTGGTCACATGACCCGATCTGTTCTATCCCTATTAAGGGATGCCAGGGTTGGGTGGGAAGAGGTTAGGTTGATTGTACAGACTACAATGTATGTGCCAATATTAGAGTTATATTATAGTGAAATTTCTGTTTTTCTTAGGTGGATCATTGGAAACAAAATTACCTGAAGACAATCTGGATCAATACAAACATCTTCCATACCGTCTTCCACAACCTGCTGACTCAGGTAGTCCTCCATTACTTCTGAAAAAGACCTTAAAAGAACTTATCACCATCACAACATATTTTTTCCGCACTTTTAAATAGATAGTAGAAGACACAAAGGACATCATTACCAGTTCAAAAGGTATTCCCTCTAGAACCAGCCATTCAGTACAGACAGCATACGGGCCTAAAGCTTTCTTTATATTAGCCTGTATGTCCAGTCTCTCAAACAGATGAAAGAGACACTTTAAAGGGGGTAGAAAATGCCATATTTATTTAGGTACAGTATATAGTATATGCAAATAAGCAGGTCCAAATCCGGGAACAATATTGCAGTCGCAGGTGGCCTGTTTAACCCAGATAGCAAGCAATTGCGAGTTTGAAAATGACTTGCTAAACTGATGCTAGACTTGCCAGGCTTCACAAGTTTGTTGCACAGTTGCAGCAAGTCCGCATTGCATGACTCCAGATCAACTTTCTTTCCAAACATTCTGCAAGTCTGCTGCAAGTTCTGGTTCAATTAAGTTGTGCAATAGTCATCCCACCACAGGGGGCACTGTGGCTGAATTTTCATACTGTAGACTTGCAGAACTCTTTCTGTAGATTACCACTGCAACTTTGCTCTTGCTAGAGACTTGCCACGTAAATTTGCTACAAATTGGAAAAGTATCAACTAGAACTTGTGCTTTAAGTGCTCTCTAATGCCGTGTACACACGGCAGGACTTGCGAACGGTCTAAACTCTATCGGAATTTCCGACGGAAAGATTTAGAACATGTTCTATATCTGAGTCTGTCGGAAATGCCAACAGAATGTCTGATGGGGTACAAACACGGTCGGAATGTCCGACCGAAAGCTCCCATCGGACTTTTTCTGTCGGGAAGTCCAGCCGTGTGTACGTGGCATAGGTGTACAACTTGCCAGTGAAAATATGCAGCAAGTTAACAAGACTGCCACAGATTTGTGATGAGTTATCCTTGCTATCTGGGAAAGAGTCACTCTTCTAAAAAGCCTTCACTTAGACTCATAGACTCTCTGCTCCCCCATAGTTGGGAGTACAGGTAATCTTCTGCTACCTCTGAAATGAAACTTTCCTTTCAGAAGGACTCTGATTGAAATAAAAAGTAATGCTACTGACTAACAGCCTTTTATTGGTCCACTAAGGCCTGAGTCCATAAATTACCCATAACCACCTGTTGGGTAGCAGAAGTGAAGAAGATCCCAAGATTCATCAAAACCAGATGTTTGTTGAGGGAGACTTATTTTTGTGCCCTCTTCTTATGACACATGTTCATTAACAAAGGACATTTGCCTGGTATAAATAGGGGAGGACTAGGTTTAGGGTAGCAAATTGGCATTTGCCCCTGGGACAGTACTTATAAAATATGTTAGCCCTGGGTGGGGATACATCACCATTCAAACACTGATCAGAGACAGACACTCAATCAGTGACACATGCTGGCCATTATATAACTGCCGGTGTCTTGCCGAGAAATTTCCCCCGGCAGATGAGGACCCCCCCTGTACTGCGCAGGCGCAGCGTTTGCGCAGTACGAACGACTACGGAGCTGCCGAAAATAGCCGAAGCTGAAAACCTTGAGTGAGCTGTACACGGCGCCTGCGCCCTGAGTCCAGGTTCAAGCCCCACCATCCAAGTGGACAAAGCATTGCGAGTGAAGCGAGCCTGCGAGGGGCCCTGTTACAGGCGCCGTGTACAGCTGACTTACAGCTATTCAGCTTCGGCTATTTCCGGCGGCTCGTACTGCGCAAGCGCTGTGCCTGCGCAGTACAGGGGGGCCTTTATCCGCCGAGGGGAACTTTCTCGACAGAACACCGACTCCCTGTTTAGAGCTACAGTCATGACATCTGGCAGTGGGAAATCTTACAGAACCAACTTCATTTGCAGTTCCGAGATGTCAGGAGGCCAAGGGAAAGGCAAGCTGGTGTTGGAAGATGTGTAAAAGTGTACCACAATAAAATATGATTTTTAGAAACGCATCAGCTTTCAACATGTCCACCAAGTAATTATGCAACATTACACACTTTATTTAGCCCACATAAATCTGTACCTCCCCTGAAAGGACCAGTTAGTTTTGTTTTACAGCTGGGAAAAAGGTTCCCAGTTCTGTGGGTATAAAGGTGGATCACATTCCTCCAGCAACAGTCTCTATGTTTGGTTTGTAAGGTTATTATCCTTTGGGGTTGGTCACATGAAGTGATCAGATTCTCAGTGACTAGTCCATCTTTAATCCCAACCACTGTAAACCAGACTTACTGCCAAATGACACTGATGCATCTCCCTGTCCCATTCCATTCCCTTAACGTTATGAAAGGTAGAGGAAAGGTAGTGCTCATGAAGCACTCTGAATTCTTATCCTGGGGTGTTAGCTTTGACCTGAGCCTATAATGTATTTTGAAGTGGGGTGTTCAGGCGGTAGGCTGATCCCTACCTTCAGTGGTGACCAATGCCTTAATATTTAGTGATTGGAAAAGCTGTCTTGGGAAGTCAGTTGTTCTTGTTAAGAGGGAAGTATTTTTTTCTGTTATTTTTTATGTCTATAAAAGTGTAGGGTGTACAAGGGGGCTAAAAGTCTTACTGGATGGGGGTCCTATTACATGGAAGGTATAGATGCAGTTCTAATGGGTAGATGGGGTTTTGTCAGTGAAGAGTTTTATTGTGGTTAATTATCTGTTTTTCTTAGGTGGATCATTTCAAAAACCAATACCTGCACCAAAACCGGATCAATACAGAACGCCTTCATACCGTCTACCAAAACCTGCTGGCACAGGTAGTCCTCTAATACCTCTGAAATAGACCCTATGCAAGCTTATCATCTCTATAACATCATTAATTCTTGCATTTTCACATAGCTAGCAGAAGATGAAGAAGACCTCATTAACAGTTGAAAAGGGGTTCATCCTAGAACCTGGGGTAGCTAAAGTTGTCCCATTTGATGGTAGCGTAACTGGAGGACCTATCGGATGGCAAGATAGCTAGGGGTCTTATTGTATGGCAGAGCAGCTGGGGGTCCTGTTTGATGGCAGGGTAGCTGGGGGGGGCTTTGTGGATAACAGGGCAACTGGGGGGATCTATTAGATGGCAGAGGAGCTGTATATCCAATTGGATGACAGGGCAACTGGGGTGGCTTATTAGATGTCAGGGCAACTGGAGCATCCTATTGGATGTCAGTGTAGCTGTAGATCCAGTTGGATGACCAGGTAACTGGGGTGCCCTTTTAGATGGCAGGGTCCTATTGGATGGCAGAGTAGCTGGGAGTCCCAATGGATGGCGTTTCCTATTAAGATCATCCTATTATACCCTATTAAGAAAATGTATCATCCTTGTATAGAAAACTACCACCCCCCCCCCCTAGAGCCGGGTGCTAGAGTTTACCAATACATTGGTTACTTATTTTGTTTCTGTCTAACAATGATTTTCTTTTTCAGTCTAATCATTCACTCAGATATCAGTCACTAAGTTATCATTCACTCAGTCAGCTATGATAATGTTGCTAGGATTTAAATTTTTTTGCTTAACAAGATTCATGGTACATATATTTTTACCCACAGGCCTTCAGACTGAAACAACACAGGTAAAAAAAATGTGTCATATTAAATTTGCTATGCTATTGCTTTATTATTATTATTATTATTATTATTATTTGGATAGTAAAATGGCTGTAGATTTTTAATGTACAACCGATCCATTTCTGCCATTAGCTTTTTAAAAATTAAAATATTAAAAAATATTCTATCATGCTGATAGAGTAGGTCTGCTTTGGGTAGATTGGAAAAGATTAAAATTTAAAATGAATCAAAAATGTATAGTATGCAACTCATGAATAACTCATAAAGATTGCACATTGTACGTTTTCTAAATGATTCAAACCATGGAAGGTTATCAAAAAGTTTAGCAAAAATATATCATGGCTGGCAAACTTCTGTTTAATACTTGAACACTTATTACTAAGTATAGATTAACTTCTCCTTTGCTTTCTTCTTAGAGATCGGTAGACAGAAAACACATAGTGGGTATTTTCTCCAGATCAGGGGAACAAGATTACGCCTGGCTGGTGAGACTCCTCAAGGAAGTCTTCCAGGATGTTGTTGGGGATGTGAAATGTTGTTTCGTCTCCAACAATGGACAGCAGGAACTCATGGATGGCATGTCTCAGTGCACATTTGGCATTCTTTATCACACCAAGAACAGAGGGAGAGTCAACATTACCGATGTGGAAGATGCTCTGTATGATGAGGAATTGGAAACCATTTCTGCTGAACTTGGTAAGAAATAAGATGTAATAGATAAACAATGTATTTAATCATGGAACGACTGGGCTGGGGGAGGGGTTGACGGGCATGAGATAATTTGCTCCCCATGTCACGCATAAACAAAACAGGTTGGGCCGGTGGTCAATAAGTGGACACACTTCACCATTCAGACTTAATGAGAATGGGACCTGCAGTTGGTGACACCACGTGGTGGAACTTATAATTCTACAGCTTCCCATTGAGAACTTATATCATAGCCACTCATAGAGGGATGTCTTTCAGCACCATATCTCTTTGTGGCTCTGAGATATCATATGACTAAATGGTGAGAGAGAAAAAGAAAACTGATGTTGGAAGATGTAAAGAGGTTTCTCACAATCAACAATATCCTTAGGAACACCACCCTGGCATTGTAGCACATTTTAACTGTTGCAATTCCTATAGCCAACAGCAGTGGTCTCCAAACTGTGGCCCAAGGGTCAGATGCAGCACTAGCTTTTATCTGGCCCTCAGGGGGATTATTTAATCCACTGAAACCAACAATGGGGCATAATTCCCCCTTCCCTCTGACCCAATGAAGGTGCACAATTCCTCCCACTGACACCAACGATGGGGCACAATTCCTCCCAATGACACCTACGATTGGGCCCACTGATCCCAATGAAGTGTCACAATTCCTCCCAATGACACCAACAATGAGGATCAATTCCTCTCAATGACATCTACAATCGGGCCCAATGATGGGGCACAAATTCCCCCAATGACACCACTGATGGGGTGTCATTGTAGGTGTCATTCCTCCCAAAAACACCTACAACTGGGCCCACTGATCCCAATGAAGTGGCACAATTCCTCCCAATGACACCAACAATGAGGTACAATTCCTCTCAATGACATCTACATTTGGGCCCAATGACAGGGCACAATTTCTCCCAATGACACCACCTATGCGGTATATTTCCTCTCAATGACACCTAAAATTGTCCCTAATGAACTATAATAGGACACAATTCCTCCCAATGACACCAAAAATGAAGCATTGGTTTTCCACACTGATGTCAGGACCTTTTTTTACTCCCAATGGCCACAGTCCGGCCCCCCTAAAGTCTGAAGGACAGTACACTGGCCCCATGTTTAGAGAGTTTGGAGACCCCTGGCCTACAGAAATCTGTACTTACCATGAAATGGCCTGTTGGACCCTTCAAGCCAAAGGTCACCAGTCCACCTCTCTGAGAATATTGCAAAAATAATTCCCATCAACAAGGCAAACCAATCCAAGCTACTTATGCTACCCATTAAACACTGCATCTGTGCCAAAATCACAGGCGTGCGCACAGGGTGTGCCAGGTGTGCCTGGGCACACCCTAATAACCCCGTGTGGTGCATTTTTCCAATGTTTAGTCCCCTAATATTTCACCAAATAAAACAAATCTATTTTTTTTATTCTAAAAAATGTAAAAAATTATTAAAATAATATTGTATCTGCCCTACTGCCACCACCAATATCTGCCCTTATGACACCATTCACTGCTCTACTGACACCTTTCGTATATATATACACATGCACACACATATATGTTTGAGCTTTGGGGTGCACACCCTAATGCAATAGGCTGCGCACACATATGGCCAAAATTATTAACTTCAGTGGGCTTGCCTTCATTTGAGTTTTGCATATTTTACTGCAGCAATAACTTAGACAACCCCTTCCAGGGTCACTGGCAGTGCCCAACCTGAAAAGGACAAATAATCAAAATTGACATTAATCGTTTTATATTTTCTCTTGTAGGCAGGAGAAACATCATTGTGGTGATTGATGATCTGGAGGAGGACATGAGCAGTGATTTGGAGAAGACTCGGATCCTACGGGCACAGCCCAGAATCAACAAACTGGCTTGTGAACTCTTCCTCATTTCAGTTTCAGAGAAAGCCAATAGACTGAGACTTTCGACAAAACTAAAACCGCTCAAATTTATTTTTGAAGGTAGAAATTTAATTTTATTTCTTACATAAAAAGTTCCTTTTTAACACGTTTAAGTGTAGCTAAAACCAAAAGCAAAAATGTCATATATTGCAGCTTACCAATTCTTAATTATGGCAGGCGGCATTTGTTTTAGACTTTTCTTCTACCCGTTGATCCTGCCAGAAAGTCATTTTTTTAAAATTTCCTTTAACAGACCAAGCTGTCCTGCAAATGTAGGGTTGAGAAAAACCATTTACCACTGACAGGGGTGCTTACAATGGTTAGCATCTATTTATTTAAAGCTGAAGTAAACCCATCCTTTTAACCGTTTAAAAATAATAGCTAAATTCCCGGCACATGCCGGGAATGTAACACTCCCATTGGTTGTGCTTTCAACCAGACTGTCAAACCATCCAATGACTGGTGTCAACTGATCACATGTGCAGCATCATGGCAGTTGTAGATTAAACAGAGGCCAAGATGGCAGCTTCCTTGGCTGAAAACGATAGGAGGGTTTACTTCCACTTGAAATAAACTTTTATTCCAAAAGAAAAAAAAAAAACTCTTGCTGTAGCTGCTTAAAAAGAGTTAGCTGAAGGTTGGCTTTATATCTGCTAGTCCATTTAACACCCCCCCCCCCTCCTAAGACTGACAATGCTGCTGTCCAAGGGTGGCGCTGTTGCTCCTCAATCCAAAGTGGAGACACCTTAAGACAAAAGGGGTGTCACTGGCCAGATCACCAGGTGAAAATACAGGAAAAAAAAGCCTAAAAAAAGAAATCTAATGCACCCACCGTGTTTTTTTTGTTTTGGTATTAATATGGCTATTTAACCACTGCAAGACTGTAGGACGTCCATGGATGTCCTTTGGGCGAACTGGTAATACCGGCGAAGTGGTTATACCGGGAAGATGCCTTCACCTGCAGGTATCATCCCTGAATCAAAATTTCCAGACAGCGATTTCCTGTTGAGCAGAAGTGATTGTCCGACTTCTGCCATGCCGCTGCCTTCCCCGGGCTCTGCTGTCCAATCGCGGGGCCTGGGAGCAATGCGACCGGTGGTGACGGTATCACTACACAGAGAGAGGAACTCCTCCCTCTCTATGACCCTGGAAACTGGAAGCGACAAAGTCTCTTCCGGTTCCGCCTCTTTGTTTACCTTGCCGTTAGTGACCAGGAAAGCAGCCAATCAGACTGATCTGTGTCTGATCAGATGCATTGGAGGCCAGAGGAGAGATTTGGGGTCTAATAGACATCAGATCTCTCCATAAAGAGGACCTGTCATGGCCCATGCTGTCACAAGAGATGTTTTTTCAGGAATAAAGTTAATACTAAAAAAAAAAAAAAATTAAAGAGACAGTGTAAAAAAAAAGTTTTGGGTAAAATAACCCTGTCAAGACTAATGCCCCATACACGCGATTGGATTTTCCGACAACAAAACTGTGAAATTTTGTTCGAAGGTTGTTGGCTCAAACTTGTCTTGCATACACACAGTCACACAAATGTTGGCCAACAATTACGTACGTAGTGATGTACTAGACGTACGGCGAGCTGATAAAAAGGAAGTTCAATAGTCATGTGATATCTCCATTACAAACGCTAGTTTTACAAAACCGAGCGCTTCCGGCTCATCCTTGATTCCGAGCATGCGTGTTTGTACTTTGGACTTTTGTCCGACGGACTTCTGTACACACGCTCGGAAAATCCAACAACAGACATTTGTTGGTGGAAAATTTTGAGAACATGCTAGCCAACATTTGTTGGCGGAAAGTCCGTCAACAAATGTTCGATGGAGCGTACACACGGTCGGACTTTCCGCCAACAAGCTTACATCCAACATTTGTTGTTGGAAAATCCGACCGTGTGTACGGGGCATAAGTCTATTTCTGACATTTGTTGCTTACAAGTTAAAATCCATATTTTTTTGCTGGAAAATGACGTAGAACCCCCAAACATTATATATATATATATTTTTAGCAGAGGTCCTAGAGAAAAAAATGCCAATTATTACAATATTTTATGTCAAACGGTATTTGCGCAGCGGTCTTTCAAACGCTATTTTTTGGGAAATGCACTTTCATGAAGTAAAAAAAAACTAAACAGTAATGTTAGCCCAATTTTTTTGTATAATGTGAAAAGATGATGTTACGCCGAGTATATAGATACCTAACATGTCATGCTTTGAAATTGCGCACACTCGTGGAATGGCGACAAACTACGGTACCTAAAAATCTCCATAGAAGATGCTATTAAACAAATGTGACGGTTACCAGGTTACAGTTACAGAGGAGGTCTGGTACTAGAATTATTGCTCTCACTCTGACGATCGCAACGATACCTCACATGTGTGGTTTGAACACCGTTTTCATATGTGGGCGCTACTCACCTATGTGTTCACTTCTGCACGCGAGCTCGTCGGGACAGGGTGTGTTTAAAAAAAAAAAATTTCTTATTTATTTTACTTTTTATTTTTATTTTTACACTGTTTTTTTTTTTTTTAAAAAGCATGATGACAGGACCTCTTAAATATGAGATCTGGGGTCAAAAAGACCTCACATCTCATATTTACACTAAAATACAATCATTTAAAAAAATTTAAAAAATAATTAAAAAAATGTCCCTTTGAGAGCTGTGGGCGGAAGTGACCTTTTGACGTCGCTTCCGCCCTGCATTGTTATGAAGACGGATGGGGCCATCTTCCCCCTCACTTGTCGCCATGCCCAGCAAGGGTGAAGATCTGATCGTTCCGCCGCTGCCGATGGATCCGGTAAGCGGTGGAGGGGTTGACCCTCTTCCGCCGCCGATAAAAGTGATCTTGCAACAAATCCTCCTCAGAGACCACTTTTACCTTAAACCGGACCGCTCACTGAAGAAGAGGATACCGGGGTTATGGCAGCTAGCTGCTGCCATACCAACGATACTCCTCTTCAAACAGCCGACGTATAACGACGGTGGGCGGTCCAGAAGTGGTTAAAGTGTGTTTTTTCCCCAAAAATTGTGTTTTAAAAAACGTTGCGCAAATACCGTGTGTCATAAGAAAAAAAATTGCATCCGTCATTTTATTCTATTGGGCCTCTGCTAAAAATATATATATAATGTTTGGGGGTTCTAATTTTAAAAAAAGATAGATTTTTACATGTATGTGAGAAGTGTCAGAATTGGCCCCGGTATTGAAGTGGTTAAGGACCTACAATGTACCTACAGTCCTTTTGATACATCTACTAATGCAAGCACCAATGTTAAGCCTCGTACACACGGTACAATTGTTGGCCAACCGAGCGTCTCATTTTTGTCAAAAGGGCGTGTGCCAGGATCTTGTCTTTCATACTAACTGTACACAATTTTCGTGCCACAGACACGAACATAGTGACGTACTACGTGGAATTTCAGCTCTTGAACGCCGCCCTTTGGGCCCCTTTTGCTAATGTCGTGTTTGGTGAGCATTGATTCTGAGCATGCGTGTTTGTACTTTCGACTTTTGTGTGACGGACTTGTGTACTGACCTTCAGAAAATCAGACCGTTGTCCACCGAAAATTTACTAGCCTGTCATCCAACATTTGTTGGCTGAAGGTTGGACAACAATTGTCTGATGGAGCATACTAATGCCCCGTACACACGGTCGGACTTTGTTCGGACATTCCGACAACAAAATCCTAGGATTTTTTCCGACGTATGTTGGCTCAAACTTGTCTTGCATACACACGGTCACACAAAGTTGTCGGAAAATCCGATCGTTCTGAACGCGGTGACGTAAAACACGTACGTCGGGACTATAAACGGGGCAGTGGCCAATAGCTTTCATCTCTTTATTTATTCTGAGGATGCGTGGCACTTTGTGCGTCGGATTTGTGTACACACGATCGGAATTTCCGACAACGGATTTTGTTGTCGGAAAATTTTATCTCCTGCTCTCCAACTTTGTGTGTCGGAAAATCCGATGGAAAATGTCCGATGGAGCCCACACACGGTCGGAATTTCCGACAACACGCTCCGATCGGACATTTTCCATCGGAAAATCCGACCGTGTGTACGGGGCATTACGGTCAGATTTTAGGACAACAGTCTGTTAACAGACAATCCCCTGCCAACAATCGTACCGTGTGTATGAGGCTTTCGTTTGACAGATGAGGTCCCATTCTGTAATGCAGAGTTGCTGTCAGCAAGCTTTTCTTTAAGAATTGCTACTTTAATGTTTTTTGAAATGTTACCCAATGAAGCATTGTAGAGCCCAATATGAGCAGCAAATTTACAATGTATTTATTTTAAATAAAACAGTTTAGCTTTTTTTTTTTTAGTAAATGTAATTCTTTCTTATTTAGATTTTAATGACCCCAACTATCATTAATTAATTATTTCCTCTACTGTGCTCGTCAGCTTTTTTTTTTTGCCAAATTATGTCTTCCAAAAATTCACAATTGTTTTTAAAGTCTTAGCATTATAAAAACACATTTGCGTTCCAGAAACGCGGGCAGAAATGCTCGTGTCTGGTTTTCAGCAATGCGCAAATGCAGCAAAACATGCAACAAGCTCACGGAACCATTATTTTTTAATGACACCCCCAAATTTGGGGGACAGTCCCATTTTGTTGCAGATTTGTCACACAACAAAACAGGCAAAAGTCATGGTAAAATTTGCTTGGCTCACTGCTAAAAAAAAAAAAAAAAAAGAAGGTATTGAGCTACTTTTGCATATGTGTTGTGCAAAGTAACGCCCACTGAACTGAACGGCCTTCCCTATGCTGTTACATGACAAACACACCAAAAATGCAAAGTGTCGTGTGAATTGGGGCCTTAAATACACGTGATGTGTCATTGATATTTTTATGACATTTGGTGTCATAAAAATCAAGACAAATTGCAAAATAAAAAGAGCACTTTTTATCTATAATAATGCTGGTTGTCTTAATACTTAATAAAGAAATGATTCAAAAGAAAAACATAAACCTATCACTGGTCATAAAAACTGGGAAAAAAAACAATTCTGTTTTATTTTCTATTTTTTTTAAACATATATTGAATATCAGTGCAAAAAAAAAAAAAAAATCTGAAGTACGGACTCAATGATCATTTATATACCAAAAAGATATAGATTTTTCTTTTAAGCCTGGAGACAGCACATAGCTTAGACTTTTTTTTTTTTTTTTTTTTTTTTTTTTTTTTTTAACATATACTGTAGAAAGTAAAACAAAATAATCAAGACGAATTGCAAAAAAAAATGAGCACTTTTTATCTATAATAATGCTGGTTGTCTTAATACTTAATAAAGAAATGATTCAAAAGAAAAACATAATCACTGGTCACACTGGGGGAAAGAAAACAATTCTGTTTTATTTTCTATTTCTTTTTTAAACATATACTGTATATCAGTGCAAAAAAAAAAAAAAATTAGGAATTCAATGATCACATTCCACAGATGGCTACTATCTGTGGTCATTGAGGCAAGACTTATGACTTTCTTTTTCATTTTTTGGTGCTCATATCTGCTTATATACCAAATAGACATAGATTTATTTATTTATTTTTTGAAGCTTGGAGACAGCACATGGCTTTGGCCTTTTTTATTTTTTTTTTTTATAACATATACTGTAGAAAGTAAAACAAAATAATTTTTGCAAGACAAGAAAACACAGGCATCACTTCGGTATCATACTTAAAAACAAAATTGCAGCAAAATTTTGTGTAATAGGCCCAGAGCTGAAATTTGAATGAATGGAGCTATTGGGTAAAAATTACAAATTGTATCACTTTCTGAAAATTGTAGGTCATTATTTGCCGTCTAATTTAAGATAATCACATTATATTTGCTGTGTTTTTTTTTTTTTTTTTTTATTTTACTGTCAACATTTTTTTTTTACTTTGTTTTCTTCTTAAACTGAAAAATGCTAATGTTTAATATCCTAAAAAAAATAAAATAATTTGCAGTCTAAATTAAGATAATCACATTATTACATTTGCTGTGGGGTTTTTTTTTTTTTGTATTTTACTGTCAAATTTTTTTTTTTTTACTTTGTTTTCTTCTTAAACTGAAAAGTGCTCATTTTTAATATCCTAAAAAATAATGTAATGTGATTTTTCTAGGTGACTATGCTATTCTAAAAATGCAGAACGCCGGTAACCCCGACCAGCACAATCATCCTCCGAATACTCGCCCTGTGCCTCCGTATACTGAAAATGGTGCAGGTAATTCTCTCTGATTTCTGAAGAAGCATCTTAAAAGTAGTTACCACCTCTAGAAATCCCCCTCGGGGGTAAATCATAGGGGAGTTGAGCTTTATTTCATCGACATGATGCACAAGATTCAGGAATTGGGGTAACTGGACACAAAGCTTGGGGGAAGAACTTTACAGTGTGGTGGTTCTCTTTAGCCCAGTTGAACCCCAATGGGATCCCTGGGAGTCAGCTTGTATGGAGGGAAAGGATAAGATTAACAGGTTGTAGGGATTGGTCCAGAACTCCAGATATGAGTTTTTTTTTATCTGTCGCAGTAAAAGGGTCTATCAAGAGTTGACAACCAATCCATTTCAGGGGTAATTTTCTGAAAATTGTAGGTCATTCTTTGCAGTGTAAATGAAGGAAATCACATTATTATATTTGCTGTTTTTTTTTATTATTTTACTGTTAAAAATATTTTTTTTTACTTTGTTTTCTTCTTAAACTGAAAAATGCTAAGGTTTAATATCCTAAAAAAAAAAATGTAATGTGATTTTTCTAGGTGACTATGCTAGTCCAAAAATGCAGAACGCCGGTAACCCCGACCAGCACAACCATCCTCCGAATACTCGCCCTGTGCCTCCGTATACTGAAAACGGTGCAGGTAATTCTCTCTTATTTCTGAAGAAGCATCTTATAAATAGTTACCACCTCTAGAGACCCCCCCCACTTCAGCCTTGAAAGAGAACTCTATTCCAATCAAAATCTGAATGTTTTAATGTATAAACTGTAGAAATCACAAAATATAACCAACCACCGTCACACTTTTAAGCTCCTCATGTTGCAGTGGGTAATGCCCTGTACACGCGACCGGTTTTGCCGTCGGAATAAACTCTGAAGGTTTTTCCGACGGAATTCCGCTGAAGCTGTCTTGCATACACACGGTCACACCAAATTCCGACCGTCAAGAACAAGGTGACGTATACAACACGTACAACAAGACTATAAAAAGGGCTCCTTCTGCTAATCTCGTGTTTATCTCGCATACAGACGAGCGTTTTTTCCGATAGGAATTTGTTCCGCCGGAAAAATATAGAACATGTTCTCTATCTAAGTCTGTCTGAATTTTCGACGGAAAAAGTCCGATGGGGCATACACACGGTCAGAATATACGATGAAAAGCTCCCATTGGACTTTTTCTGTTGGAAATTCAGACCGCGTGTACGCGGCATGAGAATATAATAAGTCCAGTGAATACCGTTCCAATATTCTATGCTAACAGAGAACAGAGTATATAGAATTGAATAAGGTAACTTCCAGCTAATGGGGCCATTAGTACTTGGTGGTGCTGCTCCAGGTATAGCGCCCCATTGGCACTCAGGATAGTAAGGATGTCAACATAAGAAAAACTCCTCCAGTGAGCAATGAGCATTTAAACATAAAACCACCACTCACCATAGCCGATCCTTGTGTGGATGAATACATGTGAAAGCTTCATTCAAGGCCACTCCTCGGGCCATGCCCCCTGTCATGTTTTACCCCGCCTACCAGGGCTTAATCATAGGGGAGTTGAGCTTTATTTTATCGTCATGATGCAAAAGATTCAGGAATTGGGGAGATGGAGCACTGGACTCAAAGCTTGGTGGAAGAACTTTATAGTGTGGCATTCTCTTGCCCAGTGGAACCCCAATGGGATCCCTGGGAGTCAGCTTGTATGGAGAGAAAGGGTAAGAGCAAGTTTTATACAGCAGTTGCTTTCGGTCAAAAAAAATGTGTCAATACATAAATAAAGAAAAAAAATGAAATGTATGCAGAGCAAAAGGCATGAGAAGTTCATGGAAGCACATCAAGTATCAAGTATCAGGGTTCTTCCTAGAAATGATGGTAACCCCTTGCTGCTGCTGGTGCCTCCTGTCCCTTTAAGAGGTTTTTGTTGCTGGGAGGTGAGGCGAGGTTTATGATCATTTAACCACTGTCATAGCGGTCACATGGTCACATAGTCGGAAAGCTCTCGATTGCAGGTAGCGTTCAGGGCGCTCACTTTCGGCACAGCTTTGTTTACATTCTGGCACGCATATATGCTGCAACTCAGCGTTAAGGCCCACCTGTGGAGAGGCCACATATATGTGTACCGCTGCCGTGAAGGGGTTAAGTAACTGTGATTAATATTTATATATAAAAAGTACCATATGTCTGCATAGGATGAGCTGCCACATAAACAATCCATAAGCCATTTAGTAGACAGCAGGTACTTCAATAACCCCCCACCCCAACCCAACACACACACACATAATGGGGCAAACCCTTCAAAGCATCAGCTCAACGCTGATGGCCATCATTATCTGGTGACCAAAGAGGTTGTTTGGACACGGGTAAGGTCTTAATGCAACTTGATTTATCCCCAAGGGAAGCTTTTGTACTTCTTACTATGGGTTCATCATGGCACTAACTACCATAAAGGAAAACAGATAGGGGTTTTAAAAAAAAACATTTTTTTCAATGAAAGCCAAGAAGGGTTAAATTTGTGGTATCAAATTTTTTTAACTATGAAGACCTTAATTCAAGTAATTCAAGACCTTAAGTCAACCCCATAGTCCCATAGCCATCAAACCAGCAACGTACATGCTCCCTGCTGATTGAGCTCTAGCTCAGACTCAACAGAGGGCATGTTGGACCACTGTAAAGAGACCACTGCTTTCACACAGAGAGCAAGAGTCTTTCTCTGAAGC
This sequence comes from Aquarana catesbeiana, assembly GCF_042186555.1. Classification (NCBI taxonomy): domain Eukaryota; kingdom Metazoa; phylum Chordata; class Amphibia; order Anura; family Ranidae; genus Aquarana; species Aquarana catesbeiana. Next base: position 28,609,462 of record NC_133329.1, read on the forward strand.
ATTCTGCCAGGAGAAGGGTTTTTCTACTCAGGATGTGGCTGTTTTTTTACGGAAAACCAAATCTAAAACTTTGAACACCTTTTGCTTTAATGCACCTGGAATGTATTCAGCTGAATTTCAAGTTCCCAAATTCCCACGTTCAATTGTGATTTAAAATAGACATTGAGGGTTATTTACGAAAGGCAAATCCACTTTGCACTGCAAGTGCACTTGAAATTGTACTGAAAGTGCACTTGGAAGTAAAGTCACTGTAGATCCAAGGGGGGCATGCAAGGAAAATAAAAAACAGCATTTTAGCTTGCACATGATTGGATGATAAAATCAGCAGAGCTTCACTCATTTTAGATCTACCCCTTAGATTTAGAGTGAATGCACTTCCAAGTGCACTACTTTCAAGTGCACTTGTAGAGCACTTGTAGTGCAAAGTGGATTTGCCTTTCGTAAATAACCCCCATTGTATTTTATTCCGTGTGGCATAATAAAATCTTTATAGATGATGCTAGGACATCATCACCACTGGCAATGACCTTGTCGCCTTTAGTCCACATTGCCATTACGGACTGCAGGACTTCAAAACATTTTTTGTTGTGTATATATAGTAAGTGGGGCCTTCAAGTCAAACCAGGACTTTTCATTGTACAGGTATAAAAAGGGATGCCAGCTTGGCGGTACTACACGCAGTAGTAAGTGGCAAGTGTGCCCTATTACTAAAAGGCGACGCACATGTCATGGGCCAGTCCAGAGACCGGTGACCAAGATGGCAGTTCAGGCGTACTGACAAATTTTTTTATGCCGAATCTTTGCAGGCATTAGTTAAATGCTGGGATAAGTGTATAAATGTAGCAAGGGGGTGTTGAAAAATAAATGCAGATTCCACTTCTTGAAATTAGATTTTTTTATGATATAAACTTAAAAGTCCTGGTTTGACTTGAATGCCCCTGGTATTATCATTGTATGTTTGTTAAGTTCTGTATTTAATTTTCTGCCTTGTTGACTTAGGTAATGCTTCACCAGTCCAGTCAAGAGAAAGAATGGCAAATGTAAGTATGGACATACTGTACCTTTATTTGGTTATTTTATATTCAATTTTGCAAACATCACATAGACTTTTTAATGCAGTGACAATATAGAGGTAGGGCATCGATAATGCAATGGAATTGATGTATAACTAGGAGATAAATCCATATATATTAGGCTTCTTCAAGTTCTTCTTGTGTTGTGAATAAAAAAGAATGACCAATCACATTTTAGTTTACTGAAGTTGGAACAACAAAATGTGGATTATCATTGGTGGCACTTGGTGTCCAGCAGTGGGTTCTCTCAGGATCCAGAAGAGGACAGAGTCATCAGAGGGGGATGACAGGGGACTGGTGACCTTGCGGGGCTTTACAGTGCTGGATAAATGTGTCCACCTCGTGGATCAGTGGGAAAGAAGGAACCTACTCCTTTAGTAAATTACCCCATTGCTTGCTAGTATGTGATATCAATAGTGTGCTGAATGGTGCAATCAGGAAGCACTTTACTTTTTCTAATTGACTTGAGAAAACAATTGGTGTAGGTGGGTCCTGGAAACATTTTAGATTTATAATACAACTCGGTTGTCCGTCCGTAAATGTCTTTACCAGTATGTACACATTCCTCAAGCTCATTGTAGCAGCAATCTCGTGCTTCACTGAACTCTACATTCTTTCTACAACTGATTTTCAATCTGAAAGCATAAGTTCTAACAAAAGAACCAACAATTTAAAGTAAAGAACAGGATATCTTTGAATGTGAAGAAGGAAATAAAATCCTAAACTAATACGCAAATCTGGTCTGAATGGTGCAAATATTTGACAAAATTATGATGATAATTGTCCATACAGTAGAACCTCACCGGGAGATTGCTCACTATATGACACCATCTCCTCTAACAACACCACAAACCGCTCCTCGTTGTCTTTAGGAGGAAATCCTTTGCAAGCGTAACACACTAGCAAGTCAGAGGCTAAATATTGCCATTATTGTATGTAATATGCAACCTGGCAGCACTTACCCAAAGCTATTACCCAAAGCTATTGCCCAAAGCTCTCAAAATGTTAAATTATTTTCCTGAATAGAATGTGAATTCTTGTTGGCAGGTGTAGGATGACCCCCTACACAGGTGGTGCTGTGCACTCGCCAGGGAGAGTGGAGGATAGGAGGAATGCAAACACCTCTTAGGCCTACATACGTGTTAGCAGGTTAGTGGCTATCCAATTGGATGCTGCTGGCCTGGATGACATCCTGGGTGACCTCAGCGGCCATCTTTATTGAGGGCTTATAAAGTTATTTTGCATGGGGCTAGGTCAGGGACAGGAACCCACCCAACTTCAAGTCTAAACGTGGCCTTACTGAAATCCCGCCATGCATACACAACATGTGGTAGATGGACCCAAAGCTTCCGGGAATGTGAGATGTTAGCAGCATGGCTATGTTATTCTATCCTAAACCTGAGAGTGTGGGGATGGGTTTAAAAAAAATGTATTCCCAAAAATAAAAAAATACTACTACTACCATTCTAAAAAAAAGGAGGTGGGAGGTGCGTTAGAAAAGAAATTTAAAAAAGGAGGTGAAAGTTTACTTTAAGGGTCCTTTCACACCATGCAGTAGAACATATTGGCACATGTTGTGGTGTTGAATCCAACAAGAGGAATGTCCCAAATGCTGTCCACCAACATGTCCGACATACACCTCCATGACTAAGCTCCAGGATCGGGGCAAAAGGTTGTGGGCGTGGCCTGGACAGAGCTGGGCTGAGGCTGCTTTACTAAGGCGACTGTCGGGAAGGTCCCAAACACTGCACACCAACATGCCCAACAGTTGCCTTAGTAAAGCAGCCTCAGCCCAGCTCTGTCCAGGCCACACCCCTGACATGTCCTCGCACAGGGCCTAGTCATGGATGCCACTGTCAGGCATGTTGGTGTGCAGCATTTGGGACATTTCTGTTGTTGGATTCAATACATCTCCCCAGGCAGCACCCAGAGTGTGAGCCACCCGATGGGGGACGATGGAGTATGGAGGGGCACCCCTATTTTTGTGAAGCGTAGTGTGGTTTGTTATGTGTGTTGCCATCCATTTTTTTTTGTCACCTGTTTTGAATTGATAGGTACCTGGAAGGTACTAACACTAACAACAATTTATTTTTATATTTTTACTTTGAGTTGTGTCATGTTGCATTTGCATTTACATGCATTCATGTGCATTGTGCTAAAATGCCGGGTAGTTTGCAATGCCCATGTACACAACATAGTGGTGTGAACGAGATACATATAAAACCATTGTTTTCTTTCTTTTTTATCCAAAAATATTTTATTGGAGAATAGGGACAAGGAACAGAACTTAGCAATGATTTAGAGAGGTAAAAAAATAAAAGGGTCCAGTGCACATCAGATAATATGAAAATTACAATCTTAAAGGAGAAGTATGGGTTTGGCTTTTTTTCCATAATCATACTTACCTAGGTGGCATCTCTGCACTGAGAACCGAGCCATCGAACACCGCTGATGGCTTGGTTCTCTCGGCTCCCCAAGAGGACAGCTGCTGATTGTCAATCAGCAGCTCTTCTGCTCTGCTCCTCCACGCTCACTGGAGCGCTGAGCTGTGGAGGGATGGGGGAGCGGCCGTCTCAGCAGCTCACTGAGATTGCCATCAGCCCAGGCACCTGGCGGATCCAGACTTCTGAGGTTGGGATGACCTAGACTGATCTGAGTGACGTCAGCAGAGAGCGCACTCTGCTGAAAATGGGTCACAGGAGTGCAAAACAAATTGCACTCCTGTGACCCTTAGGAAAAGCCCAGACAAACAAGCCCAGGCTGGACTTCCCCTTTAACAACTTAGTACAGCTTGTGCATTCAGAAATAAAAATTCCCCACTGTCATAGGAAAATAAAGTAAAACTCAAGTTGTTTCAGAACCCGCTAAAGGGTTAGCAATGAGATGATAGAATATCTAGAGCCGTTGTTTCCTAAAGGAGGACAACAACTATGAAAATTGGGGGAAAAAAATGGAGGGAGGAGAGAGGAGGTGGGGGGGAAGAGGGTGGGGATGAAAGGGAATTGGGGGATAGGTAAGATTAGAAAGAAGGGAGCCAGCCCCCTAGCCGTATGTGGTCTTCTTCCAACCGACAGCCCCAGACAGCAATCTAAAAGTGAGGGGGACAGTGGAAATAAGGGCAACTCATATGTTAGATAAGATTAGGGATAAGCAAGGCGCGGCTGCCCTAATCCCTCTAGCTCCGGCACTTAGGGAGGGAGGGAGTCAAAGAGATGTGCTCCAGTATCATAGTGGATCATGCTTTAAAATACAGTATCTAAGAATTTTCAGGGAGTACTTCTGGTAGTTGGCCACTAAGGAGAGGGGTTCATCACATGCTGATTGGTATAAGTCGTTTAGAAGTGAAACCAGCAGGTCCGAATACTCATGAATTTGGAAGGAGAATCAAGCGCAACATGGATCAGTTCCTCTATCTCTCCAATTTTATGGAGATGGATGAGCCACTGAGACATAGACAGCACACGTTATGTGTCCCAGTGTATCAGAATACATTATTTTGCAGAGTTAAACATATGCACGGCTAGGGTTTAAGGAGGTAATGAGGAATGGTGCAAAATAATTTGCACTGGGGTATAATCCAGAGTGTAGATAGTAACCTGAGAAATGATTTCATGTACCTTAGACCAGTAGGCATTGGATAGGACCACAATATATGCAGGATGGTGCTCGGTGCTGATGAACATCTCCAACATAAATCACAAACAATGGGGTTGAACTCATGGAAAACCATTGTTTTCTATGTGCCCTTGCAGTGGCCTGTGTTTATTCAGTGTGAAAAAAGGTCACTGCACATGGTGTGAATGCGCCCTAACTTCCTCTTATGCCCTGTACACACGATCGGATTTTCCGACAGAAAAAGTGCGATCGGATTGTGTTGTCGGAAATTCCGATCGTGTGTGGGCTCCATCGGACTTTTTTGGTCTGAATTTCAGACACACAAAGTTTGAGAGCAGGCTCTAAAATTTTCCGACAACAAAATCCGTTGTCGGAAATTCCGATCGTGTGTACACAAATCCGACGCACAAAGTGCCACGCATGTTAAAAATAAATTAAAAGACGAAAGCTATTGGCTACTGCCCCATTTATAGTCTTGACGTACGTGTTTTACGTCACCACGTTCAGAACGATCAGATTTTCCGACAACTTTGTGCGACCGTGTGTATGCAAGACAAGTTTGAGCCAACATCCGTCGGAAACAATCCATGGATTTTGTTGTCGGAATGTCCGACCGTGTGTACAGGGCATTACAGTCCAAGAAGGACACAGGAAGCAATGAAAAACCTCAGTGACTCCATCCTCCACTGTCTCACAGTGTGGTCTTTTCTTTACTTTTCCAGGCTGTGGCAGCATCCTCCAAGTCTACGGTCGCCATCTTCTCCAAATCAGAGGAGAGTGACTATTCCTGGCTGAGTCAGCAGCTCTCATCTATAGGTCTCGATGTCCGATCGTATAAGATTTCATCTTCCAATCAGCCCCAAGAAACCGCATTCCAGTGCAAGCTTGTAATCTTGTATCACAATATGCATGATGGGAAGTTACGTCTTACAGACGCCAAGGATGCCATGTACCACGAGGAGCTGGAAATGCTCTCCATTAAATTCGGTAAGAGAATCCCAAATGTATTTATTGCTTTTACACTTGAGGTTGGCCTTCACAAGGTATGAAACACAACAGCTTGTGTTTTTCCTGGGTAAATACACTATTTCAATATACATAATTTTATAAATGTATTTTCCGGTAAGTTCTAAAGTGTGGAAAAAATATCCAAAACTGCTAGCTTACTCAGAAATATGAGATCCTCAGTATTACTGAAATGTCAACTAAAGGCAAACCTTTTTTTGTCTATTTTTGGACAGAGTGGAGATGGACCAGATCCCCTGTCAGATATTTCTTGCTGTCTGGGTCCCCATTAGGGAGATTCACCCTCTCATTTTGTCGTGTTTATCATTATCTCTTGAAAGTTGCAAAAACTATTACATTGAATTTCTGCATCCCCCTTGGCCCTTCTGATATGAGGGATGAACAAATAGATGTAAACAAGCTGGACTATTGCACATTAAACAAAAAAAAGATCAGTTCTGCTGTTCAGCACCCTTGCGGACAGCAATACGTATACCGTATATACTCAAGTATAAGCCGAGTTTTTCAGCACATTTTTTTGTGCTGAAAATGCCCCCCTCAGCTTATACTCGAGTCAAGCGCTTTTCTGCAGCAGAGAATGACATTTTCCGAACCAAATTTGTGGCCCCGTATCTCAGGGCCACTTGGTGCTAGGAACCCCAAATTTGGTGTGCAAACCCATTTTCCGAACCAAATTTGGGGCCCCTTATCTCAGGGCCACTTTGTGCTAGAAACCCTAGCTTTGTTGTAGTGCTAGTTCCACTGAGTTTGCACACAAAATTTGGGGTTCCTAGCACTAAGTGGCCCCAAGATACGGGGCCCCAAAATTGGTCAACTGTGTCCATCTGCAGCAATGTCATTTCGGGACCCTTTGGGTCCAGAGACCCCAAATTTTGGCTGCAGCTAGGGGGCATCTAGGAACCCATAACTACCGAGTCTAAAGTTCGGGGGACCTATGGCTGCAAATGGGCACAGTGAGGCATGCAAATGGGCACATTGAGGCTGCAAATGGGCATTGTTGACCCTCTTTTCCACTTACAGTAGCTGCGCATTTCTCACCCTCGTCTTATACTCGAGTCAATACGTTTTCCCAGTTTTTCGTGGTAAAATTAGGTGCCTCGGCTTATATTCGGGTCGGCTTATACTCGAGTTTATACGGTATATACATTGCAGTTTGCAAGTGTTTTACTGGGGTTATGGCTGAAGCTATCAGCCATTACCCCGGTATCTATTTACTTTTTTTCAGTCAGCGACTGGCTTTCTCATGAAAGCGGATCTTTAGGCTAATTAGCAGCTGGATCGCTTTTAGAATCGGCGTGAGTGGACATCCCCCCACCCCTCCTGCCGCTCACTGGTGTTTTTTATGGGCTTACTGCTTTTACCAGTGTGCCCGAAAAATGATCCGATGGGTCGTTCGGCTGGCTATAGAGGTTCCCAGAGACCACATCTGATCGCCTCTATGGTCTTGGAGGACCGGAGCTTCATCATGACGTCACTTCCAATCTAAGGGGGAAGTAAACAATTTTTTTTTTTGCTTTTGCTTTAAAAGGTAGAGGAGAGATCTGGGGTCTTATTGACCCCAGATCTCTCCATAAAGAGGATCCGTTATTCCTTCTTTCTATTACAGGGAATGTTTACATTCTTTGTAATAGGAATAAAAGTGATCAAAAAAGTGAAAATTATAGGGACAGTGTAAAAAATAAATAAATAAAATAAGAAAAAAAAAAAAAAATTAAAGCGCACCATCCCTCCGTGCTCGCGTGCAGAAGTGAGTGCATATGTAAGTGGCGCACACATATGTAAACAATGTTTGCACCGCACATGTGAGGTATTGCCGCAAATGTTACAGTGAGACCAACAATCCTTGAGAAAGATCTCGTCTGTGACTGTAAAAATTTTTAAAGCGTCGGCTATGGAGATTTTTAAGTATCGTAGTTTGTCGCCATTCCATTCACAATTTTAAATCATGTTAGGTGTCTGTTTACTCGGCGTAACATCATCTTTTATACATTACTAAAAAATTGGGTTATACTGTATATTTAAATTCATTAAAGCGGAGTTCTGCTGAAAAAAATATTGCAGCTGCCGACTTTTAATATATGGACACTTACCTGTCCTGGGTGCCCGCGATGCCGGGACCCGAAGCCGATCTGTCCCTCGGCTCTCGGGTGGAGGCGCCGCCATCTTCGGTAAGGGAATCAGGAAGTGAAGCTTTGCGGCTTCACTTCCTGGTTCCCTACTGCGCATGCACGAGTCGCGCTGAGCAATCCCACTGGTCCCTGCTGTCTTTTGGGACCTGTGTGTCTCCCAGAAGACAGCGGGGGGGGAGACAGAGGAGGCGCCGGATGTGACATAGGTCGCCGCGGGGACCTATGCCCCGGAAGTGGGAGCAAATACCTGGATTACACAGGTATCTGCTCCGTCCTCCCCCCTGAAAGGTGCCAAATGTGACACCGGAGGGGGGGAGGAATCCGAAAAGCAGAAGTTAAATTTTTAGGTGAAACTCCGCTTTAAGGTTTATTTATTCCAAAAAATTGCGTTTGAAAAACTGCTGCACAAATGCTCTATGACATAAACAATCCCTTGTTTATGTCACAGAGTGCACTTGCAGAGTGCCGTCATTCACTTGAATGGGTCACAGCCAGCCGGTGCTACACCTGCTGACAGCACAAAGGGGTATAATTGCAGCTGCAGCATGTGAACATGCCCAGCCGCTGCCTCCACAGCTAAAAGGTGGTAGGGGTTGAGGGGTGGTAAAAGAGAGGCTCAGCTGCAGAATTTTTTTGCCCCTCAACCACTAGTGTACTGTAAACAATTAAATGTTTTAATAAGTTAAAAAAAATAAAGTGTTTTTATGTTATTTTTTTAACATTGATAAGTGTTAAAAAATGTTTTAATACATTTTAAAATGTTTGTTCACATTTAGTGCGTGTGTATATGTGTATATATTTAAAAATATATATTTAAGGTATATATTAAGGTAAGTACCATCCCTTGTGCTGATTTTTTAGATAATTTTTTTAACTTTTTTTTTAGGTACATTTAGGCTTTAAGGATGGCAGCTTTGTAAATAAAAATAAAAGAAATAGAAAATAAGAAAAAAAACATAAAAATGTGTATATAAAGGCATTACTTACATTACAACAGGAACATATCAATTCAGCCAATCTTCATTCTTTCATGTACATACAGTGACGTTTACATTTTCATTTTTATACTCAGCAAAGTAGTATGAACAATTAAGAAACTTTATTTGAAACCATATATACATAAATGGACAGTAATCATTGTGTGTTAAATAGCTTTGTCTTTGTTCTGAAATACTGCCACTTGCTGGCCACTAAAGGGACTACAGGCTAGGTGAAACTCATGCCACTACAGAAGTATAACAAGTGAATGTGATACACATGATATATTTCACCCATATAAACAATGACATTCTTTCCACTAGAGCTCAATAGAGAGTGAGACTTGAAATACAGTAAAACCTTGGATTGTGAGCATAATTCGTTCCAGAAACATGCTTGTAATCCAAAGCAAATTTTCCCATAAGAAATAATGGAAACTCAAATGATTTGTTTCACAAACATTGTAGTCCCTATAAAAAGATTATAGCAATGTGATAGGTTGTGTAACCATAAAATTTTCCATCCACAAATGGAAGCCTCCACAAGGGGATTAGAAGTAAAATTCAGCAGGAGCTTCAGAGTATAAAAGAGAAGAGAGGCGCCTCTAAGTGTAGCAATATGGTTACATTTAATGAAGGTCCAACATTTAGCAACTCACATGGTTGATGTTTAGGAGAGGCACGTCTTAGTATGGAGGCATCCGGGGTAAAGTTGTCCACATAGACCATCCCCCGCACTGCCGGCTCTCACCACTGTCAGTCTGCAATCTTGACCGGGAAGACTACCCTGCAGTAGAGTGATCTGAAAGCGAGGCTCGTGGAGCGCAGTGTGGAAGGGATGACATTGATGGCGGTGCGGGGGATGGTCTATGTGGACAGCTTTACCCCGGATGCCTGCATACTTAGATGTTCAACACTGTTCAAACCACACATGTGAGGTATCGCTGTGATCGTTAGAGCGAGAGCAATAATTCTAGTACAAGATATCCTCTGTAACTTTAAACTTGTAACCTGTAAAAATTTTTAAAGCGTCACCTATGGAGATTTTTAAGTACCATAGTTTGATGCCATTCCACGCGTGTGCGCAATTTTAAAGCATGACATGGGGGGGCTGTGAACTATGCAGGGAGGGCTGGGTAGGTGGAGGCTGTGTGATGTGTAGGGCGGCTGTGTAATGTAAAGGGGTCCAGAGGTGCGGGGGCTGTGTAATGTAAAGGGGTCCAAAGGTGCAGGAGCTATGTAATGTAAAGGGGTCCAGAGGTGCAGGGGCTGTGTAATGTAAAGAGGTGCAGAGGTGCGGGGGCTGTGTAATGTAAAGGGGTCCAAAGGTGCGGGAGCTGTGTAATGTAAAGGGGTCCAGAGGTGCAGGGGCTGTGTAATGTAAAGAGGTCCAGAGGTGCAGGGGCTGTATAATGTAAAGGGGTCCAGAGGTGCGGTGTGTGTAATGTAAAGGGGTCCAGAGGTGCAGGAGCTGTGTAATGTAAAAGGTTTCAGAGGTGCAGGGGCTGTGTAATGTAAAGGGGTCCAGAGGTGCAGGGGCTGTGTAATGTAAAGGGGTCCAGAGGTGCGGGGGCTGTGTAATGTAAAGGGGTCCAGATAATGTAAAGGGGTCCAGAGGTGCTGGGGCTGTGTAATGTAAAGGGGTCCAGAGGTGCAGGGGCTGTGTAATGTAAAGGGGTCCAGAGGTGCGGGGGCTGTGTAATGTAAAAGGGTCCAGATAATGTAAAGGGGTCCAGAGGTGCAGGGGCTGTGTAATGTAAAGGGGTCCAGAGGTGCGGGGGCTGTGTAATCTAAAGGGGTCATGAGGTACGGGGGCTGTGTAATTGAAAGGGGTCCAGATTATTATCTTAATTTATTAGCAGGTGAATGCTGCCCTCCATGAATTCACATCCATTGAATCCAGCCCTTAAGTGAAAAAGGGTTGCTGACACCTGGTCTAGCTTATCATCACCTGGTGATTTGGTGTTCTGATCTGGAAAATTACAGGATTTAGAAGTATTTAACATGTGGGAAGTATCTCACCAAAACTGAAATTTCTTTTGCAGGAGATGCCTAAAATATGGTTTGTACCTTAGTGCAGACGTCTAGAAAAATCAGTGATCCAATCACACAAGCAGGAAATTACATTTTGGGGGGCATTTTGTACACCAACAATGTACAGAATGCCTCCAGGCTGCCATATTGCCTTGAAATTTACAGCAGCTGCACACTGAAAAGGAAAGCTAGTTTTTAATAACATGGCTTGTGTAGCAATTGTATATGATATATTATTTTTGTTTACCTGCTATATTTTTTCTAATGAACGGGAAGTTGTATTTCATGGTCACAACAGCAACAGTATGGCAAGGGAATGTATATTGTAAACATATCTATTTTCAGATGTATGACTTGCAATTTCCATTTTTCAAATATTATAAATAATATAATTAAAAAATTTGAAGTCAAATAGCAATGATTGCTTCTATCATGTAAGCAGGGGCGAAATGACCATTCGGGCACTCGGGCACTGCCCGAGGGCCCCATGCCACTATGTCAGTCCGCCCCTGCATGTAAGCATTATATTCAGAAAATGTATGGGGAAAAACAAACTAACATACTTATTTACAATGTTTTTGTATTTATTTTTTTAAGTTTGCACAGTGACCAGTGCAAATAGCAATTAGAAGAAGGTCTGACGGCAGAATTGTATAAAATCGATACTCTATTAAGACATTTTTGGATTGTGAGAAAATACCAAATGTTATCATTTTTGCGATCCTGTGTTTTTTGTGATGGTTCTGCTATATTCTCGTGCTTGCATTCTTGTAGGTTGGGGGAAGGTTAGTTTACTTTCTAAAAATGTAATTTCTCTTTTGGTTTCAGGGAAGCGTAGGCTGATTGTGGTGATCGATGATCTGGTGGACAGCGATGAAAAAATTAAATCTCAGATCCTCGAGAGGCAGCCCAGCACCGGGAGGTTCGCCAAAGACCTTTTCCTCTTCAGTATGAAGGAGAAAAAACACCTCAACGACAAAAATCTAACAAAAGATGGAAAAAAGTTGATGGACAAAATTAGCGCAATAAAGGAATTGCTGATCAAATAAGGGGGGGGGGGGTTATCCTCCACATTTTTTACACAATAAAAACAAATGGCCATCCAACACAATGATACAAGGCTAAGAAAAGACCAACGTCCATTGAGTTCCACCACGTTCTTCCAGAAGAAGCTGTCAGTTAGTGTTGACAAAAGTTGTTCTGCAGATCCAATTCTTCAACTAGTGGACCCTATAAATACAAACAGAAATACCATTTATTCTACCAAAACACCCAGTCTTCACGTCCCATCAGCCCACCTCTCTTTGCAAATATGTTCCAAAGACTGATTACTTTAATATTGAAGAGCCTGCTCCATGCTGGTGACATATTGGCTTCTCTTCATGTCAAGTAGAATAATGAATGATTATGAATGACTAAAAAATGTCCACTCTTAAAGTTGTGTTACTTTGTCGCTTGCACCCTCTTAGGAGTGAAAAGATCAATAAAGTCATATGCAGTCTTATTTTTTCTTTTGGATACGTGTTGTAAGTTTTGTCATTGGGGAGATTCCTCCTCACATCCTGCTGCGCAACTAGCACAGGACGTGTAGAATAACCTCTTTAACCACTTGCCGACCAATTCACGAACATGTACGTGGGCAGAATGTCTCCTGTGCACAAAGCAACGTACCTGTACGTTGCTTTGAAAAGCCCGCCGTGCCCACGTGACCGTGTCCGTGGGACCCGCGGACTCGATGTCTGCTGGTGTCCCGCGATCGTGTCACGGATCTGCAGAACAGGGGGATGCCTGTGTAAACAAGGCATTTCCCTGTTCTGCCTCTACTGCTCCCTGTCATCGGGAGCAGTGATCAGTGTCGTGTCACTGGTAGCCCATCCCACCCCCACAGTTAGAATCACTCCCTAGGACACACCTATCCCCTTCCTCGCCCCGTAGTGGTAAATCCCTTCCCTTCCAGTGTCATTTACACAGTAATCAGTGCATTTTTATAGCACTGATCTCTGCATAAATGACAATGGTCCCAAAATAGCGTCAAAAGTGTCTGATGTGTCCGCCATAATGTTGCAGTCACGATAAAAATCGCAGATCGCCGCCATTACTAGTAAAAAAAAATGATTAATAAAAATGCCATAAATCTACCCCGTATTTTGTAGACGCTATAACTTTTACCAAAATTATGTAGAAGTATATATATTGGCCTAAACTGAGGAAAAAAATAGCTTTTTTATATATTTTTTGGGGATATTTATTATAGCAAAAAGTAAATAATATTGCTTTTTTTTTCAAAATTGTCGCTCTTTTTTTGTTTATAGCGCAAAAAATAAAAACTGCAGAGATGATCAAATACCACCAAAAGAAAGCTCTATTTGTGGGGAAAAAAAGGACGTCAATTTTGTTTGGGTACAATGTGGCACGACCGCGGAATTGTCAGTTAAAGCGACGCAGTGCCAAATCGCAAAAAATGGCCCGGTCATTGGGCAGCCAATTTCTCCGGGGCTGAAGTGGTTAAAGGGAACAAACACAGCAATAAAAACCCTTTTTTGGAAGACTGTAAAAATACACACAAAAGAAAAAAACTAAATCGACCTAATCACTTAAATTCAATACCCTCGGGGGTGCGCATCGCGGCGATCATTGTTGCAGTGTGTCAGTCTGACACACCGCAACTCCGATCTAGGTAAAGGGTCTCTGACAGAGACTCTTTACCACGTTATCAGCTGTGTCCAATCACAGCTGATCACGATGTAAACAGGAAGAGACGTTGATTCCTCACTCGCGTCTGTCAGAGGACAGCCGATCAGCTGCTCCCCTGACAGGAGGGTCTATGCTGATTGTTTATTAGCGCAGCGCCACCTCTGATGCCCACCCAGGACCACCAGGATGCCGCCAGGACCACCAGGGATGGCCACCACATTGGACCACCAGGTATGCCACCCTAGACCACCAGGGAAATGACAATCAGTGCCCAGGCAGCTGCCAATCAGTGCCATTGAAAAATGCCTGCCAGTGCCAGTGATGCCTATCAGTGAAATCCAGTGCCAGTGCCAGCCATCAGTGCCCATCAATGCCCATCAGTGCCACCTTTCAGTGCCCATCAGTGCTGCCTATCAGTGCCCATCAGTGCTGTCTATCAGTGCCACCCATAAGTACCCATCAGTGCAGCCTTTCAGTGCCCATCAGTGTCGCCTATCAGTGCCCACCAGTGCCACCTATGAGTGCCCATCAGTGCCGCCTATCAATGCCCATCAGTGCTGCATATCAGTGCCACCTATCAGTGCTGCCTATCAGTGCCGCCTATCAGTGCCCATCGTCAGTGCCCATCAGTGCCACCTCATCGGTGCCATCTCATTGGTGCTACCTCATCGGTGCCACCTTATCAGTGCCCACCAGTGCACCTTATCAGTGCCCATCAGTGAAGGAGAAAACGTACTTATTTACAAAATTTTATAACATAAACAACATTTTTCTAAATTTTCGGTCTTTTTTTATTTGTTTAGCAAAAAATAAAAACCGCAGAGGTGATCAAATACCACCAAAAGAAAGCTCTATTTGTGGGAACAAAATGATAAAAATTTAGTTTTTCAGTACAATGTAGCATGATCGCACAATTGTCATTTAAAAAGTGACAGCACTAAAAGCTGAAAATTGGCTTGGGCAGGAAGGTGTATAAGTGCCTGGTATTGAAGTGGTTAATATGTAACACTCCACCTCCTTTGCGAGTCCCAGTCATGCCAGCCTTTCCCTTGGTGTTCTTTATGCTAGGGACAAAATTAATTGGGGAATTTACACGAATTGATATAAAAATGGCTACCTTTATTCTCTCTCATTATCTTAGAATACGTGCTAGTATTTTGTATGTTCAGGTGGTTATCCGATGCTCTCATAAAACACTTGGAGAATGGTGCAAAAAAGATTAATATTTCACCAACTAACAGAACGTTTCCTGCAGAGTTTCAGTAAATGTACAGCATACATAAATTATATTGAGTATAGTCCACATTCCAGCATGCTGTCTTCTAACCAATAAATGTATTTTCTTCTCATTTCTCATTGTATTTGTACAGTTTAAGTTAAGTTATGAGGGATTTGTACACACAGTCATTATATTCCATGGGTTCCGCTCTTGTCCTTCTGCCTCCCCAAGTCACCACCACAACATTTGGTCCCACTCCAGGCCCATCACCCATCATAATGTCACCATCATACCTTCATGTTTATTAGTCCCCTCACCATCACACATCTAGAAAGAAATGCCTGCAGTCTTTGACACTATCATACTACCCAGTAGCTGCTTTGAGATGGGGCCCTGGAGCCGAATCTGTGGTGAGTCATTTAGGTTAAAACTACTGTAGATGCAACCCAGCTGAAGGTAAGCAGGGAAGGCTCCTAAAGTTAAAATCCAACTCTGGCCAATATTTTTCTTTTTATTTTATTTCATTTTAAATAGATCATCTGTACTAAAGACTGCACTTCTTTTTTTATAGACTCCTATCTTTGAAAGAAATCTATTTTATTTTAAATAATTTTATATCAATGACAAGATGTAGTAGACAGTAGGAGACCTTAAACTGCGAGCCTGGAGGGCCATAAGTAGAGTTAAGGTCTAAACATCACACACACCTTTAGAGCCTAGAACATTTTTTTCAGGCGCTTCCAGGGTCACACACTCATCCAGCAGTATCAAGCTTTGTCCTGTAGTACTTAGCAGAGTTTTCTGGGTGTCTCATACGCAATCCCATTCTTTTGTAGATAAAGACAAGCCTTCACCCCAGGGACTCATAA
The DNA here is from genome assembly GCF_042186555.1 of Aquarana catesbeiana. Lineage (NCBI taxonomy): Eukaryota > Metazoa > Chordata > Amphibia > Anura > Ranidae > Aquarana > Aquarana catesbeiana. Next base: position 28,625,098 of record NC_133329.1, read on the forward strand.
CTTATTTCAGGACTTACATGTACTACCCATCCTCTCTCATTCCTTTGCAGGCTTAGAACCAGGTAGACATTTCTCCCTCATCAGTGGTGACCACACTTATGGAAAGTTGTACGCACTTAGTGCCCAATCCTCCATCCCTTTCATACACTGCTCATTCCACAGATTCATTCACTAGCTCCTCTGGGAATAATGGAAACCCATTCATCTTTAAGCTTAGGAACTTTAACTGGAAAGTTCTTAAATACTGTATGTAAAAAAGAAAAATGGTACATTGATACCTTAAATCAAGCACTCAAGTCCACCATAAGAACCTTAATCATATATGGTTGATGGACTTCCATACTGTTTAACAGTCCCACTCACTAGAGTATGTTATATGCTTCTACGATCTCCGGATGTCCATGCAGGGATTTGGTTCTGGCCCTGTGCTCCACCAGGCAAGTTGCCTCTTACCATCAGCAAAGTGATGGTGCTTCTGTTACTGCATCCATAGAATGATCTTCACACCTCAACAAACAGGTTCCTTTATAAGTGCTTGAGGATGCCTCTCCACCATTTAAAGAACAGAGCCGCTGTTTCCATACAACAAGGGGGACATGTAGTCAATTTTCTTGAAGACCCCCCACACACCACCTTTCAAGCTGGCAATCTATTATCAAACCCAGCACAATAAAAATGTTTTAAAACCAAAAATGATTTTTTTTTAACTATAAAATGAATTGCTCTTTTCAAAGTCAAGATTCAGTGATTCCTGAAGGATTGAAGCCAAAACACAGCAGTTAGCATCCCCAGATGATGTGGTTAGCAGTTGCAGCCTTTGGGGTTGATTTATTGAAGACAAACAGGCTATTCACTTTGCAAGGGAGTTTTCAGTTTGTGATTGTGGTTAAAATTCACTTTGCAAAGACTACCTAATCACATGCAAAAAAATAACAATAGAAAAAACAATAATGATTGAGATACATAGTTACAGTACATAGTTAATCTGGTTAAAAAAGACACAAATACATCCAGTTCAACCAACACAGAAAAAAAAACACATACACACAAATAAAAAAACCTCCATATACATACAAACCTCCTTATACCCACAGTTGATCCAGAAGAAGGCAAAAAAAAAAAAACAGTAAAGCTGAACCAATTAGCTCCAGCAGGGGAAAAAAAATTATTTCCTGATTTCAGTCGGATAAAGGAAGGCAATCGGATATTCCCTGGATCAGCTTTGCCTATACAATGTTAGTATCCAATTATATTATGTGAATTTAGGAAAGAATCCAGGCCTTTTTTTAAAACAGGCTATTGAGCTGGCCAGTATTCCACATTTTCACAGCTCTTACTTTGAATGAACCCTTCCATATTTGGAAATGAAATCTCTTTTCCTCTAGAAGTAAAGAGTGCCCCCTTGTCCTCTGTAATGACCTTCAAGTCAATAACACCAAGTTCACTATATGGACCCCTTATGTATTTATACATGGAGATCATATCCCCCTTATGTATTTATACATGGAGATCATATCCCCCCCTTATGTATTTATACATGGAGATCATATCCCCCCTTATGTATTTATACATGGAGATCATATCCCCCTTATGTATTTATACATGGTGATCATATCCCCCCTTATGTATTTATACATGGAGATCATATCCCCCCCTTATGTATTTATACATGGAGATCATATCCCCCCTTATGTATTTATACATGGTGATCATATCCCCCCTTATGTATTTATATATGGTGATCATACCCCCCTTATGTATTTATACATGGAGATCATATCCCCCCTTATGTATTTATACATGGTGATCATATCCCCCCTTATGTATTTATATATAGTGATCATATCCCCCCTTATGTATTTATACATGGTGATCATATCCCCCCTTATGTATTTATACATGGAGACCATATCCCCCTTATGTATTTATACATGGAGATCATATCCCCCCTTAATCTCCTCTTCTCAAAAAAGGAATAAATTCAGTTCCTCTAATCTTTCCTAATAGCTGAGCTCCTCCATGCCCCTTACCAGTTTGGTTGATCTTCTCTGCACTTTCTCCAGTTCCCCGATATCCTTTCCATTAACTGGTGCCCAAAACTGAACTGCATATTCCAGAGGTCTTATTAGTGATTTGGATAGCCTTGCAAAGTAAAAAATTGCCTACAAAATGCAAAGTGAACATCCAGTTTGCCTTTAAAAAATCAACTCCTATGTATTTTTTGAATGACAGGTCTGCGTTGAGTTTGGAATTTCACCTATATTTCACACAAGCCCAGAACTTTTAAACGATAGTTAAAAAAAAAAACCCTAGATAAGGCTATTAGCAGAGATGTCAGACTGATAAAGAAAAAGAAATTCTAAAAGCCTATTTATAACCCGGAAGACCTGGAAAAAAAAAAACACTTGGTTTGATTCATACAGAGAACTTTGTCCTTTGTGTTAAGTTGTAAATGCAAAGTTTGGGCTCACATTAATTGTAGAGGAAAAAAAAATTGTTTTCACTTGCAAGAGGAGCAGTAACAAAGATGTAATAAAAACCGATCAATGTGGAAGTGACAAGACAAGACCGCACATACACAGATGACTGCAAGAACCTGAATATCCCATGTACTAGAGAGACAACATCATCCGAGGTTCAACCAATGTCCAATCTACTACTGGACCAGCAAACGGTCTGAAGGTGATTAGACGAAAAAGGTAAGAGTTGTGCCGGTAAGAGAGAGAGAGAAAAACATGATTCACCGTCGTAGAGGGTGGTGGTGGGGGGGGGGGGGGAGGGGGGGTTGCTGTAACTGCAGTTATTTTTAACCCCTTCATGACAAAGGCAAAACAAATCTTAATGCCTAAACACAGTTTTGAAACTTTGACATGTGTTAGTATGACTGTACATATCATCATAACTACTTAGTTTATCCAGGTGGATAAAACCTTGTTCAGGACAAGTTGGGCTTTCATTTGGTTGTAAATAGTAATGGATATCTACTTATTTATTTTTATTTAATTTTATATATATATATATACATATATATATATATATATATATATATATATATATATATATATATACATATATATATATATATATATATATATATATATATATATATATATATACAGTGGGGACGGAAAGTATTCAGACCCCCTTAAATTTTTCACTCTTTGTTATATTGCAGCCATTTGCTAAAATCATTTAAGTTCATTTTTTCCTCATTAATGTACACACAGCGCCCCATATTGACAGAAAAATACAGAATTGTTGACATTTTTGCAGATTTATTAAAAAAGAAAAACTGAAATATCACATGGTCCTAAGTATTCAGACCCTTTGCTATGACACTCATATATTTAACTCAGGTGTTGTCCATTTCTTCTGATCATCTTTGAGATGGTTCTACACCTTCATTTGAGTCCAGTTGTGTTTGATTATACTGATTGGACTTGATTAGGAAAGCCACACAGCTGTCTATGTAAGACCTTACATCTCACAGTGCATGTCAGAGCAAATGAGAATCATGAGGTCAAAGGAACTGCCTGAAGAGCTCAGAGACAGAATTGTGGCAAGGCACAGATCTGGCCAAGGTTACAAAAAAATTTCTGCTGCACTTAAGGTTCCTAAGAGCACAGTGGCCTTCATAATCCTTAAATGGAAGATATTTGGGACAACCAGAACCCTTCCTAGAGCTGGCTATCCAGCCAAACTGAGCTATCGGGGGAGAAGAGCCTTGGTGAGAGAGGTAAAGAAGAACCCAAAGATCACTGTGGCTGAGCTCCAGAGATGCAGTCAGGAGATGGGAGAAAGTTGTAGAAAGCCAACCATCACTGCAGCCTTCCACCAGTCGAAGCTTTATGGCAGAGTGGCCCGACGGAAGCCTCTCCTCAGTGCAAGACACATGAAAGCCCGGATGGAGTTTGCTAAAAAACACCTGAAGGACTCCAAGATGGTGAGAAATAAGATTCTCTGGTCTAATGAGACCAAGATAGAACTTTTTGGCCTTAATTCTAAGCGGTATGTGTGGCGAAAACCAGGCACTGCTCATCACCTGTCCAATACAGTCCCAACAGTGAAGCATGGTGGTGGCAGCATCATGCTGTGGGGGTGTTTTTAGCTACAGGGACAGGACGACTGGTTGCAATTGAGGGAAAGATGAATGTGGCCAAGTACAGGGATATCCTGGACAAAAACCTTCTCCAGAGTGCTCAGGACCTCAGACTGGGCCAAAGGTTTACCTTCCAACAAGACAATGACCCTAAGCACACAGCTAAAATAATGAAGGAGTGGCTTCACAACAACTCTGTGACTGTTCTTGAATGGCCCAGCCAGAGCCCTGACTTAAACCCAATTGAGCATCTCTGGAGAGACCTAAAAATGGCTGTCCACCAACGTTTACCATCCAACCTGACAGAACTGGAGAGGATCTGCAAGGAGGAATGGCAGAGGATCCCCAAAGCCAGGTGTGAAAAACTTGCTGCATCTTTTCCAAAAAGACTCATTGCTGTATTAGATCAAAAGGGTGCTTCTACTAAATACTGAGCAAAGGGTCTGAATACTTAGGACCATGTGATATTTCAGTTTTTGTTTTTTTTAATAAATATGCAAAAATGTCAACAATTCTGTGTTTTTCTGTCAATATGGGGTGCTGTGTGTACATTAATGAGGAAAAAATGAACTTAAATGATTTTAGCAAATGGCTGCAATATAACAAAGAGTGAAAAATTTAAGGGGGTCTGAATACTTTCTGTCCCCACTGTATATATATATATATATATATATATATATATATATATATATAGATATATATATCTATAGATATATATATATCTATATAGATCTATATAGATATATATATATATCTATATAGATCTATATAGATATATATAGATATATATATATATAGATATATATATATATATATATATATAGATATATAGATATATATCTATCTATATATACATATATATATACACACACATATATATATATATATATATATATATATATATATATATATAGATATATAGATATAGATATAGATAGATATCTATATCTATATCTATATATCTATATATAGATATATAGATATATATCTATATATACAGTATACATTACTATTTCAGGCCAATTTTTAAATTCCTTTGATGATGATATATATATTTTTTAAATGTAGCTGTATCTTACTCGCTAATGCCATGACCTACCACAAAAGAACAACCCTAAACAAATTACACTGCTCCTAACAATCGCAAAGATACTACGTGTAAATTATTTGTTGTTTGTCCAGAAACAATAATTGACTATTTGCTTTCTACCTTAAAGTGTTACTAAACCCACAACAGTAAATCAGTCTGTATATGCAGTAAAGCATGCTTGTTATACTCACTGTGGAACTTAAGGGGGTTAATCCTCTGCATTGTGTAAAAAGGCTGTTTGATCTTGTATGTACAGATCCTCCCCCTCCTGCACTGTCTCCCTGGACAAGTCCAGGAAAGACAGAGCCTTTGGAGTCACTCTGCACATGTTCAGTTTGGTGTGTATTGCTAGAGAGTTTTTTTTTTTCTTGGGAGGGTGCATGTGATCAGCACAGGGCCAATCAGCACTGTCCAGACAGAGGGTCAGGGATCCTGCAGCCTCATAGGACAGCTCAGTACAGTATGAAACCTCCTCTTAGAAGCTTCACCAGGAACTGATAGAAGTCACAAGACTGCTATATACTGCTGATGAGAAAAGGTATTTAGAAGTTTATATTTACTAAAATAATTGCATTTCCATGTTCTGTGTACTGTGGGAGACCAGATATAGGGATTGCAGGCTCCTGGGTTTAGTAACACTTTAACTAAAACCGGTGCTAAATCTTAAAAAAATGCTTTTTATTAACCTACCCTAATTACACTGACCCTGACATTGACTCTGAGTATGACCTTTGACACTAATCTTGACCCCCAACCCTGACACTGAAACCCAATGCTTCGACATAAGGATGTGTCATCGGGGGCCCTTAATGACGCATCCTTATGTCGAAACTTTGGGTGGAGCTAAGGACGTGTGACGCAAGACTCTGACCAGAGACACGGCAGCATACCTGGTGGTCCAGTGTGGTGGCAATCCCTGGTGGTCCTGGCGGCATCCTGGTGGTCCTGGGTGGGCATCCAAGGAGGCCCCCCTTGTCAGGACCCCCCTTGTCAGGAGAGCAGCCGATCGGCTGACCACAGTTAAAATGGATGCAGCCAGACTCAGTTGAGGGAGATTTCTGCAGCACATTTGGCAAGTACAGAATCACAGTATATATAAAAAAATATGCAAAGTGGTTGAAGGGAAGCTTCAGAATGGCAAAGATGTTTTTATTACAAATGATGTGAGCAAACTTCAGTTCCTCTTTAACCACTACTACCCCCCCCCCCAAAAAAAATACATTCTGCTACTCCTCCAGAGTATGGCGATACCACGTGTGAGAATTTTACACAGCCTGGCCACATAGAGAGGCCCAACATGCAGGGAGCACCATGAGGAGTTCTAAGAGCATAAATTGCACATCTAATTGAGCACAAGGGGAGATATGTAAATATCCATGGAAAAAGACCCAGTCCAATGGGGCCGCATATTTGTGTTAGGTCGGCGTGAAGGGGTTAAATGAAAACAGATAATATGAAGTGTTAAGTAATTAGATAATATTAAATATAGATTTTTTTTCCTTGGCACTGTCCCTATCAATTATTTTAGTTCTGTCTTCTTTTTTATTCTTCATGAATTCATCTTCACAGAGGATGATGGAGACGAAACATAAGGTTGGCATTTTCTCCAGATCCGATAGGAAGGATTACGCTTGGCTGATATCCATTCTCAAATCGCAAGACTGTAGTGATTGGGTCCAGGATGTCAGATCCACTGTCATATCTAACACATTAACGGCATTCATAGGTGATGCATCTGAGTGCACATTTGGAATTCTGTACCACACCAAGAACAGAGGAGGAGTCAACATTTCTGATATAACCGGAGCCCTCTACGATGAAGAGATGAAAATCCTACATGATTTACTTGGTAAGGGATAGATCAATACACACTGTACATAAATAGCAATTTCAATTGTAATTCCCCTGTACACATTTCATTATTCAAAAAAAAAATGATCGCAGCTTCACCTCATTCACCTTCTAAATGAATATTCTCTACTTTTTTCGTTTTTTTTTGGTTATGCTCCATTTTATACCTAAAAACATTTTACATATTAACTCTTTTTTTAGGAGGAGATGGCTGACACACCGACTCCCGAGCTGACAGGCAGGGAGGGAGGGGGAGAGAGGAGAGACTGCAGGATGACGGAGTCACCTAAACTGACCACGGTATCAGGGATCAGCAGCCATGATTATCGTGGTCAGTTTACATAAGGGAACACAGGAATACAGTAGGCAGGATCAACCAGGTTTTCTAGAACACAGAGAGGGACAAATGACACAGCACAAGTACTATGCTGTGTATCCTGCTTTAAAGGATCAGCAACCCTGCTTGGTTCCTGGCGTTGAAGAGCATGTACACGAAAGGAGAGGTACTCCCACGTTCAAGACAAGTAGGCCCCACCCACATGTTGGTGTTGGACTAGGCGGTGATTATATTAGATATTTCTTGGATGACTTGTCTATTTTTAGCTTTGTCTATCTATAATTTTATTGTATGGAATAAAAATGATATCTTTATAATACATTTGTGCTAAAATGGTTGTAAAGACTGTTTTTTTTACCTTCATGTATGCATGAAGGTAAAAAACCTTTAGGCGTGTTGCTCCCACCACAGGCCTCCCTCATACTCACCTAAGCTCCCTCCCAACCCAGTGATATGCACGAGAACCTCGGCTATTCCAAGACTCCCTCTCCTCATTGGCTTAGACAGCTGCTGTCAATCACAGCCAGTGAGCCAATGAGGAGAGAGCGGGGTGGGGGCACCTCGGCTCTATGTGCCTTATGGACATATAGGACAGAGCTCAGGATCGAGTACACAAGTGGGTTGCTATTGGGGGCAATGGTCAAGGGGAAGGAACCAGGGGTGCTGCTGGGGGACCCGAGAAGAAGTGGTTTGGGGCTGCTCTGTATAAAACCAATATACAGAGCAGGTAAGTATGACATGTTTGTTTTTTGTTTTTTTTTAAGCCGAACCTTTAATATCACTTTAAGTTGAATACCTTGAAAGTCCATTTACTTCTATACTTTTCCATTTTTGACAAAATCTCCATTAACCTAGCTCGGAGAAACATAAGTGTAACTACTCTTTTAAAACATCAACTCAGACTTTATATATACGGTTTCCATTATTATTTGCAAGCACCGTGATCATCCCTTCCCAACTTCTCTCCTTTGTGAATACTTGATTATTTGGGGTAAGGTGCTAAATACTAGGTGTTTACCTTAGTCAGACACAATTCTACAATTAACTCCACTATGTGTATCTACAGGGAAGGAAAATTTCATAGTGGCGATTGATGATCTGAAAGACAGCAGTTATGAGGAGAAGAGACGAATATTGAATATTCAGCCCAGCATCGGAACATTGGCCTGTGACCTTCTTCTCATTTCAAACACAGAGAAAACAAACACACCAACACTGGTAACAAAACTGAAAAATCTTCGACCTTTCCACTCCACGTCAGGTATATAATATGAATTATCCTTTATGTGAAATGATAAAACTCTAATGCCACATGTTTGATTTGTTACGATTTTGCTTATAAACACATTTGGATATCCAACATGAGAGTTATCAATATAAAACCAAACAAAATTTGGAAGCTTCCAATGTATTTTAAATACGTTCAGCAACCGTTCTCTATTTAACCATTTATTTTGTTTTTCTTTCCGTTTAATTTTCATATTAAAATAAAACACTTTTTTTTTTCAGAAAAAGTACCAGAAGTCCACCACAGTCATGATGGTCTTTTCTGCAGCAATGATATAAAGGATAACATCAAAATCAAGACTCCAAACTTCAAAAATAAAAACCCTGAGTTTTCATCCAGATGTGAGAGTCCTATGACACAGAACAATACTCCTGAGGTTCAGATGAACGTTTGTGCTCCTGTGATGTCCAGCAGATCAAAGGATGATGAGGAGCCCATCTACATGAATCTTCTTCCAGGCTTTGATAGTTCTGAGAGGTTGGCTAGCTTTGACAATCCCAATTGCTGCGGCAACATTGAGAATCTTCAGAACTCCTCCAGCAATGAGAATCTGAGGACATGGGGTAGGTCTGAGAGTTGTGAGACAGTGAACAGGAACGAGGGTCCAGAAACATGTAGCGGCTTGAAGACTTTAGACACAGGGAATGTTTGTGTGAATCCTAATGTACCATTTGGAGATGAGCTCTTCAAGGAAATGCTTGAAAAAATACGCATCAAGCAAAACTCTGAAACACAGCCCAGCTACAATAATTCTGAAACAGTGTCCAAGAGCGAGAAGCCTCCTACATTGTGCAACCATAAGAATTCACAATCAACATGCAATAATAAGAGCCCTGAGAAACATTCAAACACCCCAAAACCCAAGATATGGTTCTATGATGAGAATACCCAATCCTGGCGCAGAAATGAGAATCTTGAAACACTGTCCAGTGATAACAATGCAAAGACACCATCCACATCCACTCCTAGTAGTTATGTCCCACAGCCCAGTAAAGGGAATCTTAGAACACAGACAGAGCCATTGACCAAGAATAAAAACCCAGAGAGAATATCCAACAATGACAATATGAAATGGTACTTTAATGAAACTAGTCAGACGTGGTACAGAAAGTAGAAAGTATGACCAAGCCACGCAAACTGTGACACAGACCAGATACAGTGTTTTTTGTTTGAAAAACATTTTGTATTATCTTGTTTTTAACTGATATAAAAACATCTTATCTGCTGGAAATATGCACTGACAGATATGTTTTGACATACAAATACCATCCAAAACTGGTCAGATGTATGTTATCATGCATTTTGGGCTTTTGAGCGAATCAAGCTGCATCCATGATGGTTCATTGGAGTACCTGTGCCCATGAACCTTTAGACAGAGGTAACTATGATTTACTAAACAACTTTAACAAGGTCCAAAAAGCATTACACGGTAATTACATGATACTATGTGCTACTGGATGCTCCTGATCTTAGTAGAAATTAATTGTGGTATTTTTTTAACAAAATAATTTATAAAAAAAGTAGAAATTTATTAGAACATTGTTAAAAACAAACATCCAAAGGTAAGTATTGATATTACAGTACTAATACAAGTGCAGACTGATTTCATCTCTACATGTTTCACCTTGGTAATTGGCTTCTTCAAGAGAATTTATTGATATCAGGCACAGTGAGCACTAAAAATAGAAAGAATTTTTAGAAGGATAGGACAATAAACAGTCACAAAACATCATAAGTATATAACAACAGTTTACAAGTTAGAAACATTCCTGAATTTGGCAGAATGCATAGCGCCAAAACCACAATTGATCATATTGATTACCTGTATGTTTAAAAACTATTTGTGTGTAAATTGAGGCTCCAGAATCATAGGGATATGAAAAATCGGATCATCAGGTATAGCCATAGAGGGGGATGTATCTAAAGTACAGCCACTGGTAATGGTCCGAAACTGAAAGGTTGAGTGATGGAGACAATTAGACCTAGGGTGAAGAATAATCCCCAAACCAATTTTAATTCCCATCCCACAAAAGTAATCTATAACTTTTACCCTATACCAGGAATCCTTTGAAAAGTTCCCAGGCTAGAAGGTTGACTTTTCACCTCCAATTCCAAAAAGGGATGAATAGAAAGACAAAAGATGATAAGAGAGATAGGATGAACTCATTTCTGAACTTTCATGAAGTCAAATCATGACCCCTGAGACAGAAAGATAATAAGGAATCCAATCAATAATTAAATATTCCAAAGCCTGAGGACCAACAACAACACAATTCCACAAGGATAAGTAAAGTTACCTTAAATCAGAGCTTCAACAACCAATCTCTCCCCTATTTATATAAGGGGAGATAATATAATATAATATAATATAATATAATATAATATAATATAATATAATATAATATAATATAAAGCTATCTATATTACCCCCCACATTGGCATACGAGCCCGACTGGCACACTAACCAACTGAGGGTCATAGTAACCCATACTCATGGTGGCCTCAAGCAGTCATTTGGGGCTGAAGGAAACAAAAAAAAAAAAAACAAAAAAAACCTGATATTTACAGAGCCAGGGGACAGGCTGCATATGCTCAGTTTGGTGTGCTCAGTTTGGAGAGTTTTTTTTTTCTTGGGAGAGTGCATGTGATCAGCACAGGGCCAATCAGCACTGTCCAGACAGAGGGACAGGGGTCCTGCAGCCTCATAGGACAATTGTGGGATAATGAAAACTCCTCCTTCAAGCTTTAACCAGACAGTCATAGAAGTCACAAGACTGCTATATACCGATGATAAAAAAAAAGGTATTTAGCCGTTTCTGTTTACTAAAGTAATTGTATTTCTATGTTCTGTGTACTGTGGGAGACCAGGCCAGGGCCGTTTTTAAGGCAGGGCAAAAGGGGCAGATGCCCTGGGTCCTGTCATTGTTGTGGGGCCCAAAGCAGCTGCCTCATACTTGCCAACTATCCCAGTTTAAATTTCCTCGCCCGTTGAAGTTTGAGTCCCGTGCTGTGTCCAGATATCTCAGTGTGAACTGCCGCTACTAATGCTGCCCAGCTCTGCCTTATTGTTTTGTACAAATGACTCACCTGCAGACACTGTGTTTACATGTAAATAACCGGCAATCATATGTAAATAGCGGCAGCATTCATATGTAAATAGATGCATCAGGTGGCATAGATATGTAAATAAAGGCAACATTCATATGTATATCATGCTCCCTACAGTGAGGAGATGATGTGTTGTAACCTCTAGCAACCAATCAGTGAGCAGTATTACTGTACAGTAATCTCTAGCAACCAATCAGTGAGCAGTATTACTGTACAGTAATCTCTAGCAACCAATCAGTGAGCAGTATTACTGTACAGTAATCTCTAGCAACCAATCAACAAGCAGAAATCATGTGCTGTAACATCTAGCAACTAATCAGTGAGCCTTAATGTGTGCTGTAACCTCTAGGAACCAGTCAGTAAGCGGTAATGATACAATGTAACCTCTGGCAACCAATCGCTGCCTGATCTGATACAGTAAACTGATTTTAAGTCTAGTTGCTAGACTTAGCCCCCCCCCATACAATAAATAGACATACAATAAATACCCTGTTTCCCCGAAAATAAGACCTAGCGTGATTGTCAGTGATGGCTGCAATATAAGCCCTACCCCCCAAATAAGCCCTACCCTGTTTCCCCGAAAATAAGCCCTACCCTGAAAATAAGACCTACAAGGACTTTAACTAGGGCTTATTTGGGGGGTAGGGCTTATATTGCAGCCATCACCGACAATCACACTAGGTCTTATTTTCTGGGAAACAGGGTATTTATTGTATGTCTATTTATTGTATGGGGGGGGGGGGGGCTAAGAAAACGTTTGCCCAGGGTCCAATCAATATTAAAGACGGCCCTAGACCAGATATAGTGAATGCAGAGTCCTGGGTTTAGTAACACTAAAGTAAAAAAAAATCTTCTGCTTTTAGAACCAGTTTGAGTAGATATATGAGGTGAACAGGAGGTATTGGTGTTTAATATATTTAGTATGAGATACTTGTATATAAACAAATAATAGCAGGTAATCCTATGGTTTTAATAATGTTTAATATGAATGGGAATAAAACAATAAAACATTGTGGATTCCTAATTATTTTGTTGGTGTACTTATGACTCGCTGTACTTTTCAAGTCTCATGTTTTAAAAAAAAGAAAAAAAAACATATTGTGTATTTTTTATGTGATGCTACAAAATTGAAAACAAAATGCCCTGGAATGATAGATTTTTTTTTTTGTTTTATCAAACAAATAGTAATGTTAAAAAAAAAAAAAAAAAAAGATAAAAAATAGGGAGAGAAGGGGAGGAGTAAATAAAGACTAATTAAGGCTGTGTAGGGATTTTTTTTAGTTAAAAAAATCCAAAGTGCAAATATTCCAATTTCACTTCAATTTAAAGTGACATGTGAAACACTGGCTTCCGATCGCCCAGCGAATTAAATTCAAAATACCAAAAGCAACATACAAAGCCATCCACAACTCTGCTCCAAGCTAAATTCACCAATCTTGTCTTCAAATATCACCCAAACCTTCCTCTCAAGACCTCCTGCTCTCAAATTTTCTTATCTCCTCCTCCCATGCTCATCTCCAGGACTTCTCCAGAGCCTCTCCCATCCTCTGGAACTCTCTACCTCAATCTGTCCATCTATCTCCTACTCTGGCTCCCTTCAAGTGATCCCTGAAAACTCATCTCTTCGGGCAAAGCCAATCACGCCTCCAACTAAGCTTTTATCACTTCCATCAGTTTATCCCCCACAGTCACAACCTTTTGTACCACTTGCCGCGCCCTATTAGATTGTAAGGGCCCTCTTAACCCTCTTGTATTGTATTTGCATTGTCTCCCTTTATATTGTAAAGAGCTGCATAAACTGCTGGCGCTATATAAATCCTGTATAACAATATAATAATAATAATAATGTTATGAGATGAGTCTCATTTTTTTTTTTTTTTTTTTTACACGGCATTGCCTTTTAAAATATTGAAGCAAAATATAAAAATGTTTTAAAATTTAGAATTTTTAGACTGAGCCCAACTATGCGCCATACAGACCATCAGATAAGATGTAAAAGGTTTTATTATTTTATTTCTTGAAAAAATATAAAGTGAAAAAGGTCATAAAACCTAGAGAAGAATGAGGAAAACAATGTTAAAGATTGTGCTGTGCTTGTAAAAAGAACAATTAAAAATATAAAATGTATAGATATCTTGGCAGCCTTCAAGGACACTTCCCCCTGCTGTAAATCCTGGAATGTTCACATCTCATATGTCAATAGACAGAGGATGGTTATATGTCAACTCTTTAAAATATGCTGCCTGAATAATTCTCCCAATTGGCCAATGAGATTCAGGTTACAAAATGAAACTCTATAAGCTTTAACTTAGAAATTCTCCCTCTATGACCAATGGATAAATTCATGCATTGCATGAATCTATCTATGGCCGCCGCTGCCACCCCCTATTCAGGCGCCCGGCCCCTTTTCGGGCGCCCGGCGCCTGAATTACAGCGGGGGGGGGGTGTTTTTGAAGCACCTGATTAAAGCCATAGGCTCTAATAGGCATAAAAAAAAAGGTGACCTGCGACCGCCATGCTTGGCACTTGCAGTTCACCCGGGTGTAATAGAACAGCAAATGAATATTCAATGTCCTAACGCTGAACCGTCTCTCCGCCAATCAGGTGCTCGGGTCTGTTACCCATCACCTGATTGGCTGAAACAACAGGCGCTGTGATTTAACACCTGATGGGAGGAGAGGACGGGAAGAGACACGTGAACACACCGCACGGAGGACACAACAACGCTTACCGCCATCACCCGCTGCCCCAAAAGACAGGGTAAGTGCCGGGCAGACGGCGAGGTGGTGGGGTGGTCACAGTAGCGGCATTGGATGGGCAGAGTGGCAGCATTTGATGGGCACAGTGGTAGCATTGGAAGGCACAGTGGCAGTGCTTGATAGGCACAGTGGCAGCATTTGATGGGCACAGTGGCAGTGCTTGATGGGCACAGTGGCAGCATTTGATGGGCACAGTGGCAGCATTTGATGGCACAGTGGCAGTGCTCAATGGGCACAGTGGCAGCGTTTGATGGGCACAGTGGCAGCATTTGATGGGCACAGTGGCAGCATTTGATAGCACAGTGGCAGCGCTTGATTGGCACAGTGACAGCATTTGATGGGCAAAGTGGCAGCATTTGATGGCATAGTGGCAGCATTTGATGGGCACAGTGGCAGCCTTTTATGGATACAGTGGCGGCATTTGATGGCACAGTGGAAGCATTTGATGGGCACAGTGGCAGCATTTGCTGGGGACAGCGGCAGCATTTGATGGCACAGTGGCAGAGTTTGATGGGCACAGTGGCAGCCTTTGATGGGCACAATGGCAGCATTTGATGGTACAGTGGCAGCATTTGATGACACAGTGGCAGCATTTGATGGCACAGTGGCAGCATTTGATGGGCACAGTGGCAGCCTTTGATGGGCACAATGGCAGCATTTGATGGTACAGTGGCAGCATTTGATGGCACAGTGGCAGCATTTGATGGGCATAGTGGCAGCCTTTTATGGACACAGTGGCGGCATTTGATGGCACAGTGGCAGCATTTGATGGGCACAGTGGCAGCATTTGATGGCACAGTGGCAGCGTTTGATGGGCACAGTGGCAGCCTTTGAAGGGCACAATGGCAGCATTAGATGGTACAGTGGCAGCATTTGATGGGCACAGTGGCAGCGTTTGATGGCACAGTGGCAGCATTCGATGGGCAGAGTGACAGCATTGGATGGCACAGTGACAGCATTTGATGGGCACAGTGGCAGCCTTTGATGGGCACAATGGCAGCATTTGATGGTACAGTGGCAGCATTTGATGGCACAGTGGCAGCATTTGATGGGCATAGTGGCAGCCTTTTATGGACACAGTGGCGGCATTTGATGGCACAGTGGCAGCATTTGATGGGCACAGTGGCAGCATTTGCTGGGGACAGTGGCAGCATTTGATGGCACAGTGGCAGCGTTTGATGGGCACAGTGGCAGCCTTTGAAGGGCACAATGGCAGCATTAGATGGTACAGTGGCAGCATTTGATGGGCACAGTGGCAGCGTTTGATGGCACAGTGGCAGCATTCGATGGGCAGAGTGACAGCATTGGATGGCACAGTGGCAGCATTGGAAGGCACAGTGGCAGCGCTTGATGGGCACAGTGGCACCATTTGATGTACACAGTGGCGGCATTTGATGGCACAGTGGCAGCACTTGATGGGCACAGTGGCAGCATTTGCTGGGGACAGTGGCAGCAATTGATGGCACAGTGGAAGCATTTGATGGGCACAGTGGCAGCCTTTGATGGGCACAATGGCAGCATTTGATGGTACAGTGGCAGCATTTGATGGCACATTGGGTTTTTTAATGGGCACAGTGGCTGCCTTTAAAGGGCACAGTGGCTGCATTTGTTGGCACAGTGGCTGCTTTTAAAGGGCACAGTGGCTGCAATTGATGGGCACAGTGGCTGCAATTGAAGGGTACAGTGGCGGCATTTGATGGCACAGTGGAATTGATGTTTTTTTTCAGTATTTTTCAGTTTGTTTTTCTCCCCCCAAAAATTTTGAGCACCAGCCGCCAATGGATTCTATTTTATTTATTTATTGGGGTAAATCTATGCAAATTTCTTTTTATACTAGGTTCACATCTAGCCATTTCCTGTGTGCCATGTTTGCATGGGTACAGCACCTTATCCATTTGAATGGACTGATGTACCTGCAGGAAACACAGGAAATAGGTCCCTGTACCTTTTCAAAATTGCAGCCGCACTACAACCACATGTACCCCATGTGGTTTCATGCACTTACCTCTTCAGATGTATGGTGGTGCCATTAAGAATTAATGGCAACCCTGCGCATCTGCTAAAGAGAAGCTTGTTTTTCCTGTGGGTGCGGGAATGCATATAAATGTCATACGTGTGAACCTAGGCTTACGAATTAGTTGCAATTGGTCACGTTCAACCAAACTTCCTTCATTAATGTTGAAAACATTCACAATTTATCCAAGCAGTATGCTTACTTCTAATTGACAGTTCCTGGGCACAATAATCCTTCAGTTTCACATCTAAAAATGTATGCAGGTGATGTTTAGTAGGGAAAATTCTGTGTTTTGCTAAGACTAATCTACTGTTTATATGTCTGTCAACTGATTTCCTTGAAAAGGTTGGTTGAAAAGGTTGGTTCAAGGTGAACTGAACTTTGAAGATGTGTCCAAAAAAATAGCAGGCAGTAAGCAAATCAATTGGTTATCCATATTGAATGTGGTCTACCTTCAGCTGATCTTTTCCCTATTATTGACTTACCATGCTTTGTTCTGCATGGTGTCTCTGTGTGGAGGAGGCCATCTTGGTAAAGGCAGAGCTTTGATTCCTATTTTTAGAACCTCCAGTAAGGAGAACACTGAGCAGCAAAACAGTCCAAACCTTACTCCAAATCTCCTGAGACTAGCAGTCAACAGAGCCTTAGCTCTCAAACTTATACGCACTTTAATGGCATCCCAGTCTTCATCTGTAGGGTTCAATATTGAGTTGGCCCACCCTTTGCAGCTATAACAGCTTCAACTCTTCTGGGAAGGCTGTCCACAAGGTTTAGAAGTGTGTCTATGGGAATGTTTGACCATTCTTCCAGAAGCACTTTTGTGAGGTCAGGCACTGATGTTGGACGAGCAGGCCTAGCTCACAGTCTCCACTTTAATTCATCCCAAAGGTGTTCTATCGGGTTTAGGTCAGGACTCTGTGCAGGCCAGTCAAGTTCCTTCACCCTAAACTCACTCATACATGTCTTTATGGACCTTGCACTGGTCCAAATCATTTGGTGGAGGGGGGCATTATTGTGTGGGGTTGTTTTTCAGAGGTTGGGCTTAGGAGCTCTTAAGGCATCAGCATACCAAGACATTTTGGACAATCTGATGCTCCAATCTTTGTGGAAACAGTTTGGGGTTGGCCCCTTCCTGTTCCAACATGACTGGGCACCAGTGCACAAAGCAAGGTCCATAAAGACATGGATGAGTGGGTTTGGGGTGGTGGCACTTGACTGGCCTGCACAGAGTCCTGACCTCAACCCAATAGAACACCTTTAACAAATGCTCTTCTGGAAGAACGGTTAAACATTCCCATAGACACACTCCTTAACCTTGTGGACAGCCTTCCCAGAAGAGTTGAAGCTTTTATAGCTGCAAAGGGTGGGCCAACTCAATATTAAACCCTACTGACTAAGACTGGGATGCCATTGAAGTTCATGTGCGTGTAAAGGCAGGTGTCCCAATACTTTTGGTAATAAAGTATATGAAGCTGTGAGCACAGAAATGTCACGTACCATTATTTACCAATAAGTATCCCGCTATATTTCAGAAGAAATTCTTGACATAATCAAGCATGATTGGTGCTTAATCAGCTGCAGTGGAAGGAGAGAAAAGCATTGGAGGACTAACAGACCTTCTTAAACTCCAAAAGGAGGGCCTGTGACCTGCCTAATGCTATAACATAGTTTGAGAGACCGTTGGGTGCCAATGAAGTGAAGCCTTGTTGTGTGGGAGCTGTCTCGCTTAATCTACTGAGCTTGTTTGAAGTTTTCCTTCATTACACTACGTGTGCAAATCTAAATGTTCCCAGTGCCTCTTTGCCTATGTTGTTCTGGAGTACCTAAATGTGTGTGGGCAGCAGGAAGGGATTATAAACATACACTTAATGGTCCATAGAATCCAGCAATTTCTTGCTTGCAGCCAACATTTTACATGTGAATCTCTTCTTCTTCTGTGCCACCATTTTGGATCCAGGATCATTGGGAACCAGGTGTTAGTTCCTAAGTTTGGCACTTGGTCTCCTTGTGACACGCCACTATATAATGCTTTACAATTGGGAAATCACTCATAAATTACGGCAATCTTGTGACATGCCAGCATTTATTGCCCGGAGGCCTTCTGGGATCTGTGATGTGGATATTCCAGAAGGCTGTAGGAAGCTGAGAGAATGTCATTCTCACCTAGGGGTCCTCTTCAGTCTTCCCCTTGTTTACATTGCCTTGTTCCCTAGCCCTGATGAAGAGAGAAACCTGAGCCTCAGAAACACGTTGGCTTTATCTTCTGTCTTTATGTTATGAAACATAAACTCTCTACTGGACCTACTCCAGACTTGTAGTGCTCTCAAAATTTGCGTTTTCTCTCAGCAAGAAATGGAATGCAGCTAAAAAAACAGATAGATTTGGCTGTGACCCACCGTCAATTCAAACTTCTTCTATTCATCACCACAGCAGCCAAACAGACCATTGCGAAAGCCTGGAAACCCCCTCCTTTATGCATTCTAGCAATGAAACACAGAATCACTCAAGCTATGGGTCACGCCAAGATTGCGGCAGTCCCATTAGGCAAAGTTTCCTCCTACGAAAAACTGTGGAGGTCCTGGACCACTCAATACCAACCCCCGGACTTTAATAACTCACCGTGACCTATTGATTATACAGGCCATGGTCCTCTCTAGGGACTCCTCTGACCTCCACTCCCCCCTCTCCTTTTTTCTGGCTTACTTATTTCCTACTGCCACCTACCCTCCCCTCCTCCAACCCACTAAGCAACCTACCTACATCTCGACTGGGATAAGATGTGGCCTTAGTCCCCCACGACCCCTGTGCTCTTTTTATAGGACTATTTTTACAGCCTAGCTTTGATCCAATTTACAACATGTTCTGCATAGCACTACTTTGTTGGACCTAGCTTCCTCCTTATTGCCTTTGACAAATATTATGTTGTGTTGACTTGTTATTTGAACTTTCCTGATTGGACTTGTTTGTCATGTGTTTTGGTATGTATATTGAAATATGTTCAATAAAACATCTGAACAAGAAAAAAAATAATAAAATGACACGACTTAGGTAACTGTAACAAACTGTTGATTCTAAGGTCCCTGAGGAGGACACACAGCCAGAATTCGAGGTTAGAAGAAACTCATATATTGAGGAAAGGGTTCTTTATTTTTTGAGCAGTAAACATGTTGAATATACAGGACTATGGGAATTGTTAGATAATACAAAATCTCACACACGTAGGTTGAACTGGATGGACCTGTATCGTACTTCAATTTGATAAACTCTGTACCTATGTAGCATGTTATTTTATAAGAGGGAGTGGAGAGGAAGTGGCTGAGAAAAGGTTTGAATACAGGAGATAGCCTGCTTCAAGTTCTGTTTAGTGCTCTGACACTTTCTCTTTAGAAGAGAAGACTTAACATGATAGAGAGATCCCAAAGGTCGCTGGATAGCTGGAGGTGTTAGGGGAACAAGGAAAAAATAATTCAAGGAACGAACTGCGAAATAAACAGGATCATAAAGGGGGACAAAGTACAGACCTCACTAATAACACCACCAGCCACCTCTGTACCGGGCTGATCAACTCTAAACTTCCATCGTTTAATGAATATACTGTGAACATTTACAGATAGAATGTTACACAGCAATAGGACAGTCACCTAATGAGAACACAGGGACACAAACCACGCCAGGACAACCAGAAATCTGCTGGAGAGACACCACTTCCAGAACCTCATCATCCAGAAAGGTATGGCCTGACTGAGCCCATAGTTTAGTTATGGGAGGACAAAAAATGGGGTGAGATTTTTTTTTTTTAACATCTGGGTACATCAGTGGTAACGTTGTACCTTTATAGATAGACATACGTGCAAGTCTCACCTCTATGGCTAGGGCAGGACGATGGGGCTGGGAACTTAACATCTGGGTACATCAGTGGTAACATTGTACCTTCATAGACAGACATACGTGCAAGTCTCACCTCTATGGTTAGGGCAGGGCGATGGGGCTGGGAACTTAACAACTTAACAGCAGAGGTCTCACCTTTGGGTCTTGGGAAAAAATAAATTGATAAAATGCATTATTCTGTATATATATATATTAGGGTTGCACCGATACTAATATCGATATTGGTGCCGATACCGAGTATTTGCACAAGTATCGGTACTCGTGCAAATGCACCGATACCTGAAACCAATACTTTCAGGCTCGGCTCTTTGAGCTGTCAGTGGGTCTCCCCTGTGTTAAAGAAGTCCGGTAATTGGAGCTGTCAAAAAAAAAAAAAGAAAGCAGCCGGCAATGTTTATTAACAACATTGCTCAGCCCTGAAACACTAAAATAAAAAGAAACATTGTTTCTTTTTGTATATTTCTGTTTCTTCATCTGCAGATCAAACGGATGAACAAATGTTCCTCTGTTTAACCCCTTAATAACCCCATAATTTACTCTAATCAGCCTTAATTAACCCCCTATTCTCCTCCATTTAATTATTATTTTCCTGCTTTCTTTCTTTTGTTCACATCTATTTTATAAATGATAAACAATTAAAACTTTTTTTTGTTTTTGTTTGCTTTGTTAGTGAATATTTTTACACATATATTAACATATATTTACACATTTCACATTGAAAAAGTGCTAAATTGAAAAAAATCAATTGTAAAAAATATGGTATCGGTGCATCCCTAATATATATATATATACATATATATATATACACACATGTATATATATATATATATATATATATATATATATATATATATATATATATATATATATATATATATATATATATATATATATATATATATATATATATATATATATATATATATATATATATATATATATATATATATATAGTTATTTTTTTAATTTTTTTTTATTCAGTGGTAACTGAATATTAGGGGTCTATTTTTGGATGCTTTCATTCAACCTTCACACAGCTTTCATCCAAGACTCACACATTATTTTTCAAGTTGAATTTCAAGATGTGTGAATCATGGAAAAATCCTATTGACCTCCCAATGTGTGTTAAATAGATTATGACAGTTATTACAAAACGAATGTTCCAGGTAAGTTGTGTGACTTGAATTTGTAAGGTGTAATTTTTTTTCTAATTATGGAGAAAATGTCTTTGATGGGGTGCAACCAAAATTGATAGTTAGTGTCTATCTAATGTATATACCAATTTGTTAAAATAAAGTGATTGTAAACCCTTATTTTATTTTTTTAATAACTTATTTTATTTTAATAACAAACATGTTATACTTACCTGTGCTGTGTAATGGTTTTGCACAGAGCAGCCCCAATTCCTCCTTTTCTCGGGTACCCCGCTGGTGCTCCTGGATCCCCCCCCCCTCTGTCCAGTGCCCACCATAGCAAGCTGCCATAGACACACACAGTGTGGCTCAAGCCCCCACCCCTGCTCACTGGCACATTGCTGGATCGAGGCGGGGCTCAGGTAAGCATAAGGCGGGGCTGGGGGACAATGGGGGGGAGCTGTACCTTAATGCAGACAATGCTTTAAGGTAAAAAAATCTTTGGCCTTTCGAACCACCTTAACCTTTCAGAGGAAGGATTGCCTATTCATTTTGTTTTTCATCTCTTTGTCCTGCATTAAACCAAATTCCTATTTAGTTCAGTAAAGCCTAACTTTATTAAAAATCGAATTAAATGTTAAATATAAAATCTAGAAACAGAAACTGAACAACGGTAGAAAAAGGACCGAGTGTTCCATTATTTATATATTTATTTATTTTTGTGGTGTTTTTTCATTTTTTTATGAATTTTTTACTTTTTTGTCTTTTTTAGTACAGATTGTTGTCCCAAACATGTTTTTATACCAAACTATTGCCATACTAATCCCTATAGTTCTTAATGCACTGAATAAGTTGCCTATCTGCTTGGATGCCATTATTGCCCTTGGTTCACACCTATGTGTTTTCTAGTGCATTTTGCAGAAATGGAACACAGTCCATTCAACATGGATCTAGTTCACATCTGTGAATTTGAGCCAATGCATTTTTTGGAAAGGGTCGGGGACTTTTTCAGTTTGCATTTTGCATGTGTTAGGCTTCAATGGACCTGCACCAAAAAATGCCAATGTTCTCTCTAGCACTCAAGTAGCATTAAAGTCACATCAAAGTAGTGCAGTAATCTTTACATGTCCAAAGTTGCATTTGAAGGTTAGAGTTAAGGGCTAGAGTTAGGGTTAAATGTTAGGGCTAAGATTATGGTTAAACATTAGTGTTAGGAATAAAGGCAAGGGTTAGGGCTAAAGGCTAGAGTTAGGGTTGGGGTTAGCTGTAATAAGACTATTAACATCTAACCCTAACTCTAACTCTAACATTTAAACCTAACCCTAACTCTAACCCTAACATTTAACCCTAACCCTAACTCTAACCCTAACATTTAACCCTAACCCTAACTCTAACCCTAACTCTAACCCTAACACTTAACCCTAACTCTAACCCTAACATTTAACCCTAACCCTAACTCTAACCCTAAAATTTAACCCTAAACCTAACTTTAACCCTAACATTTAACCCTAACTCTAACCCTAACATTTAACCCTATCCCTAACTATAACCTTAACTCTAACCCTAACATTTAACCCTAACCCCAACTCTAACCCTAACATTTAACCCTAACCCTAACCCTAACCCTAACTCTAACCCTAACATTTAACCCTAACCCTAACTCTAACCCTAACTCTAACCCTAACATTTAACCCTAACTCTAACCCTAACATTTAACCCTAACCCTAACTCTAACCCTAACATCTAATGCTAACTCTAACCCTAACTCTAACCTTAACATTTAACCCTAACCCTAACTCTAACCCTAACATTTAACGCTAACTCTAACCCTAACATTTAACCCTAACCCTAACTCTAACCCTAACATTTAACCCTAACCCTAACTCTAACATTTAAACCTAACCCTAACCCTAACATTTAACCCAAACCCTATCTCTAACTCTAACATTTAAACCTAACCCTAACTCTAACCCTAACCTTTAACCCTAACCCTAACTCTAACCCTAACATTTAACCCTAACCCTAACTATAACCCTAACATTTAACCCTAACCCTAACTATAACCCTAACTATAACCCTAACTTTAACCCTAACTTTAACCCTAACTCTAACCCTAACTCTAACCCTAACATTTAACCCTAACCCTAACTCTAACCCTAACATTTAACCCTAACTACAACTCTAACCCTAACATTTAACCATAACCCTAACTCAAACCCTAACATTTAGCCCTAACCCTAACATTTAACCCTAACTCTAACCCTAACTCTAACCCTAACATTTAACCCTAACCCTAACCCTAACTCTAACCCTAACATTTAACCCTAACTACAACTCTAACCCTAACATTTAACCATAAGCCTAACTCAAACCCTAACATTTAACCCTAACCCTAACTTAACCCTAACATTTAACCCTAACTCTAACCCTAACTCTATCCCTAACATTTAACCCTAACTCTAACCCTAACTCTATCCCTAACATTTAACCCTAACTCTAACCCTAACTCTAACCTTAACATTTAACCCTAACCCTAACTCTAACCCTAACACTTAACCCTAACTCTAACCCTAACATTTAACCCTAATTCTAACCCTAACTCTAACCCTATCATTTAACCCTAACCCTAACTTTAACCCTAACATTTAACCCTAACCCTAACTATAACCTTAACTCTAACCCTAACATTTAACCCTAACTCTAACCCTAACATTTAACCCTAACCCTAACTATAACCTTAACTCTAACCCTAACATTTAACCCTAACCCTAACTCTAACCCTAACATTTAACCCTAACCCTAACTCTAATCCTAACATTTAACCCTAACCCTAACTATAACCTTAACTCTAACCCTAACATTTAACCCTAATCCTAACCCTAACTCTAACCCTAACATTTAACCCTAACCCTAACTCTAACCCTAACTCAAACCCTAACATTTAACTCTAACCCTAACTCTAACCCTAACATTTAATGCTAACTCTAACCCTAACTCTGACCCTAACATTTAACCCTAACCCTAACTATAACCCTAACATGTAACCCTAACCCTAACTCTAACCTTAACTCTAACCCTAACATGTAACCCTAACCCTAACTCTAACCTTAACTCTAACCCTAACATTTAACCCTAACCCTAACTCTAACCTTAACTCTAACCCTAACATGTAACCCTAACCCTAACTCTAACCTTAACTCTAACCCTAACATGTAACCCTAACCCTAACTCTAACCTTAACTCTAACCCTAACATTTAACCCTAACCCTAACATTTAAACCCTAACCCTAACTCTAACCCTAACATTTAACCTTAACTCTAATTCTCACCCTAAACTTAAGGGTTAAATGTAAGGGTTAGGGATAAGGGCAAGTGTTATGACTAAGGGCTAGAGTTAAGGTTAAGGTTGGCAGCAATTGTTAGGGTTAGAATGCTCTCAGTGATGGCATCACTTGGTCTAGAATAAGGTATGTAATGAAATCAAAATGGTTTTATTTAAAAATTCCATTAGCGTATTGATGAGGAAACAGGGGTGGGAGGAACCAGGAAAGGCAAAATGTAAGCAAATAAATTTTCAGCTTTGAAGCTGTGTGCAGAATAATAGAAAAACAAATCATTAAGGTCAATATCTAGTTTAATATTCTCCTGCTTTTGTATTTTCTTCCAGAGGAAAACAGAAATGAAGCACTCGATTGGAATATTCTCCAGATCTGACAAAGGTGATTATGCCTGGCTGGTGACACTTTTCTCATTGAAGGACTTCAGCGATTGTGTTCAGGATGTGAGGTCCACCGTCATATCTAATAGTGGTTTTCAGCAGTTTATTGATGATGCATCTCAGTGCTCTTTGGGGATCCTATATCACACTAAGAACAGAGGACGAGTCAACATCACCGATATACCTGGATCACTCTACGACGAGGAACTGGACAACCTGAATGAGTTACTTGGTAAAGGATATATTGACAAATGAACAGAAAGATAGACTGACTTTTACAGAGAGGAGAGGAGAATCTATGGTTTTTGAGGGTAGCAGACAGAAAAATAGAGAAGGAGAGCATAGAAGAAGATATGATTCTAGAAGAGGGAGAAAGATATATTTCTAGAAAGGAAGAGAAGGAACAGGAGAGGAAAGGAGAGGTGAAAAGAGGAGAGGAGTAAAAAAGAGAGGATATCATTTTAGTAAGGTGGTGAGAGGACTAGAAGAGGACAATATTACTCTAGAGCAAGGGTGTCAAACACTATTTCATTGTGAGCCGTGAGTATTGTGAGTAGGGATGAGCTTCGAGTTCGAGTCGAACTCATGTTCGACTCGAACATTGGCTGTTCGCAAGTTCGCCGAACAGCGAACAATTTGGGGTGTTCGCGGCAAATTCGAATGCCGCGGAACACCCTTTAAAAGTCTATGGGAGAAATCAAAAGTGCTAATTTTAAAGGCTAATATGCAAGTTATTGTCATAAAAAGTGTTTGGGGACCTGGGTCCTGCCCCAGGGGACATGGATCAATGCAAAAAAAAGTTTTAAAAATGGCCGTTTTTTCAGGAGCAGTGATTTTAATAATGCTTAAAGTCAAACAATAAAAGTGTAATATCCCTTTAAATTTCGTACCTGGGGGGTGTCTATAGTATGCCTGTAAAGGGGCGCATGTTTCCTGTGTTTAGAACAGTCTGACAGTAAAATGACATTTTGAAGGAAAAACCCATTTAAAACTACCCGCGGCTATTGCATTGCCGACAATACACATAGAAGTTCATTGATAAAAACGGCATGGGAATTCCCCAAAGGGGAACCCCGAACTAAAATTAAAAAAAAAAAATGACGTGGGAGTCCCCCTAAATTCCATACCAGGCCCTTCAGGTCTGGTATGGATATTAAGGGGAACCCCGGCCAAAATTAAAAAAAAAAAAATGACGTGGGGTTCCCCCTAAATTCCATACCAGACCCTTCAGGTCTGGTATGGATTTTAAGGGGAACCCCGCGCCCAAAAAAAAAAAAAATGGCGTGGGGTCCCCCCAAAAATCCATACCAGACCCTTATCCGAGCACGCAACCTGGCAGGCCGCAGGAAAAGAGGGGGGGACGAGAGTGCGCCCCCCCCTCCTGAACCGTACCAGGCCACATGCCCTCAACATTGGGAGGGTGCTTTGGGGTAGCCCCCCAAAACACCTTGTCCCCATGTTGATGAGGACAAGGGCCTCATCCCCACAACCCTGGCCGGTGGTTGTGGGGGTCTGCGGGTGGGGGGCTTATCGGAATCTGGAAGCCCCCTTTAACAAGGGGACCCCCAGATCCCGGCCCCCCCCTGTGTAAAATGGTAAGGGGGTACAAAAGTACCCCTACCATTTCACTAAAAAACTGTCAAAAATGTTAAAAATGACAAGAGACAGTTTTTGACAATTCCTTTATTTAAATACTTCTTCTTTCTTCTATCTTCCTTCATCTTCTGGTTCTTCTGGTTCTTCTGGCTCTTCTGGTTCTTCCTCCGGCGTTCTCGTCCAGCATCTCCTCCGCGGCGTCTTCTATCTTCTTCTCCTCGGGCCGCTCCGCACCCATGGCATGGGGGGAGGCTCCCGCTCTTCTCTTCTTCTTCATCTTCTTCTTTTCTTCTCTTCTTCATTTTCTTCTCCGGGCCGCTCCTCACACATGCTAGCATGGCGGGAGGCTCCCGCTGTGTGACGGCGCTCCTTTCGTCTGACAGAAGAGAAGAAGAGAAGAAGATGAAGAAGAAGAGAAGAGCGGGAGCCTCCCCCCATGCCATGGGTGCGGAGCGGCCCGAGGAGAAGAAGATAGAAGACGCCGCGGAGGAGATGCTGGACGAGAACGCCGGAGGAAGAACCAGAAGAGCCAGAAGAACCAGAAGAACCAGAAGATGAAGGAAGATAGAAGAAAGAAGAAGTATTTAAATAAAGGAATTGTCAAAAACTGTCTCTTGTCATTTTTAACATTTTTGACAGTTTTTTAGTGAAATGGTAGGGGTACTTTTGTACCCCCTTACCATTTCACACAGGGGGGGGCCGGGATCTGGGGGTCCCCTTGTTAAAGGGGGCTTCCAGATTCCGATAAGCCCCCCGCCTGCAGACCCCCACAACCACCGGCCAGGGTTGTGGGGATGAGGCCCTTGTCCTCATCAACATGGGGACAAGGTGTTTTGGGGGGCTACCCCAAAGCACCCTCCCAATGTTGAGGGCATGTGGCCTGGTACGGTTCAGGAGGGGGGGGCCGCACTCTCGTCCCCCCCTCTTTTCCTGCGGCCTGCCAGGTTGCGTGCTCGGATAAGGGTCTGGTATGGTTTTTTGAGGGGACCCCACGCCGTTTTTTTTTTTTTTTTTGGCGCGGGGTTCCCCTTAAAATCCATACCAGACCTGAAGGGTCTGGTATGGAATTTAGGGGGAACCCCACGTCATTTTTTTTTTAAACTTTTGACCGGGGTTCCCCTTAATATCCATACCAGACCTGAAGGGCCTGGTATGGAATTTAGGGGGACTCCCACGTCATTTTTTTTTTTTTAATTTTGGTTCGGGGTTCCCCTTTGGGGAATTCCCATGCCGTTTTTATCAATGAACTTCTATGTGTATTGTCGGCAATGCAATAGCCGCGGGTAGTTTTAAATGAGTTTTTTCCTTCAAAATGTCATTTTGCTGTCAGACTGTTCTAAACACAGGAAACATGCGCCCCTTTACAGGCATACTATAGACACCCCCCAGGTACGAAATTTAAAGGGATATTACACTTTTATTGTTTGACTTTAAGCATTATTAAAATCACTGCTCCTGAAAAAACGGCCGTTTTTAAAACTTTTTTTTGCATTGATCCATGTCCCCTGGGGCAGGACCTGGGTCCCCAAACACTTTTTATGACAATAACTTGCATATTAGCCTTTAAAATTAGCACTTTTGATTATTCATGTTCGTGTCCCATAGACTTTAACGGTGTTCGAACGAACTTTTTTCCTGTTCGCATGTTCTGGTGCGAACCGAACAGGGGGGTGTTCGGCTCATCCCTAATTGTGAGTATCTGTAAGACTATATAAATTTATCCAGGGCTTTTTTTTTTGTGAGAGAACCACCCCCCTCCTCTGAAACACATCGACTGATGGGTGTGGCCAAATCGCATTAACGGTGGGTGGATCTTAACCGCTTCAGCCCCGGAAGATTTTACCCCCTTCCTCACCAGATTCAGCACTGCATTGTTTTAATTGACAGTTGGGCGGTTGTGCGATGTTAATCCCAAACAAAATTTAAATCCCTTTTTTGCCACAAATAGAGCTTTGTTTGTTTTGGTGGTATTTAATCACCTCTGCAATTTTTATTTTTTGTGCTATAAACAAAAAAAGAGCGACAATTTTGAAATAAAAAGCAAGATTTTTTTACTTTTTGCTATAATAAATATCCCCCAAAAATATAAAAAAAACACATTTTTTCCTCAGTTTAGGCCGATATGTATTCTTCTACATAGATGGATAAAGATGTGGTGTTGCGCTAATCCCTTAAATGAACAATAACTCTACATGTGCTACCACAGTGATGGTGGGTGTCTCTAAAATGTACAACATTAAATCATTACTGCTTAGAGAGTGCCTCTATAATAAAAATGTGCAGTGCTGGTATGACTTCTAGCAAAAATATTATATAAATAAATACCTAACATGCAGGTGATCTGCTAAATACAATAATCAAAAAACACAAATACATGAAAAGTGAACAGTGCTTGGGAATGGTTGTGCACATAATAATTAAAAAAAGAACAACTTAAGCATTCCTGGTCTCTAATAGAACAGGTGTGCACCTGGTGTGACTCAGCACGCACCTAGGTGTATATATACAACGTGTATACAAGTGTATAATAAACAGTGACAGTCTTAATAATAATAGGTGGTGAAAAGTTCATTAACATGCATGCAGCACACATGCAAAATAACAGTGCTCCACTTGAAAATAATCTGTTCAAAGTCCTCTGCCAAGAGGAAAGCTGCTCTTGTAAACCTTCTGTGTTGGTAAGTTACAGTAGTGAGCTGGCAGTGGAGGGCAAGAGCCAGAGCCCTGGGTGCAAGGGCCACATTAAATGGTCTGGCGGGCCGGATTTGGCCCGGGAGCCTTGTGTCTTGACACATTTGCTCTAGAGGGAGGCAAGGAGAGGAGAGAAGAGGGGAGGAAGGAAGGAAAAGAGAGGAGGGGAGATAAAAATAGAAAAATGAGGAGTGGAGGAATGGAAAGGAAAAGAAGGAAGAGGAAGGATGAAAAGGACAGGAGGGAGGTTATAGAGGAATGGAAAGGAGAAGATGAGAGAATGTGACTAATATGAGTGAAACTTGTGTGTGTCCACAGGGAGAGACAATGTGATCGTGGTGATTGATGATGTGGCAGACAGCAGTGATGAGGAGAAGATTCGGATCCTGGAGGGTCAGCCCACTATTAGGAAACTAGCTTCTGATTTGCTTTTGGTTTCAAAAACTGAAAAAAATAACACCAAAACCCTAATGACAAAACTAAAAACCTTGACACCTTTTAATACTACTTCAGGTATGAAAAAAAAAAACATATAAAATATCTAAATATAATACAACTTTTTCAAGTGCATATTAACCATTTAAGCCCTGGACCATTTGGCTGCCCAAAGACCAAAGCACTTTTTGCGATTCGGCACTGCGTCGCTTTAACTGACAATTGAGCGGCCGTGCGACGTGGCTCCCAAACAAAATTAACGTCCTTTTTTCCCCACAAATAGAGCGTTCTTTTGGTGGTATTTGACCACCTCTGCGGTTTTTATTTTTTTACGCTATGAACAAAAAAATAACGACAATTTTGAAAAAAAAACGCATTATTTTTTACTTTTTGCTATAATAAATATCTCAAAAAAATCTATAAAAAAACATTTTTTTCCTCAGTTTTGGCTGATACATATTTTTCTACATATTTTTGGTAAAAAAAAAAAAAAAATCACAATAAGCGTTTATGGATTGGTGTGCGCAAAAGTTATAGCGTCTACAAAATAGGGGATGGTTTTATGGCATTTTTTAAAATATTGTTTTTTACTAGTAACGGCGGCGATCAGCGATTTTTATCGTGACTGCGACATTATGGCAGACAGATCAGACACTTTTGGCGCGATTTTTGGGACCATTCACATTTATACAGCGATCAGTGCAATTAAAAATGAGTGAAGGGGTTAACCACTAGGTGGCGCTGTAGGGGTTAAGTGTGTCCTAGGGAGTGATTCTAACTGTGAGGGGGGAGGGGCTATGTGTGACACGACACTGATCACCGCTCCCGATTACAGGGAGCTGTGATCAGTGTCCTGTCACTAGGCAGAATGGGAAAATGCTTGTTTACATCAGCATTTCCCCGTTCTTCCTCTCCGTGAGACAATCACGTGTATCCAATTGGGCAAGCCCATTTTCCAACTTCTATTAAAATAAATTTTACTTTATTTTATGTTTAACAATATTTGACAATAGTTGATTTAACCGCTTGCCGACCGGCTCACGCCGTTATACGTTGGCAGAAGGGCACGTACAGGCAGATTAACATACCTGTACGTTGCCCTCTAAGAAGCAGTTTGCGGGCGCACGAGCGCTGCCGGCGGTGCGTGCGCGCGCCCGCCGCAAACTGCTTCTTAGAGGGCAACGTACAGGTATGTTAATCTGCCTGTACGTGCCGTTCTGCCAACGTATAACGGCGTGAGCCGGTCGGCAAGCGGTTAAATCAACTATTGTCAAATATTGTTAAACATAAAATAAAGTAAAATTTATTTTAATAGAAGTTGGAAAATGGGCTTGCCCAATTGGATTGGACTGGCCAATATCAGACAAATGGTTACATATTACAAACAAATAACAACCTTTTGCACATTGCTTCCTACCCTATGATCTGCATATGAAAACATTTTCTTTTTGTTTCACACATGTACAGCGTTACAGGGAAGCAGCACCCACAGAGTTCCTGAACCTCAGTCCGGCAGACACAATCTGGAGGAAAAGCTCACAGACGCCAATAAAACAAAGCACGGAACTGAAGATATAAAACCACTGCATGGTGACAGGAGTCCCAACATAAAATCAACATATGAGGTTTTAAAGCCATTGAACAGCAACAATAGTCCAGAAGTATCATTCAGCAATGAGGGTCCTCAGATATGGAATGACTATGTTGATTTTAAGTCCATGAGGAAAAGTTCAATACCAATAGGCAGCAATGAGGAGTCTGAGATACCATTAAGCCCTCCACAGTTCTGCAATATTTACTATGAAAGTCAAAAAATACCATCCAGCGTTGAGAGCTTAGAGACATGGGACAGCTCTGAGACTGAGAACATCTATGAGACTATTGATACGTGGATTAATGACAGACCTGACCCTAAACCTAAAGAAAAGTCAACGAATTGGTACAGCTCTAAACATTCAAAGATGCTGCCCGGCAATGAATACCAAATGGATGAATGCTGTAGTAAAACTTCTAATATAGGGATTGATTCTGAGATATCAGAGAAACTGCCTAGCCTTGACACACCATTAAGGAAAATGATTCCTATGCCACCACCTGCACGTAAAAGTCCCAATAGTCAGTCCAACAATGCAAACTTTTCTAATGTGATGGACGAACTGAAGGACCATTACCCAACCAACCAGTTGAACAATGAAACTTCTAGGATGCGGTACAGTTCTGAGAGATCAAAGAAACCACCCACTGATGAATTTTCAGAGATCCATTTATACAATAAACCTCCTGAGATTGGGTATACTTATAAGAGTTCTGAGCCAAAACCCAGCTGTGAGAGGTCAACGGATCTATGTGATAATAGCGACTCAATGTGCAAAGGTGAGAGCCTTGACACACCATTAAGGAAAACGAGTCCTAAGCCACTATCTGCACGTAAAAGTCCCAATAGTCAGTCCAACAATGTAAACTTTTCTGATGTGATAGATGAACTGAGAACAAAACTAAATAAAATAAAGACCTAGCCCCACCACACCTCTTCTTACACAATGCATAGCCACTTGCTGACTGCCCCAAGTGCAGTTTTACTCATGCACTTTCAGGTAGAGGGCGCGAATGCGCGCCACTAGCAGCTTGGTACGATCAGCGGGTACGGCGCACTCGAAGTCCGTCGGCACCCGCCGATCATCCCGCAGAGAGAAAGAACGGCGGTCTGCCTATGTAAACAAGGCAGATCGCTGTTCTGACAGGAGGGAAGGCATGGATCCTGTGTCTCTGCAAAGCAGGGACTAGGATCCATGTCTTCCCCTAGTAAAAGCACCTCCCCCACAGTTTGGAAAAACACTGGATAGGCACACAGTTAACCCTTTGATCGCCCCTGAAGTTAACATCTTCCCAGCCAGTGTCATTAGTACAGTTCTAGTGCATATTTTTTTAGCACTGATCATTGTATTAGTGTCACTGGTCCCCAAAAAGTGCCAGTTAGTGTACAAATGTCCGCCGCAATATCACAGTCCCGCTATAAGTCGCCGATCGCCGCCATTACTAGTAAAATAAATAAATAAATAAAAATGAATACAATTATCCCATAGTTCATAGACGCTATAACTTTTGCACAAACCAATCAATATACACTTATTGGGAATTTTTTTGCCAAAAATATGTAGCAGAATACATATTGGCCTAAATTTATAAAGTAAATTGGATTTTTTTTTTAACTTTTTCCGTGGATATGTTTTATAGCAGAAAGTAAAAAATATAGTTTTTTTTTTTTTTTTATTGTAGGGCTTTTTTTTATAGCACAAAAAAAAAATGCAGTGGTGATCAAATACAACCAAAAGAAATCTCTATTTCTGGGAAAAAAAAGGACACAAATGTTATTTGGGTACAACGTCTCACGACCGCGGAATTGTCAGTTAAAATAACGCAGTGCCGTATCGCAAAAAATGGCCTGGTCATTAAGGGGGTCAAGTGGTTAGATATAGGCATCATTAGAATGATAAGGAATTTGCTTTTCTGTAACCTTATTGTTTTTACTCCATGTTTTTGCCTGTTACCTGCAAGAAAACATATGGAGACAGTTCTTACTTTATAACATAGATAAAACAGAGGGTGAATTTGAGGCCTTTTCTCCAGCAGGACAGGGGTCCCTACTATTTGAGTGGTGGACGAACATTTGCACTTTATTTTCATTCATATATAATGACATGTGGCCATGCTTTAATGGAACAATCCTTCGATACTGATCACACTGTACTCATATTGACATCAAGATGAGTTCTATTAAAGTGGAGTTCCACCCAAAAATGGAACTTCTGCTTTAAGTGTTGGTGACCCCCTGACATGCCACATTTAGCATGTAATTTTTTTTTGGGGGGGGGCAGATGCCCTCTTTATAGAGGCACCCAGCTCCCACTTCCTCACGGGGCTCCGCAGCACCGGAAGGAAGTTCACCTCTCCCCCCTCCCTCCCTGCAATATTTTGGGACGTGTCACAGGTCCCAGAAGATTGCCCGGCTATTCACAGTGCACAGTGTGGCTCACGCATGCGAAGTGCGTGCCCGACTGTGAAGCCACAGCCGGGCATCCACAGTTACAATGCTGGCGCCACAGAGAGGAGGGGGTGGGGCTTAGTTTGCTCACATCGCTGGACCCTGGGACAGGTGAGTGTCCGATTATTAAAAGTCAGCAGCTACACTTTTTGTAGCTGCTGACTTTTAAATGGGTGGATCTCTGCTTTAAATACAGTAGTTTACTGGTTTTCCTTTTCCTGAAGAAGCCAGCAAGACCCATGAAACGCGTAGACATATGTGATTCCATGTTAGAATTATGTATACCATGTATAGTGCTTATTTTTTATTTACTGTATGTGTGATATTTTTTACCATCTAGTATCCAATGTACAGGTAAAAAAATTGGTAGACGTGTATGCAAAACAAATTCAACAATTTGTGATATTGATTTTATCTTTGAGGGTAGCATTTACTCCCGGCGTTTAATGTTTAGAAATGTTTGTAATAAATATGATCTATTTTTGCTGTGTTGGTATTATTTACTTCTATTACATGTGTTGATGACTTGACAACCTCAATTTGTGGATAGGGAATTGGCTAGATAATGATTAGGGATGAATCAAACTGTTTGGCTAAATTCAATGGGTTTCGGATGCCGAACCCTATTGAAATCATAGGGGAGCTGAATCTGTCAAATTAAAAAATGTCCATTTCCTGGGCAAATAGGCAAAGGGTTGTCAAAAAAAATGTACGGGGAGAGGGGGGTACTGCCCTGAAGAACAGTTACCAGTGCAAACATTGAAAAGAAAAAAGTGTATGGGAGCCTTTAAACAAAGGAAACATGTTTGTAAAGGATCGGCAAGTAGCATCTCCCATCTGATTTCTATTGAAAAAAAATCACACAGACCCCTCCGAAGGTCATCCAAAATATTTATCAAATTTCATATCAAATATCAAATGATATTTTTAAAAAAATAATCTTTTTTTTCTTTTTTTTGTAAATGTCACATTAGCTGTAGCATGCCATGCAAAAAAAAATATATATATAGAATTCCCTCCCTAAATGCATACCTCCCTTGAGTCTGGCATGCATTTTAAGGGAATACTTAAAAAAATGCACAAGGTCACCCCTTAAAATCCATATCAGCCTCAAAGGGTCTGGTATGCATTTAGGGAGGGAACTCAATACCATATCTATTTTTGCAGGTCTTGTAGGGACATTAAAGTAGTTGAAAAATGTGAAGATTTTTAACCATCATTCAGCATTCTATACATGAAGATAAAAAAAACCTTCAGTATGCAGTTCCCCCCGCAGCCCCAATATTTACCTGAGCTCAATCCTCATCCAGCAATGAGCAGTTGCTGTCCCGACTCTGTGCGGCTCATTGGCTCAGAGGCAGCAGTGGAAACTATTGTCAATCACAGCCAGTGAGGAGGGAGTATTGTCAGGGCTGAGCCCCCTTCTGGGGGCCTTAAGTATGCATGAGTGCCCTCATATCAAGCGATATGCTATGGGGACACACAGCAGGGGAAAGGAGCCCAGAGTACTGGTGGGAGACCCAAGAAGAGGATTGGGGCTGCTCCACGGCTCTACACCCATCCCAGACTGCACTCTTCCAGTCCTTCTGACTGTGTGTCACTCACCAGCCCTCCTGGCTGCAACTTGTTGTTCCTCCTGGAGAATTGCCAGGCAGTGCTCTCCTGCTATCCTCCCCTTGCTCCCGTGCCTCCTGTCCAAAACACCTTCATGTGTTTTGAGAGGGTCCCATCCGCACCCAAGCCCAGGCCCAAGGTCACCCCCCCAGACTGGGGATCTGTCTTAGAGGCCACGACAGCCTAGCACTCCATCTCCAGCTTCCACCCGAAAAACCACTCCCCAGCTGGGCTGACCCTGAGTATTTAAGGAGGCCTGCCCCCTGCCAACCCAGGTTGGGGATTGGTCAGGGTCCCCAAGATACTCCAGCTAGCTCCTCCTGACCCCTCCCATCTGGTTCCAGAAACTTCTCCATGTATCTAGATAGCCTGGGGGGGGGGTTACCAGAGGAGCTGCTGATAAGTCATCCAGGTCTGCCTGAGTCACTCCCAACCCAGATCAAAACAGACAGGCTTGGCTGCCAGCCAAGCCTGGAATTTACTCGCAAGATCAAAAACCTAACTACTGTAGCAATCTATAAATGCTAGAGGGTGCTACATTTGTATAACATGTTTGTTATTAAAAAAAAAAAAAACATTTAAGCCTTTAGTATCCCTTTAAGGGACATCCTCATGCAAAAAAAGAAAAAAAAATGCCAGAGCTCACCCTAAAAATACATACCAGATCCCTAATACAAGAATGCAGCCTGGCTGGAAAAGAAAGAGGGGATGTGCATGTGGCCCCTCCTCCTGAATCATACCAGGTCACCAGGGCTGGTGCAAGGTTTTTTGACACCCTAGGCGAAACCTCATTTTGCTGCCCCACCCCCGGCTCCACTCCTGACTCCACTCCCTTTGTTCTGCCTATGTACACACCAACTTTTTAATGAAGTTCCCATCAAATGCAGCCTACCAGCGCCCATCGATGCAGCCTACCAGAACCCATCAATGCAGCCTACCAGTGCCCATCAAATGCAGCCTACCAGCACCCATCAATGCAGCCTACCAGTGCCCATCAAATGCAGCCTACCAGTGCCTATCAATGAATGTTTGCTTGCTTCCATTCATTTGGGATTCGGGACACAGACACAGTCCTCCGCCACTGCTGCGCCTCTGACACTATGTGCGAACGGAGCGGCGGCTGCCTGCTGATGCTGAGACTTAGTTGCTTGCTGCAGAGAGAATAGAGTAGGAACACCAGTGGCCGGGCACCCTAGCAAGCAGTGTGCCCTAGGCGGCTGCCTAGTTTGCCTAGTGGTAGCAGGTCACATTCCCTCAACATGAGAGGTACCTTTGCAGGGGGAACCCCCTTTGCAAAGCATCTTGTCCCCATGTTGATGAGGAAAAGAGCCTTGGGCAGTGATTTTACTGTTATTCCCACCCCTTCACTTACGTGGTCGGGAGGATTCACGCACATGTAAGCCTATGTGTCCGTGACAGCACCTACTGCTTCCTTATGCCACGTACACACGACCAGTTTGTCCGTCAGAATAAACTCCAAAGGTTTCTCCGGAATGCCGACAGAATTCCATTCCAGCGGTCTTGCCTACACACGGTCAATCCAAAGTCCGATCAAAGTCTGACCGTCCAGAACGCGGTGACGTACAGCACGTATGACGGGACTAGAAAAAGGATGTTCAATAGCCAGTAGCCAATAGCTTACGTCTCTCTTGCTTCAGAGAATGATCGTTTTTGGTCAGTCGGAACAGCATACAGAAGAGCGCTTTTCCCGATAAGAACTGGTTCCGGCGGAAAGATTTAGAACATGTTCTATTTCTAGGTCTGTCAGAATTTTCTAAAGAGAAGGTCCGATGAAGCCCACACACGAGCGGTTTATACGATGAAACGATTCCGTATGACTTTTCCTGTCGGACATTCCGCTTGTGTGTACACAGAATTAGGAACCATTTAGAGCAGGAAGGAAGTTGTCTTTCATAAAAACGGTAGAAATACCACTTCTCTATTTGATGCTCGGCTCCTGAAAAACAAGAGGCTGAACAGACAAAGGTTCAGGTGAGGAGCAAACAGTTCAGTCAAAACCTAAAAAAACAAAATTGCAGCGCTAACAATGAATTACACCAAATAGTCCATATGAGTCCATGTAAAGTGCAGTGATCCTTAGTTATGCAAAATGAATCTAATGATGACCAAATGGCAAATCAAATAGTCTGTAAAAATCCTTAATCAATGTTAGAGCTGCAATTTTGTTTTTATGTTTATTCAAGGGTTGTGTATTTCCTCTATTGCTAGCAGCTATCCCTAATGTGTAGCGCTGATTATTTATTTATACAAACCTCGGACCAAACAGCACAGGACTCATGAGGATAACCACTTGCTGCCTGGCCACAGTACATACAGTCCATATGTACTGGAACATCACGGCGCACATGATGCACTGATCACTGTGTGAGGTGGACACAGGGGAATCGTGGTGCTAGGTACCCGGCCGATGTGAGCAGCTGGGGTATTATGTGATCACTATGACCAATCATAGCGATTTCGCAATTACAATGGAAACAAAACAATCATAAATTGATTCCATTCATGACTGCTTAATTACAATTGTGATGCTGTGATTGGCCCACAGCTATCATATGGCACCTGGTACCCTGTACCATGTGATTAGCTGTATCCAATCATAGATCGCAGTAGTCAGCAAGCCATTATGATTTAAAGCCATTCACGGCAGTAAAAATGATTGCTTATAACAGTGATCATCACTGTTATAAGCAATAACAGTGTAAAAAAAAAAAAATCCTGCTCACACCCCCTCCCAGATTGGTATAGTGCCACTATGGTGACAATGAACTACTCTGATAACAGTATGTAACCAAAAAAAATCTTAAAAAAAGAAAATAAAATGTTAAAAGAATTATTATTATTATTTTTTTTTTTTTTACATACTGTCACCAATCAGTATCCCTAATCACTGCCACATCAGGCGTATGATGACACTGCACTGATGAAAAAATATGTGTTTTTTTTGGACAGACTTTCTTTTCTTGTCAGCTTATCAGTCTTTTGTGATGGATGCTTGAGGAGCAATGATTCAGTTATAGTGTAAAAATGTGAGGCTGAAACGAAAACATAACAAAAAACATGCGTTATAATAAATGTGGTTCAAGAACCTATGGGTAATGACCCACCATAGTGTGAGTATAAACAACGTGAATGGTAAAGTCCCACAGTACAATATAAAAGTGAAATCCAGTATGAGTGAAGCAATCTTCTGGTATATAATACTTCTACATGGAAATCTTGAAGTAGAAAGAGGTTAAACACTCTTACCAGAACAGGTGGATTCGGATGCCAGTGACACCGAATCAAACGAGCTTAGAGATCCAGATGGATGGCTGTCCCAGAAGGAGGTGGAGGTGCCGGATCTCAAAGGACATCTCCCCTTAACTGGAACAACTGCAGTGGTGTCCACCACCCGAAAAGGATCCTACATTCGGTAGGGGGCATCCAG
Organism: Aquarana catesbeiana; assembly: GCF_042186555.1. Lineage (NCBI taxonomy): Eukaryota > Metazoa > Chordata > Amphibia > Anura > Ranidae > Aquarana > Aquarana catesbeiana. Next base: position 28,664,209 of record NC_133329.1, read on the forward strand.
GTCTCGTATCCAATAAAAGAGTGTGGAAAGAAAAGAATGGAGTGCTCCAATCGTGCAGATCAAAAAGGTAGGTTTATTGGAACAAACCAATATTCAAATGATAAAAACGTGATCACATAAGATAAAATAAAGTCTAGGGAATAGTATGCCTTGCCGACGCGTTTCGTACAATTGGACTTCTACAGGGGCATCAAAACTGATTCAAAAATGATTCAGTTATAACTGTACTCAAGCTTTTAGGATCTGAGGTGCACCCTCCTCTCAACAGCATCCCCTACCATTTTTCCATTTTTAACCCCCCCTTTTTTTTCTGCCCCCTTTCTTCCTCATCTTTTATTTCCTCTCTTTTTTTCTTTCCTCTTTTAACCACCGGAAGTTTTTTCGCTCCGGGAGATATGGCAAAGTTTTTGTTCATATACCTACCCGTCTGGTTGCTCCGCTTATAGTTGGCTTATAGAAAGCTTATAGTTGGCTTTCTTCCTGTTCCATCCTCAGTGTTGGCTACTGGAGACATTATAAGTTGGACATTGTTGTGGAAATTTTATGAAGATGTATTATAATATGTGTTGTCATAAGTGTCTCCCAGTGTTAGCACTCCCGCAACCCACTCTAAAGAGCTGACTGGGGCAGACTGATGCCAGTTGAGATCCGTTTGGTAGTGGAAAGCTCCTTGGGGATGTAGAGAAGTGTTTGCAGAGTGAGGATATGTCCACCAGCAAAGGGCCCCTGTGCGATGCACAGAACGATGTGTTCGCTCTGCAAAGACATTATCGGTTTAGCGGATGTGCGCTCATGTCACTCCTGTTTGCCCGATCAACATATTTTTGGTGCCATGAGCATACACCTGCAGATAATCTCACATCCACAGAGACAGTAGTATAGTCCGTGTATGCTTTGTTCTCTGAACAAAGCAGAATAAGGATTCACGAACAAACAATAAGAATGGGATTCTTTGAATTGTTGTGGTCGGGAGAAGTGTTCATGATCTCAGGCTCCCTGTGATACAGAGACAGGGGGCTGGAGATTGTACACACTACACCCCCCCCCCCGCTCACACACGCCCATACACACGCCCATAAGACTCCCCTAGTCATTGTTGTATAAATTGGTTGTTGTATAAATTCATTTCTCCTGTGTTGACATTCACAACCTGTGTAGTTACATCCTGTGTTGTCATATCCTTATTTGGTCATATCCTGTGAGGTCACATCCTGTGTAGGAGGCGATTGGCTGTTGGAGGCAGGGCTTTCAGTTTGTGGCTTCCTGTTTGTGTGTGAATAAAAGAACAAGTGAACTGCTCGGTAAGACAGTCGTGCTGAGATGAGGACATAAGAATGTGGTAATGTCTGTTTACTGGGGAAAGGGGGAGACATGGGTTACTTAAGGATGCATTATACCAAACCTCTGGATGGGTGCTTAATAGCGTAAGAGTATAGTGGGTTTATCCACGACAGACATGAGAATATGTTCCAAGCCCAAATGACGGGTAGTTCTTCATATACTATTCATTGTCCAAGAAGGTATTAAAGTGTGCTCACAACTTATTTAATTGTTATGCTAATCGCAATCAATAGCTGAGAGATGAAGAAATTGTCTTTAACTTGATACGTTCTGCCTCATTGTATTCCTAATGTGCCTCCTTATATGCAAGTAGCTCTACGAGTATTCATATTCTCATGTACGATCTGCTGAACGCTCTATGTATGTCTCGCCAATTTTGACCTTCTCAGGTGGCTACTTGTCTGTAATTTCACTTGTAAAATAAAGAATTTATAAAAAAATTAAAAAAAATGTTTTTTCCCCAAATTTTTGGAATTTGTTTGTTTATATAATAAAAAAATAAAAAAAAAAACCCCAGTAGTGAACAAATCCCAGACAGCTCTATTTGTGTGAAAACAAAATGATATAAATGTAATTTGTGTACCTCACAAACCGCTCAGCGTCTGCTATACCCCTCTGCCAATCCCTTCATTGGCTGCCACTCAGTCACCAAATTAAATTCAAGATACTAACTATAACTTACATAGCCAGCCACAACCTGGCCCCCAGCTACATCTCTAACCTAGTCTCAAAATACCAACCTAATCGCTCTCTTCGCTCCTCCCAAGACCTCCTGCTCTCAAACTCCCTTGTCACCTCATCCCATGCTCGCCTTCAGGACTTCTCCAGAGCCTCTCCCATCCCCTGGAATGCTCTACCCCAATCCGTCCCATTATCTCCTGCTTTATCCACTTTCAGACTATCCCTGAAAACTCATCTCTTCAGAGAAGCCTATCTGGCCCCCACCTAACAACTATACATTTATCTTCTCAATCAGCACATCACCCACAGTTATTACCTCTTGTATCTCTTGACCTTCCCTCTTAGATTGTAAGCTCTAAGGAGCAGGGTCCTCTGATTCCTACTATATTAAAGTGTATTGTATTGTATTTGCACTGTCTACCCTCAAGTTGTCCCCTGACAGGAGCTCAAGTGCCGGAGCCATTGGTAGCGGTGGAGACGATCGGGTCCTCTCCCCTGACAGGCCTGGAGCCGACTGAAAGGAAGAAGGCCCCCTTGGCTCCATAGCATTGGAGGGCGGAAGTGACGTTGAACGTCACTTCCGCCCAATGCTCTTAAAGGTTGAAAAATTTTTTTGTACAAAAAAAAAAGACCTTTATTGATTTTTATTTATTTTTTAATGCATTTTAGTGTAAATGTGAGATTTGAGGTCTTTTTGACCCCAGATCTCACATTTAAGAGGTCCAGTCATGCTTTTTTTCTGTTATAATGGATGTTTACATTCCTTGTAATAGGAAAAAAAAAGTGATCCAATTTTTTTTTTTAAAAGGACAGCGTAAAAATAAAAAATAAAAAGTAACATAAATAAGAAAAAAAAAATGTAAGGAGCCCCGTCCCGCCGAGCTGGCGCGCAGAAGCGAGCGCATATGTAAGTTGTGCCCGTATATGAAAGCGGTGTTTGAACCACACATGGGAGGTATCGTCATGATCGTTAGAGCAAGAGAAATAATTTTAGTCCTCCTCTGTAACTCAAAACTTTTAGACTTCGCCTATGCAGATTTTTAAGGGTAAACGTTTGTCGACATTATAAAAAGAAAAAATGCAGCGCTGAAAAAAATGTCGCAAACAATGTGTGTAATATGACAGTGAACCAACACCGTGCTGAAAGTGACTAGTAACTACTAAAATAAATTAATAAAAATCTAATAAAATTCAATTAATCGTGCAAATGAAAAAATATCAAATTGATCGTGCAAATGAAAAGAATTATAAATAACAAATTTAGTGAAAACAGTTCATAAAGTGCAATAAAGTCCAAAAATTGGGATATCCAAAGCAAGACCCTGGGTCTGTATTCCTCCACTGGTGCTGCCCGTCACCTGATAGTAAGGTAATGGAGGCTTACCGGTTTGTCGACATTCCACTAGTGGACGCAATTTTGAAGTTTGACATGTTGGGTATCAATTTACTTATGCATTTTTCCTTATTATTTCTGATCATTTTGCCTTTTATCGCACCATGGAGGGAAGTTGCATCAAGCTTACAATCGTGCATACTTTTTTCATCCACTCATTGGTTTAAATTTAAATGTGTTGCTTTCAGTATATGTTAGTTTGTGTTTTTTGCTCTTTGCCCCCCCCCCCTCCAGGTGTTTTTGATTTTAGGCATTAACAAGGTCTGATCGTGTGGAGAGGTTCTTTCTAATACAACTTCACATTTGATTGGTTGTTCATTTTTTTACCTTCCTCTATATATACACATGATCAGATCTTGTTCATTTAGCTATGACTAAGCATCTATCCATGATGTGAAACGCGTTAGCTGGTTTTCCCTGTCTTCTATGCACAAGATTTGACTGTTTTTGGATTTTAATCGTTTAAATAAAGATGCCTTTATTTAGCGGTGTGCCGCGGTCCAGGATTTTTTCCTTTCTTACAAATTTGAGCAGAGCCAGCACCTGCAGGATCGTAATAGGGAGGGTGTCTTCAACAGGTCTGGAGCTTTGTGAGCTGCAATTTTTCTTTCATATCAATTTATTTGGCGTAACATTATCTTTCACAATATACAAAAAAATTGGGCTAACTTTACATAATGTATTGCAATGACCGCCATTTTATTCTCTAGGGTGTCTGATATATATATAATGTTTGGGGATTCTAATTAATTTTCTAGTAAAAAAAAAGATTTTAACTTGTAAAAAAGACCCGGCCCTTAAGTAGTTAATAACTACTTAATTCCCTATATTTAACATCATATATGCCTGATTTTGGACTAGCACACACAAACTTTTGTTCACATCATACAGGACAATGGGATTGCCAAAGATGCTTAGAAAGAAGTCAACTGTAGACTATGTAACAATAGTGAAAACTCCACCCCATAAGCCACAGAATAACCAGCAAATATAGTCCTTGTCAGACATGATTTTATTAGATTCTGCACATGAAAAAATGGACATACACTTAAAAACAAACATCAAGCTCCCCAATATGCATATCTAATATCTATATGAATATACTTATCTAATCATAATTCAAAATCTTGCAGCCTGGTAGCAATAATCACCTTTCTAAATGCGGAATAAGCACATATTGTTAGAGACTATTTGCATGTCACTTGAACTTTATTTTACTGCAGGCGCTGATATGGTTCTGGTGAACAAAGTACAGATAGACTGCATTGCATCAGAAGGGAAATTTGTTTACTTCTCATGTTGTTGTTTAAAGGGTAGGAACCTATTCTGAAATTATTGTTTGGTAGATTTGGTTAGGGTTATGCCCAGGTATGATTTTCCCGGGGCTTTCCACTGGTAAGAAAAGAGATTTGTTAATAGGTTCCTAGTCATCCTGTCTACTCCTAATGCCCCGGAAATTCCGCCAGCAAAAGTCCGATGTGAGCTGTTGGTTGGAAATTCCAACCGTGTGTATGCTCCATCGAACTTTTGCTGGCGGAACTTCCGCCAGCAAAAGATTGTGAGCAGGTTCTCTATTTTTCCGAAGGAAAAAGTTCCTATCGGAAATTCCGATCGTCTGTAGCAATTCCCACGCGCAAAATTTCTACGCATGCTCGGGAACAATTCGACGCATGCTCGGAAGCATTGAACTTCATATTCTCGACTCGCCGTAGTGTTGTACGTCACCGCGTTCTTGACGGTCGAAAGTTTAGAGAACATTTGTGTGACCGTGTGTATGCAAGGCAAGCTTGAGCAGAATTCTGTTGGAAAAACCATCCAAGGTTTTTTTGTGACTGAAATTCCGATCATTTGTATGGGGCATAAGTCTAGAATATGGGATTTAGCATCACTGACTTTGTAGTAGGATATGTTTCTGAAGTTCATAAGGATTTGTTGCATTCTTGGTAGGGAAGTAGTCACATTAGTAATCATGAGGATTACATCGTCTGCGAATAGACATATTCTGTGATCCGTATACCCTTCTTTAACACCAGAGATAAGTGGGTCTGAATGGATCCGCTCTGCCAGGGGCTGTCAGGTCTGGGCTCAGCCCTTCCTTCTCTGAGCTGGCCACTCAGCTGTCGGCTAATTGCCAGCTTCTATCTCTTCACAGTTACTCAGCTGTTGATGATATACTGCTCATCAGTCCTGCCTACTTAAGCCGTCCAGTCCAGAGGATCTCTGCCTTCGCCTTAGTCAACATCACAGAGCCTATCTCCTGCGATCCTGTTCAAGTCTTGCTTTGCTGTCATCCCTTCTGGCTCCAGATCTTGCTTGCTGTTCCACTACATTGATCCCTGACTTCTAGGCTTGGCTGACTATCCGTTCCGGTTTACTGAACTTTGGCTATTTTTTGACTACGTTTGTTCTTTTGACTTTTATTATTAAACAAGTGTGATATGACTGTACTTCTGTTTCGGCCTGATTTCATTGTTTCTGACAGGGGCTCCATAACTAAATTGAAGATCAAAGGGGAAATGGGGCATCCTTGACTTGTTCCATTCGTTATGTGGAAGGGGTGTGAGAGCATCCTGTCCACATAAATCTGGGCAGAGGGTTTGGAAAATAGAGCAGATATGGCTGGTAAAATTCTGTCTTTGGATCCAAATTTATATGAAACTGACTTAAGGTATTCCCAATGCACCCTGTCGAACGCCTTCTCTGCATCTAAGGAAAGAAGCAGAGAAGGCGTTCTGGTGCGTTCAGAAGAGGGGGATATCATTAATTAGGTGTCTGGTTGAGTCAGCTGATTGTCTTCCTTTGGTAAACCCTGTATGGTCTCTATGAATAAGTGAAGGCATGTAGTTCATAGGCGTGTCGCTATCAGTTTGGCATAGAGGAGTGATATTGGGCGAATGTTTTGAGGTATGTCAGGCTCTTTATCGGTTTTTTGGCAGGGTTATAACCAATGCTTTCAATATTTCTACTTTAGAGGCTGAAGAGGAGGTGGCATCATTGAATACCTGGCAGAGGTGTGGGGGCTAGTGTGTTTTTAAGAAATTTGTAATATTTACCTGTCAGCCCATCAGGGCCAGGAGATTTACAATTGGGTAGAGATATAATAGCCTTTAGTAATTTGTATACTTCTGATATATGTGAATAACATATTTCACCCATGCTTAAACTGACTCTGTTGCCTTATGAAAAAAATTAAAATAAAAAATGTTTTCTGTAAAAGACCACGCAATGTGGTACCATCCTCTGCCCCCTATAAGAGGTGTAAAGGCGTGTGGGTGATATCACAGCACACAGTGGGGGTGAGAGGGGAGGGGGGATGCAGGCATCCAACACTCCTGAAAGTACTGGATGTGGAGATGTGGGAATTCTGGTAGCGGTCGTAACTCTGTAAGAGGGCAAAGATCTGAGGAATGGTTGGAGGAACAGGTGAGTAAAAACATTCTTATTTTTCAGAAGTTTTTAAATCAACTGCTTAGTCGGCCTTCTGGAGCGATCATCCTAATTACCCCTTAGGATCCCTTTGACTGTATCAGCCCAGTCATCAGAAGTCTAGTTGGAGGCCAAGGTGCTGAGAGGGCTCCCCTTGCGGCTGAGTGCAGCACAACCCTGAAGGTAGAACAGGGAATGCAGTGCCCAAAGAAGCAGGGTTTGCCGTTGGCTGTGGCCTGATAACTTGATCACTGTGGAGCAGCTGGAGCAAGCTGGATGCACTGTGTGGTAGGCGTGCTAGAAAGGAGCCAGACATAGCGGGTACCTGGGAAATCTGGTAGGAGGATCAGAACCCAGGCCAGGGGTCATACACAGTAAGATCAGTCCTTAAGCAGATTCAGGATTCAGGTAGGGACACTGGAACAAGTCAAGGTCTTTCATAGTAAGACAGCCAGAAGCAGAGTCGGTGAGCCAAGCCAGGATCAAGCAGTGGAGCAGGCAGAAGTAGGTCAGAATATAAGCCAGGGGTCAAGCCAGGAGATCAGGATAAGTGGGAATAGGAAGCCGGGTCATTCAGGAGAAGTCCAAGATCAGAATGCAGGAACACAGGGGAGCTGATAATAATCCAGCAACTCAGGAAAATCAGCAATGGGTTTATATAGGCAGTAGGCGTCAGCAACCTTTGCCTGCGCACTGCCGTCACTAATCTGTGTATATCCGTTAGCGCTGCCACGCATCTGAGTACGCCAATGCGCCTGAAGGTTTGTCTGGTGAAGCCATGATGAGTATTGGCGACATTACCAGACCTATGGCCATTTCCCTGACACCAGTGCACACCTCATTTAATCATACTACAAACCTGTGACAGACCTGTGACAGACCCAACCAGGACAGGGGCTTTTGGAGGGTACTGCAGGGTAGCCTCTTGCCTACTGACTATGAACCCTGGAATTTGAGGGAGCTACGAGCATTTAGGAAGATGTCCTGTTATATAATGCAAGATGACATGTTATTACCACATTTAACAGTCAAGGAAGCCATGATGGCCTCTGCCAACTTGAAACTCAGTGAGAAGATGCATGTGAAAAGAAAGCTGATTAATGAAATTTGGATAGCCCGAGTCTTCTTGAATGCTGGAGAACTGTTGCCAGACAGACTGGGGTGGGTGCTCCCTGACTATCATAGATGGCATAGGTGTGCGCAGCCTATTGCATTAGGGTGTGCACCCCCAAGCTCAAACACATATGCCTATGACAGTGTCAGTGGAGCAATGGACAGTGTCAGTAGTTTTTATTTTTATTATTTCATTTATTATTATTTTTTAAAATTTATTTTTTTTTTTTAATAATTTTTTTTTTTTTTACAGGTTTTTTAGGAGCCCCATTAGGGGGCTTTGATGAAATAAAAGGGGTCTAAACAGGGGGGAATCTGTGCCACACAGAGTGATTAGGGTGTGCCCAGGCACACCTGGCACACCCTGTGCGCACGCCTATGATAGTTGGTCTAGGTGCCTAACTGTTAATTAGCTAACTGGTTAATTAGTTAGCTGTTAGAAGTTTGCATTGTTCATGTGGTGACTGCCCCTATTTTTGAATAAAAAAATGTGTATAATAACCTGTATTTCTGTTTAATAAAGTGGTTCCTGTTTGCACCTAAGCTATGGTCATCTAGTTCTTGGGTGCAATTCTCAGCTATAACACCTCGTTCCTATGTTCCAGCGTCGATGAAGCAGCTCTCTGGTGGAGATACCCAGTCGGGTGTCAGGAGTCTGTCACATTTTACACACGGATGAAGGGGGAAGATCTTTGAACTCCCGAAATGCTTTGAATTTTTATGATACAAGATTCTGAATACAATAAATCTTGACTTCATACTTTTAGTATTTGGTGCTTTTCTCCTTATACAACTAAGCTCATCTTTCTATCACCCTCCTCTTTTCTCCTATCATCATCTTGCACTGCAACACACATGACTGGCTCTTTGTGCTGCTTCTCTATCTCTCAGTCTAAAGCTCTGCTGTACTATTGCTAAAGGCTGATACTAGGCGGAAATGCTTGCATTTGAAAAAATATACTCAATGATACATTAATGATTACAGAGCTACAATATATGCCTTTTATATTTGCCTGATGTTCAGCTTAAAAAATAAATAAATAAATAAATAACAACCGCAGGAGGCCCAAGAAAACTTTTAAAAGCTGGAAGTATGTAAAACATTTCCATTTTCTGGGTGCAAGTAAATTTAGTCTGACAGAGTTCTTAGATGTTCCCCACTTCTCTTCAGTTCTCCAAACCGTTCAGTGATGCCACTTGTTGCATCATCCAACACAAATGGCACAAGACATGACAGTCCATTTATTTCATGGACTTCTCATGGAGTTAGAGATACCAGGAAAGTGACAGTGACACCCCATCATGAGGAACCAAAAGTATTAAAATGAATATATCAAAGTTCAGGCCCATGTCACTGTAGAGATACTACTACTGGTGGCAACCTGTTAACATAAGAGAACTGATAGAACACTCATCTACTCATGTGGCCTTCTGCCTTGTAGGCAGGGGGTTGCTTTGTTGCCCCTTAAAAGTGTTTCTTCTTTAAATTCCTTCCAGTAGGGAGAGGATTTTATTTCCTCCTGGAAGGATTACATATATACCCTGGGTGGGGCTTAGTTAGTGATGACTGAGCCTGGCTAGTGGGTAAACAAGAGCCAAAGAAGAGAGATGCCTTAAGAAACACCCCTTTCAGTTACAAGCCATGGATGCCTACAATTGGGCACACTACAATACACGGGAAAGAGAACTGCTGACTGATTGAAAACTGGGCAATGATGATTACAATGGGGGAGCTGTGATTAATGGACTTATGCTGAGAAATGTGCCAATAAAATGGAGTTGGACTGAGTCTATGGCTTCTTCTTGTGTTCGAAGTTAGTGGAATCTTGGTAATCTTGCTGTTGTAAAGTGTGATAGCGCACCCTTGGGCCACACTAGACAGTACACCACATGATGTACCCACTTGGTGAAGAGGGATACTGGTGTGCCAAACTGTATGCAAACCTGGCTGGCTAGGTGATGATAGTAATTAGGGGAATTAGAAGCATGCTTAAAATAGAACTACAGGCAAAACTTTTTTTTTTTTTTCGTTTTGGATAGAATAAGGAAGGGTTATAATCCCTGTAAGGTTTATTTTTGCCATCTGTGTCCCATTGGGAAGATTTGAAAGACAAAAACAGAACATTCCATAGCTCGACTCACCAACCAGTCTGCCAACTGACCGAATAAACCTGTCCAACAGTCTGCGTTAAAAACAGGGGTTTAGTTAGCATGCATTTGCAAACGCATGCATAAGCTGCAAGGCCTCTTCATGGCACCCTGTATATGCTTGCAGTCCTAAACGCTACTGAATTTATAAGCGTCTCCACAATGGAAGCACATGCATTAAATGGATAGATGAGGGGGAGGTGGGCCTGGAGGCAGCCCAATCCCCCTTAAAGAAATCTTCCATTGGGAAGATTTCCCTTCACTTCCTGTCCCATAGCCAAACAGGAAGTGAAAGAAAATTCCTGGAAATTAAGGGAATCTCTTGGGTACCCCCTGGTCACCAGAGCTAGCATCCTCATTGCAAGATTTCCCCAATATTACTTTTCTGGGGACAACCCAAATTGCGGGATTTTCTTTTACTTTTGCTTGCAATGATAATGGTAAACAGGGCAAATAGAGAGGGTAAATCTCCCTAACAGAGACACAGACAGCAATAAAAACTGACAGGTGTTCTATTCTTTCTCTTCTCTATCCAAAGCTATAAAAAAAAAAAGTTTCCCCTAAGTTATATTTTAAGATGTTGGGCACGGCGCACAAGGCATCCCTAGTCAGAGTCGTGTGATTGCCAAGGATGACTAAGAGTATGGTGAGAGTGTAAAAGTCGTGAATAACGCTTTGCATATTGTCAGAGGCACACCATACTTGTAATAGTGAAGTAGAGTGCTTAGGTGGCAATGGACAATGGACTGACCATGTGACCTCAGCTAGGCCTGAATGTATAAGCCCCGTGTCCTTTTGGTGGCTCCCATTGTGTCATAAAGTACAATACTGGGGGTACAATGTTGGTCAGAACTACAGGGGTACTAAATGCAAAATGAGCAGCATACCAAGACATTTTGGACAATCTCATGCTCCCAACTTTGTGGGAACAGTTTGGGGTTGGTTGCTTCCTGTTCCAACATGACTGCCCACCAGTGCACAAAGCAAGGTCCATAAAGACATGGATGAGCGAGCTTGGGATGAAGGAACTTGACTGGCCCGCACAGAGTCCTGACCTCAACCCGATAGAATACCTTTTAGATGATTTAGAGTGCAGACTTCAAGCCAGGCCTCCTCTTCAACATCAGTGCCTGACCTCACAAATTGCTTCTGGAAGAATGGTTAAACGTTCCCATAGACACACTCCTAAACCTTGTGGACAGCCTTTCTAAAAGAGTTGAAGCTGTTATAGCTGCAAAGGGTGGGCCAACACAATATTGAACCTTACGGACTAAGACTGGGATGCCATTAAAGTTCATGTGCGTGTAAAGGCAGGCGTCCCAATACTTTTGGTAATATAACGTATCTCTAGAAGGATCCTTGGTAAGAACAAGGAAGTTCTGATTCCTCTACTTATGACACCTATTGGGGTTAAAAATTACAACCTGATGCTGTTCATCTCATGGTGGTTTATGATCACCAATATATTATAAGAAGACAATCTCAGCATGGAAGAAGCAGCTGACTGAGCTAATATAATACAGATTGAGCAGCAGTTGGATAAGACATTGGAAAAAACATATTCTAGCTAGTGAATAAAAAGTGACAAAGGTCACATCATGCAGCTCGGGTAAAGAACAAGGAAGAAGAGCTTCGGAAATATGAAATATGATTAAACATTTAAGAAGACTGTTCAAGATATTCATGTAAAAAGTACAAGGAACTATTGTTTGTTCCTAGTTAGTGGTAAACTCTCCTGGTTGATGTAGGTCACTTTGGGCTGCAGAAAAGAAAGAGACACAACCATCTGAGAACCGGATAGAGTTACTTTGAGTTATTTATCTACGGTACCACAGGAAGATCTAATATCTCATATGTGTACCAGAGATGTCACCAGCTGCCAGACCATCCATGTCAGAAGGTTCCCTGTATGTCATATGAGGAATGGAAGTATGACTACCACATAGTAAGTACCAAAACCCAATGTAGATGTACTGTAAACCCAATCTTTAAAATGTCATATAAGCTTTAATTTTATCAATATTTTAACAATCATAATAACTGTTTTAAAATCTGCAGCTTTCATTAAAACAATATCCTGCCACGAAGGCCCTTGTTTGGACTCTTATCAGGTGATAGCGCTTTCTCCCTTTTTCCCAATTGTTCTTGGGTTGTCACCTTGTCACAAGCTCTCTGTCTGAGGTACGACAGAGCCGAATTATGGTGTGAATACAGACAACTAGTTAAACTTTAAGGGTTCTATTTAATCACTTGCCGACCAGCCACAGCACATATATGGCGGCATGTACAGACACAATCACGTACATCTACGTGCCTTTTTTGGGCTAAAGGGGGCTGCTGTGTCCACTGGATCCCGGTACTCAGGGCCCGGTGTTTATCACATGATCACAATGTCATCAAAGCTGTTATGAATGAATTAATTCATAACAGCTTTGTTGACTATGCTGTGATTGTCCCACAGCAATCACATGATACCTGGACCAATCACAGCACCCTGTACCATGTAATTAGCTGTAGACAATCACAGATCACACTTAACCCATTAACAGTTGAAACCTTTGTTGTTACAATGATCGTCATTGTAACAGGAAAGAAAGTGTACAAAAACAACACTGAACTATTCTGATAAAAGTATGTTAAACAATGTGTAAAAAATGTATAAAATAAAAAAATGTAATAAAAAATTATTTCATTTTTTTTAACATACTGTTACCAGTCAGTGTCCCTGATCACCGACACACCAGTCATATGATGATGCTGTACTGCGCTGGTGACAGAATGTAAAAAAAAAAATAAAATTGAAAAACAAATTCTATTTCTTCATTTTCAAAAAAATTGTGACAAAAAATTACAACTTCAAAAAACTCACCATGTATCTTACTAAATACCTCAGACTGTCTACTTTCCAAAAAGGGGTCATTTGGGGGGTGTTTGTACTGTCCTGACATTTTAAGGGCCTCAAGAAATGAGTTTGTTGTCTGATGTTGTCAGACATCAGAATAGATCAATTTTCAAATCCATATCCTATAGTTTGTAGACGCTATAACTTTCACACAAACCAATTAATATACACTTATTGGGATTTTTTTTCACCAAAGACATGTAGCAAAATACGTTTTGGCCTAAATTTGTTTGATGTTTTTGGTCTTCTTTTAGTGGTGATCAATTACCATCAAAATAAAGCTCTTTTTCGTGTAAACAATGATAAAACTGTAATTTGTATACAGTAATGCATGACCGCGCAATTGCCAGTTAAAGTAGCTCAGTGCTCAATAGCAAAAAAATGCCCTGGTCATGAAGGGGGTAAAACCTTTACGGAGCTTAAAGGGATTGTAAACCCTCAAGATTTTTCACCTTTTTTACACATTCTATGCATTAAGGTGAAAAACCTCCTGTGATGCAGCTGCCCCCCCAGAGCCCCCCTTTTACTTACCGGAACCCAGTCTTTCCAGCGACGGGGATGAGCACACCAGCTCCAGCCGGTGTCTCGGGTCCTGATTGGATAGATTGATAGCAGCACAGCCATTGGCTCCCGCTGCTGTCAATGGGGGTGAGTCCTGCTGTCTGTGTCAATGAACGCAGCAGCAGGATATGGGAGCGCCTCCTCTCAAGTTCCCCCGAGGGAGAGCGGCTCTCCAACGGGGCACTCGAGAAGAGGAGGAGCGTAGCCGAGGGACCCCAGAAGAGGAGGATCCGGGCCACTATGTGCAAAACCAACTGCACAGAGGAGGTAAGTATGACATGTTTTTTTTTTTCTTAAACCACTTCAGACCCAGTAAGATTTGGCTGCTCAATAACCAGGCCATTTTTTGCGATACGGCACTGTGTCGATTTAACTACAATTGCGCGGTCGTGCGACACTGTACCCAAAAACAATTGACATCCTTTTTTTCCCACAAATAGAGCTTCCTTTTGGTGGTATTTGATCATCTTTGCGTTTTTTATTTTTTGCGCTATACAACTATAGCACTATATATCAAAAAAAGCGACAATTTTGAAAAAAACACAATATTTTGTACTTTTTGCTATAATAAATATCCCTAATTTCTTTAAAAAAGCTTTTTTTTCCCTCAATTTAGGCCGATATGTATTCTTCTACATATTTTTGGTAATAAAAATCGCAATAAGCGTATATCGATTGGTTTGCGCAAAAGTTGTAGGGTCTACAAAATAGGGGATAGATTTATGGCATTTTTATTATTATTATTTTTTTTACTAGTAATGGCGGCGATCTTCGATTTTTAATGAGACTGCGACATTATGGCGGACACATCGGACACTTTTGACACTTTTGACACATTTCTGGGATGACTGACAATTATACAGTGATCAGTGCTATAAAAATGCACTGTATACTGTATAAATGTCACTGGCATGGAAGGAGTTAACACGAGGGGGCGATCAAGGGGTTAATTGTGTTCCCTGCATGTGTTCTAACTGTAGGGGGAGGGGACTGACTATAGGAGATGACAGATCATTGTTCCTAGCTATTAGGAACTCACAATCTGCCTCTCCTCTCCTCACAGAAAAGTGGTGTGTGTGTGTTTACACACACACATCCCTATTCTGCCTCTTGTGCCTGCGATCGCATGTGGCCATCGATCACGAGCATCGGCACCTCCGTAGTGCAGCATACGCGCGCCTGCTATTCAGCTTAAAGGAGCCGTCGTACAGCTATGACGGTTCGCGGGATCGTGCCGACCTGCCGCAGCATAATGAAGGCGGCTGGTCGGCAAGTGGTTAAAAACAAACCTTTACATATCCTATAAGTGGCTAAAAAATGCTGTGAAAACATCACAGCCCTCATATAATCCCTGCGATTTCTGCAACTTGTTTACTTCCTATGATCCTCAGCTCCATCTAGTGACCATAATGGGGTATTTTCCTTTCAGGAAAAATACCTCATTATGGCCACTTGATGGAGCTGAATATCATAGGAAGTAAGCATATTATAAAATTAAATAGACCCCAACGCGTTTATTTATATGTTTAGTTATTTTATGATGACCAATTAACTATATAATAATTATCACTGTACAATGAAACAACTGTGGCAACAGTTCTATTTATTCATTTTTATCACCTTTTGATTTTCAGGACCAAAGTTGACAAGTGAGTGATTCAGGGAGATTTGAGAAAAAGAATGACTGGAAAAGGAGTTGACAAAATGAGTGAGATAGAGAAACAGATGTACAGTAAACTCTCCCAGATAAGACAAATCCTGGAAAAGACACCAGGTAAGTCCCGGGGACAAGTTTATCAACTTATGGCTTTTCATGCTGTTAACTGAAAATCCGCGTTGAATGTTCTAAAGCCTCGTACACACGATCTGACTTTCCGACGGGAATTGTGTGATGACAGGCTATTGGCGGAAAATCCAACCGTGTGTACGCTCCATCGGACAATTGATGATGAATTTTCCGCAGACAAATGTTGAATAGCAGGTTTTAAATTTTCAGCGAACAAATGTCTGTTGTCGGATTTTCCGAGCGTGTGTACACAAGTCTGTCGGACAAAAGTCTAAAGTACAAACACACATGCTCGGAATCAAGAACGAGCCGGAAGCGGTAGGTCTTGTAATCTAGCGTTCGTAATGGAGATCTAACCTTCGTGACGTGGCTAATTATGAAATCTAGAAATGTAGCGCACAATTCTCTTCTTCTTTAATGGGATAATAATGAATCTGCTTTGCTGGTGATACTGATGGAGTTATTGCAAACAAATTTTCAAAAGGTTTTTTTTCTAGTGATATCAAGAATAATATTATTATGTTTTTTTTTTTTTTTTGGGGCAAGTTACCACAACACCATTATCCCGTAGTTTTTAAGATCAAAGATACAACTATGTTGGTGTCCCTTGTTAATATTACATTTTATTTTTTAATGTAACTTTCTACTCCCAAACTGTCATTTGAAGTAAAACACACAGCCAAGTATTATTCTACACAATTTTTTTTATTGTGCATTAAAAAAAAGAAAACAAATAAAATTAGACTTGTTATCTGCCGATAGAACTTAACCAAAAAGTGTATTCTATGCATCCAGAAAATATAGAAAATATACCAAATCAAATCATTATTATTCAACCAAAAAAATAATGTCAAGGTAATAACACCAAGGCCAATAATAAATAACACGTTATCACTTCCGATTCCGCAACATGTCTGGTTGACGAACGGCTGTTCAGAAACTAGGTGAACAGCGCTAAATGAAAAGTACGAAATGAAAAGCACGAATCAGCACTCACTCAACTTCTACTACCACAAAATTAGCAGAAGGAGGCCAAAGGGTGGCGCTAAAGAGCTGAAAAACAACGTAGTACGTCACTACATTTGTAATTTTTGGCCAACAATTGTGTGGCCGTGTGTATGCGAGACAAGTTTGTTCCAACGCCCTTCGGATAAAAGTCCACGGTTTTGTTGGCCAACAATCTGATAGTGTGTACGAGGCTTTAGAGTGATGGGGGAGAGGTGCAGAATATTGGAGGGGCCCCTATAAAAAGTCATCTATTGTTTAAAAGAACACTGTCACATCCCCGTAGAAATCTCAAGCAAAAAAGGATAACATTTTTTTAATTTTAATGCAAAAAAACACAGATAATCAATTTTTTTTGTAAAATATAAAAGATGATGTTACACCAAGTAAAATTATACCAAACATGTCACGCTTTAAAATTGCACACGCCAGTGCAGTGGCGACACACAATGTAAATCCACAGGCAAATCTTTAAAAGCCTTCACAGGTTAAACCTTTAGATTTACAGAGGAGGTCTGGAGCAACAATTACTGCCCATGATCTGACATTCACGGTGGTACCTCACACCGTTGCTGTTTGCGTGCGTGCGGGTCTTTCGCTCGCTAGCAGGGCAGGACGACGGTACTTTTAACTTTTTTTTATTATTGTTATTCATTTATTTCATTTTTACACTGTTGCTTTTTTTTTTTTTTAGTTTTTTTATTGCTGTCACAAGGAATGTAAATGAGCTTTGTGAGAACAAAAGGCATATAACAGCTCCTCTTTATGGAGGGATTTGTGGTTTAGAACTCCAAATCCCTCCGCTGCCCCTAAAAGCATTCAAAACACTAAGATCAGTGTTTTTGAATACTTTTAATTAAAAAAAAAAAGTGCTGTTGACATCTAGGTAAATCTGGGTAAATCGGAGGTGATGTCAGGTCATCGCTTCCGGGGTAACCATCAAATACAGCCGATCAAAGCCCATCCCCGCTTTGCTTGGCTGTCCTGGTGGGATAGGAGAGCCGGAGAGAGCCGCTTGTAATAGCAATTGAGCAGCTAGTTAGCGGCTCCAATTGCTTTTACAAGAGAGCTGACCGCTGCCTCTCACAAAATGGTGCAGCTACAGACATCATGCCAGTATAACCACCGCTGGGCGTAAAGTGGATAAAAACACAAATTCTTTAAGGTCAACGCTCTTAAAAATGTTTTCCATGTTGTTACACAAAAAGATATCCAAATACCTTATAAACATTAAAACATAATTGTGACAGAGTATACATTACGTCACAGGAGACTGATTTCTTGTGGCCTGACGCGCTTCTTGGCCATAATCCACTTCTTCAGGAGCCATCAGTGTGCTTATTCACAAAACAATCTAAACAAAAACAATCATAATTGATAAAAAAAAGTTCATCATCTCTGTATAATTTCACTAGGGCGACAACCCTGAGCATTTCCCCTTCCTCTGGGAATATTCCTTCTCATTTTCTGTTGTGTCTCCAGAGTAGGAAATGAGTGGAATTTTCTCCAAAGAGAACACACTTATGCCATGTACACATGATCGGATTTTCCCACGGGAAATGTTGGATGTGAGCTTGTTGGTGGTAAGTCCGACCGTGTGTATGCTCCATCGGACATTTCTTGTCAGACTTTTCGCCAACAAATGTTGGCTAGCATGTTCTTAAATTTTCCGCCAACAAATGTATGTTGTCAGACTTTCCGATCATGTGTACACAAGTCCGTCGGACAAAAGTCCAAAGCACAAACATGCATGTTCGGAATCAAGGATGATCCGGAAGCACTCGGTCTTGTAAAACTAGCATTCGTAATGGATATATCACATGACTATTGAGCTTCCCTTTTATCGGCTTGCCATACGTCTTGTACGTCACTAGGTTTGTAATTGTTGGCCAACATTTGTGTGACCGTGTGTATGCAAGACAAGTTGGAGCCAACACCCTTCAAGCAAAATTCCACGGTTTTGTTGTCAGAAAGTCCGATCGTGTGTACAGGGCTAAAGACTTGCCTGACGAGGATTGGGAGTGCATCCATACCCTTATTCACAAGGGATCAGTCCAGGAACATGGCTACAAAATAGCATTACAGTGGTACGAAACCCCAGTGCAGATGCATACATTTGCACCTACCAACTCTTACTTATGCTGGAAATGCTGTTCAGATTTAGGTACCCTCCATCATGAGCGGTGGACCTGTCTAAATCTCCAACCTTTCTGGTCAGAAGTCTATTGAATTATATCTTCAGTTACCAATTACACCTTGGATTTCACTCTGACCCAATTCCTTCTGCACCATACCTCCCTTCCCCCCAAAAAACTACCAGAAGTCCTTAGTGAGGCAGGTGGTGAATGCTATTAAGCTTTGTGTCTCAGTACACTGGGGCTCCCAGCAAGCCCCAACCATTCAAGAATGGTCCTCCAGACTCCACACAATTGCAGAGATAAAAGATTTGATTGGGAGAATCCTTCTAGACTTTTATTTGAGAAACTCTGGTTGGTTTCTTCTCTTAACCTCGTAAGGTAGGTCTAATTGGATACTGGTAGCTATCTCATTATTTTGTGATTAAAGCAGCAGCATAGAGGTAGGTGAGAGAGGACAGATCTGAGGTCAGGTTGATGTGACCCTCCTCCCACCCTAACTATACTCCACCCTTTCTTGCCATATCTTGCCCTACCTCTACTTTCCCACTCCCCCCTCCTTTTCCCCACATCCTAGCTCCCTTCCAGTCCTTTCTTGATCCTTGCCCTTTTTCCCTCTCTTTAATTGCTCCACACATCCTTCTCCACACTAATCAAATACTTTAGCTGGTTGATCTGGAGCATTGGCTGTCCCTCTACAGCCCCCAGTCTACCTGGAGACCTTTTCCGTACCTAATGCATCAGGAGCAAGTCTTTATGGAATTAAATAAATAAATAATAAAAGAGAACACAGACAGCAAAATCTAAAACTGACCCTCCCCTATTCTACCCAAGCCATAAAAGGGAACTTTTCGACTATAACTACATTTTAACAAATGGATATCTGGACTGGTTTGGATTTGTGATAACATTCTTTAAGGAGTAGGAAAAAAAAAGTTATTCTGCAATCTGGCATCAATTATCTGGGTATACTGAATGGGAAGTTAATTGTTTAATTTACCTTGGTTCACTAAATATGTTGTATTGTATTATCTATCAGGACGTTTATGTTCTCCTTGCCAACAAGTTCAGAATGGAGGATCCATCAATAAGGTAAAATATCCTCAACTCAATACCATCTCAATGTTCCAGATATATTCCAGAATAGGTTTTCATCCTACCTATCCCACCGCTCCTTCAGTGTCACTTACAACTCTACTTCCTCCTCTCCTCTTCCTTTCACCGTTGGGGTCCCCCAAGGTTCTGTTCTTGGACCTCTCCTTTTCTCAATCTACACCACTTCCCTGGGTCAGTTGATTGCCTCCCACGGCTTTCAATATCATTTCTATGCTGATGCCCCCCAGCTCTCTCCATCTGTCTCTTCACGCGTCCCCAACTTACAAGCAGACATAGCCTGGATGTCACATCACTTCCTCAAACTCAACCGATCCAAAACCAAGCTCATGATATTTCCTCCCTCAGGTGCCACTTCCCCTGATTTCTCTGTCAATATCAACGGCTCAACTATCAACTCTTACCCCCACGCCAAGGTCCTAGGTGTAATCCTGGACTCTGAACTAACCTTTCGGCCCAACATCCTATCGCTATCCAAAATTTGCTGCTTCAACCTCCGCAACATCTCCAAGATACGCCTCTTCCTAACCAATGTCACCACAAAGCTTCTAATCCATTCCCTGGTCATCTCCCGCCTCGACTACTACAACTCCCTCCTCACTGGCTTACCTCTAAATAGGCTATCCCCACTTCAGTCCATCATGAACGCTGTTGCCAGGCTCATCCACCTCACAAACAGCTCAGCATCTGCTATACCCCTCTGCCAATTTCTCCATTGGCTGCCACTCAGGTAACAAATTAAATTCAAGATACTAACTACAACTTACAAAGCCATCCACAACCTAACCCCCAGCTACATCACTAACCTAGTCTCAAAATACCAACCTAATTGTTCTCTTCACTCCTCCCAAGACCTCCTGCTCTCAAACTTCAGGTCTTCTCCAGACCCTCTCCCATCCTCTGGAATGCTCTACCCCAGGGATGTCCAAACTACGGCCCTCCAGCTGTTGCGGAACTACACTTCCCATGAGGCATTGTAAAACTCTGACATTCACAGACATGACAAGGCATGATGGGAGTTGTAGTTCCTTAACAACTGGAGGGCCATAGTTTGGACACCACTGCTCTACCCCAATCTGTCCGATTTTCTCCTACTTTATTCACTTTCAGACGATCCCTGAAAACTCATCTCTTCAGAGAAACCTATCTGGCCCCCAACTAACAACTATACATTTATCTTCTCCCTCAGCACATCCCTCACAGTTATTACCTCTTGTATCTCTTGACCTTCCCTCTTAGACTGTAAGCTCCAAGGAGAAGGGCCCTCTGATTCCTACTGTATTAAAGTGTATTGTATTTGTACTGTCTACCCCCAAGTTGTAAATCGCTGCGTAAACTGTTGGCCCTATATAAATCCTGTATAATAATAATAATATATGGGTTGATCCCTTCATAACTCTCTGTAAGAGTGCTGCAAGTGTGCAGGTCTCCTGCAATGATAATACCAGCTCATTTGACCTTCTGGATACTGCTACATGATGGAAGTAACAAAATATTGAGCCTCCAGTTTAGAGTGTTAGCCTGGGGATGACAGTTGTTGGGTTCGACTTCATTACCGCTACCGACTGAAGAATGTAATGAAGAAATTGGTGGTGGTGGGGATTTACCAACTGTTTTTATTTACATAGCAGGGTAAGGTACCATATGCATGTAACCTTGTTACTGTGGCCATTGCAGCCTGCAAGTGTAATTTTCTGGGTCAGTATTGTTTGGGGCTCTTTTTCTCTATGTGCTTTAAAAATAAATAAAAAACATATACATAAAAAACACATAAAATACATAAAAAAACAAAGATTAAAAAAAAATTAAAATAATGAAGAATGGTGTTAGATATTAATCTGCTGTCATAAAACAGTTTAATCTACAGATATGTAAAATCTCATGCACCAATTGTCTCACCTCACCTAATGTTGGTATGAGAAATGTTTATACCGGTAAATCGAACATTTGAGAGTTGTGGAACTTTGACTCCTCAACGAGCTTAGAAATGTAAATCAACTCATAGCAAGAGCCACTTCACTGCAACATGTGTTGGGAAGACCTCTGTGTTTTATTTTCCAGCCATGCTTATGCTATACAAAATGTGTGATGGGGCAGATAAATTCCAACATGTCCAAAATATCTGTTTCTTGACTTTCTAACCATGCATTTTTTAATAAGGGGCCCATTAAATATCAGATTACTCCAGTCTTGCATGTTCTTACTCACAGTAGACTAATAAAATTTTTTTTACTCAAAATAGTTTTTCTGTTTGGGTAGATCAGACCTTATACCTCACATTTGTTAGGAGTCTCCTAGACTACTTTAGGGAAATTACTCCCTATCTTAACTTACCTTCACTTACCTTACCTTAGGGAAATTCTTACCTACTGTTATGGCATAGTTTGCTCTTATTTTTCAGGCTAATACAGTAAGAAAAATAGGAAAGTTTTCATATAGACCTTCTTCTACAATTTCTAGTTGCCTGCCTGTTGTGTTAATGCTCAGGCCTTCAGTACTTTCTGAGTTACTTTCCTGGAACAAGTCAAGAGTTCTGAATTTTCTAGCTGCATAATTTAAAGGAGTTGTAAAGGCAGAAGGGTTTTTATCTTAATGCATTCTATGCATTAAGATAAAAAAAAAAATGTATGTGTGTAGCAGCCCCCCAGCACCCCCCAATTACTTACCTGACCTCCTTCTCTCGCCAGAGATGTCCACGATCCCCTCTGCCATCCAGTACACTCCTCCTGATTGGCTGAGACAGAGCAGTGGTGCTATTGGTTCCTACGGCTGCCAATGAAATTCAGTCAGCTAATCAGGGGAGGGAGGGGGCGGGGCCAGTTCGGGGCCCTGTGTTTGAATGGATACACAGAGCTCTGATGCTTGGGTGACCCCTTAAGCAAGCTGCTGGCTGAGGGGGCACTCAAAGGAGGGAGGGACTAGGAGCAGCAAATAGGGACCCAAGAAGAGGAGGATCTGGGCTGCTTTGTGCAAAACAAACTGCACAGAGGAGGTAAGTATAAAATATTTGTTATTTTTAAAGAAAAAAAAAACAAGCCTTTACCATCACTTTAAAGTAATATTAAAGGCATTTTTTTTAAAATAACAAACATGTTATATATACTTGCTCTTTGCAGCAGTTTTCCACAGAACAGCCCCAAGCCTTCTCTACCCAGGTCCCCCGCTGCCGCTTCAGGCCTCTCCTTCGTGCTGAGTGCCCCAGAGCAATCTGCTTGCAATGGGGGCACCAAAGCAGGCTCGCTCCCAAGAAGAGAGAGAGTCCCTGGAGAGCCGAGACACGCGTGCCCATTGCTGGATTGCGATGGGGCTCAGGTAAACATTAATGGGGGCTGGGGGGCTGCTGCACACGAAGAATGAAAACCTGCAATGAAAATGAAAAACCTTGAGACTTTACAACCACTTTAAGATAGAGGATCAACAGGACAGCCAGTTGATGAGCATTTATAGATGGAGGTCAGACATGGAACCACCTATCTCTATAATCACAGTCTTCTTTTAAAGGCCGTAAACTGTCCATGTCCAGCTGTTGCTGTGCTGTATGTAGACGCCAAACACTGATGACTTACACCCCACAGAACCAGAACCAGCAAAAAAAAAAGAACCAAGCGTTCACAAGCATCCCATATTTAATCATAAATCTAGCATCCTTGATGTCCACCACACCTTTACAGAAGGTTTTATGATGGAGTGCTTCACTATATGGGAGTTATGGATTATTACACTTTTTCCAGAATTTTGATGATTGAAATACATATTTGTCTCAGATGGTAAGTGATGGTATGCTAATTTGGGATGCAGACACATCCCCTAGTGTCCAGCAAGACACACTCCTAACTGTGAGGGTATGTTGATTAAACATTTGGACTCTCCTTGACACTGTACTGTTAAAATGGTATGCATATTCTAAGTAAACTTCTCTCTGGCTGGATCATGACTCTGATGGTAAAAAATGTTTATAAGAAAAAAGTTGTTTGGCTGTATATTATCACTGCATATGTCTGCCTTTGTACAATTTCAACACTTCTCTAATGTTTGAGACCATGTTAGAGAGTTTTTAAAAGTTATGGTTACGAATGCACTGACCTGAACCTTTTTAAAGCAGGGACCAGGGCACGAGGTTGGGATCTTCTCCATGGAGGTGATGGATCCTGGATGGCTGAAAGCTGCATTAAATTCAAGGTTTTTCAATAGATGGGTGAATAAAAGCAAATATACCATCTCCAAAGACACAAAGAAAAAGGATTCCATTTCTGGGAGCACCTTCTGCATTTTCCTTACTGATCAGTTCACGTGGAATGTTACATCAAGTTTAGAAAAGAGTCAAGCGTTCAAAGAATTTGGTAAGAGCCACACAGCGGTAAGTACTTTTTTTCGCATTGCCTACTACCTGCTTCTGCTTTCATAGTATGACCCTATTACCCTGATCATGAAAACCCTGTGTATTGTCCTGAAGGTAATCTTTTTTCTTTTTTTGTCCATGGATATTTTTGGTACAGGAAGTAAACCCCACATAGTGGTAATTGATGATGCAGAGGACAGCGGAGATGCAAAGAAGAAAAAACTCCTAAAGGATCTGACCATGAGTAAGATATATATCAAAGATCTCTTCCTCTTCAGCAAACTGGAAAAGGAATGTGACTTCATGACTTACCTCAATGGTGATGACCGAACAGACTCTATGCCCATTGGTAAAGGTAGGTACCTACTTGGCAAAGATTGGTACGTTATGGCCCCTTTTACACTGAGAGACCAATCGGGTCCGCCTGAAAAACTGACTATTCTTTGCTCTCTATGGAGTGGCGGATGTCAGCGGACATGTGTCTGCTGACACCCACTGACATCCACTAAAAACAGATCACCACCCAACCGGCGGATCATATGACAGTCAGATGGGAACAGACAGGCAGTCTGTTTCCATCCAACAGCCCCATAGAGAACAGCGAGCTTTGCCCGTGTCCACTATGCATCAGTGGAGCGGACATGGACCTGTCATCCGCCTGCTCAGCAGGGATCAGCGGAGAGATCCATGTATGCATTCTATGCATTAAGATACCTTAAGTGTGCAGCAGCCCCCCTCAGCCCCCCTAATACTTACCTGAGCGTCATCTCGATCCAGCAATGTTGTACAAGAACCTCGGCTGCCCAAGACTCTCCTTCCTGATTGGCTGAGACACAACAGAGGGTGGCTCCATATCTGAATGGACACACAGAGCTGCGGCTCGGCTCAGGTGCCCCCATAGCAAGCTGCTTGCTGTGGGAGCACTCGGCAGGGGGGAGGGGCCATGAATGCCGATGGGGGACCCGAGAAGAGGAGGACCTTGGCTGCTCTGTGCAAAACCATTACAAAGGGCAGGTAAGTATGACAGGTTTGTTATTTTTAGAAAGAAAACAAGACTTTAATATCACTTTCACCACTTGCCGACCAGCCGCCGCCATTATACTGCGGTAGGTCGGCATGATCTCGATAACCGTCGTAGTTGTATGTCGGCTCCTTTAAGTGGGATAGCAGGCGCACGCTGCATGGGGGGGGTGCCGATGCTCGTGGCTGCACTCGATCGCGAGCACGAGAGGCAAAAAAAAAATAATAATAATGAAAATGCCATAAATCTATCCCCTATTTTGTTGACGCTATAACTTTTGCGCAAACCAATCAATATACACTTATTGTGATTTTTATTACCAAAAATATGTCGAAGAATACATATCAGCCTAAACTCAGAAAAAAAATTAGCTTTTTTAAGAAAAAAATTGGGATAATTATTATAGCAAAAAGTACAAATTACTGTATTTTTTTTCAAAATCGCCGCTGTTTTTTTAATAAATTCAGAGTCTGCGCTTAGGATATTAGAAGGGCTGCTGCCTCCCCTTAATTAATTCCTAATTAGGAGTTAATTGGATGTATTAGAAAAGGAAAAATGGGGAAGTTGGCCCTGCCCTATTAATCAATAGAAATTTACCAAACCTTATAAAATTATAAAATTGTGTGTAAAACAAAAAAGGTACTTTTATAGGTAACTAAACCCCTTCATTGGTGCCAAAATTTATAAATATATAAAAAATGTTTCTTTAAAGTGAACGTGCTGATCCTCTGTGTTTCTTAAATACTTATCACGGTGTGTGGGTTTGGTTTAAATTTGCTTCACCTCTGTTACAACATATCAACTTTGTTAAAAATTGTCATTCAGTAGCCTCCTATAGTATTAGTGTCACAAAATTAGGGGCTAACAGTAACCATGTGAGGGTCTCCTTATATCCCTTTTAAATACGGTACCAAAAGTGCACTGTGCATAAAGTGAAACAAAGGTGCATTGAACTATAAATACTAAAATACATATAAACTAAATTCATATAAACAAATCCATAAAGACATAAGTCCAGACCATTAGTATTCTTATAAAAAGTACATCTGTGGGAAATGAAAGTCCCTGAAATAAACCCAAACAGGGTAAAAAAGTCTTAATATTAGAAGAAAGGAGGTTTAGGAACGTCAGGATCGGTTAGCATGCATTCACAGCTGTCCAAGAGGTGGTAATAGGTGACTCCTGTGCGTATAGAAACTGGTGACTCCAAGTGCTCCCCCCCGTGCTCCCCCACTCACCAGAATCCGTCACCCTCAAAGGGGTATTAGGCAAGAGAGTGGGTGCCTCAGGATGACTGCCTCTGTTGGATGTCCCTCTACTGCTCTGCTCATTTATGGGTTCCTTCTTATGTGCAGATCACCGACTACAGTGGAGAAGAGCCGGGGGATTACAGAGGAGCAACCACACCATCATCTGTGTCCCAGAATAGTACCCATCACCATAGGGGATGTCCTCATTCCACAGGATTTAACAGCACGGAGGTGGAAAATAGTGGAAACATCCAGACTCGGAGAAGGGGATCCTCACTACCAGCACATAAGAAGGAACCCATAAATGAGCAGAGCGGTAGAGGGACATCCAACAGAGGCAGTCATCCTGAGGCACCCACTCTCTTGCCTAATATCCCTTTGAGGGTGACGGATTCTGGTGAGTGGGGGAGCACGGGGGGGAGCACTTGGAGTCACCAGTTTCTATACGCACAGGAGTCACCTATTACCACCCCTTGGACAGCTGTGAATGCATGCTAACCGATCCTGACGTTCCTAAACATCCTTTCTTCTAATATTAAGACTTTTTTACCCTGTTTGGGTTTATTTCAGGGACTTTCATTTCCCACAGATGTACTTTTTATAAGAATACTAATGGTCTGGACTTATGTCTTTATGGATTTGTTTATATGAATTTAGTTTATATGTATTTTAGTATTTATAGTTCAATGCACCTTTGTTTCACTTTATGCACAGTGCACTTTTGGTACCGTATTTAAAAGGGATATAAGGAGACCCTCACATGGTTACTGTTAGCCCCTAATTTTGTGACACTAATACTATAGGAGGCTACTGAATGACAATTTTTAACAAAGTTGATATGTTGTAACAGAGGTGAAGCAAATTTAAACCAAACCCACACACCGTGATAAGTATTTAAGAAACACAGAGGATCAGCACGTTCACTTTAAAGAAACATTTTTTATATATTTATAAATTTTGGCACCAATGAAGGGGTTTAGTTACCTATAAAAGTACCTTTTTTGTTTTACACACAATTTTATAATTTTATAAGGTTTGGTAAATTTCTATTGATTAATAGGGCCGCTGTTTTTTTGTTTATAGCGCAAAAAATAAAAACCACAGAGATGATCAAATACCACCAAAAGAAAGCTCTATTTGTGGGGAAAAAAAGGACATCAATTTTGTTTGGGTGCAATGTCGCACGACCGCGCAATTGTCAGTTAAAGCGACGCAGTGCCGAATCGCAAAAAATGGCCTGGTCATTGAGCAGCCAAATCTTCCGGGGCTGAAGTGGTTAAGCGACATTCTTGAGCCATTCCAGGGCTTTTCTCTGATTTTGAAATACTGTAAATATAAAATGACTTTACAGACTAATAAAATTAGAGATGACTGCATTTCTGATGTGTAAATTAAATTAAATTTAACATGTTCATTTTAAATACATATATATATATATATATATATATATTTCTTCTGTTATGTGATTATTTTCACCCATAACTAGTGTTATTTCAGGGGTAGATACATTAGAACATTAGTTCCTAACTACCCCAAACCCAATGTTAATTCTTGCCATGCAGCACGCATGGCGAGCAATTAAAAAAATACACTTTATTTTCAGTAATATTTTATGTACTTATTTTATCTATTTTCACCTATATGATGGTGTTCAAGGGTAGATCCACCGGTGTCCTGTGTTCATTGACCAGAGCCCTCCTTCAATAATGAGAACCGTGTGATATTCTTCTGCCAACTGACTATTTTAAACCCTCATTTATGCTCTTTAATTGGTAGATCCACTAGTGTCCATCCAATCTATGCCAACCCAGGGCAGACAGGTAAATACTGCCCATACAGCAGACATAATGGGGGAGTATAACATCTAATGTTGGTGTTTTTTAGTAATAATCTATTTTTTTTCTGTTATGTGACTGGTTCCACTTATATCTGATGCCCTTTCAGGAGTAGATACATTAACAATGTTCCCGGCTACCCCCGACCAGTACAGACATGTTACTACTGCCCATGGAACACACATTATGAGTAAGTATGAAATTTAATTTATTTTCAGTATTAATTTGTAATCATCTGTGTGCATTGACCAGAGTCCTCCATTAATAATGGGAACCATGTGATATCCTTCGGTCATTTGACTATTTTAACCCCTATTTAATGTTCTTGTATTGGTAGGTCCACTGGTGCCCATCCAAGCTGTGCCAAAAAAGGACAGACATGATAATTCAGCCCCTGCAGCCTACATAATAGGTGAGTATGAAATTTAATAAGGAAATTTTAAAAATATTGTTTATTTTTAGTAATAATTTCTTTTCTTTTGTTATTTGACTATGTTCACTCATATCTTATTCTATTTCAGGGGTAGATACATTGGCACCATTTCCGGCTACCCCAAACCTGAACAAAGCTGTTAGTTCTTCCCATGCAGCACACACGATGCATACGTATGAAAATCAATGTGAGCAATAACAAAATACATTTTATTCACAGTTATTTTTAGGTACTTTTTTCATTTGACTATTTTCACCCATAGTATGGTATGATCTATTCGTGGCCATACCAACAGCTGTATGGACTGACCAGAATGCTCCATTAATAATGAGAAATTGAGAATCAAATTATATTCTTCTATCATCTATTTTAACCACTTCAGCCCCGGAAGATTTGGCTGCTGAATGACCGGGCCATTTTTTGTGATTCAGCACTGCGTCGCTTTAACTGACAATTGCGCAATCGTGCGATGTTGTACCCAAACAAAATTTATGTACTTTTTTTTTCCCAACAAATAGAGCTTTCTTTTGGTGGGATTTGATCATCTCTGCGCTTTTTATTGTTTGCGCTATAAACAAAAAAAGAGCAACAATTTTGAAAAATACACAATATTTTGTACTTTTTGCTATAATAAATATCCCCAATTTTTTTCTCAGTTTAGGCCGATATGTTTTCTTCTACATATGTTTGGTAATAAAAGTCGCAATAAGCGTATATTGATTGGTTTGCACAAAAGTTATAGCGTCTACAAAATAGGGGATAGATTTATGGCATTTTTATTTATTTTTTTTACTAGTAATGGCGGAGATCTGCGATTTTTATCGTGACTGCGACATTATGGTGGACACATTGGACACTTTTGACAATTTTTGGGACGATTGACAATTATACAGCGATCAGTGCTATAAAAATGCACTGTTTACTGTATAAATGTCACTGGCAGGCAATAGGTTAACACTAGGGGGCGATCAAGAGGTTAACTGTGTTCCCTGACTGGGTGTACTAACTGTAGGGGGAGGGGACTGACTAGATGGGATGACAGATCGTGTTTCCTAGCTATTAGGAACTCACGATCTGTCTCTCCTCACCCAACAGAACCGGGAATTGTGTGTTTACACGTCCCTGTTCTGCCTCTCGTGCCAGTGATCGCTCGTGGCCGCTGGTCACCGCGAACGTCGGCCACAAGCATCGTACCCCTGCAGTGCTGCGGGCGTGTGCCTCCAGCAGCACGCGTGCCCCTGCTATCCAGCTTAAAGGAGCCGACGTATAGCTACGACAGCTCGCAGGATCGTTTCGACCTGCCGCTGTATAATGACGGCGGCTGGTCGGCAAGCAGTTAATCCCTATTTTATGCTCTTTCATCGGTAGATCCACCAGTGCTCATCCCAGCTATGCCGGACCAGGACAGACATGTTAGTACCCAACATGTAGCAACCATGATGGGTGAGTATGAAATCTAATGTGGACATTTTAAAAATACTCTTAACAGTGATACCTGCACTCAAACTAACTAATTAAAAGGAAATCAGCCAGCATGATTGCTGACTTTAAATCTAAAAAGCTTTGTGGGTAAGTACAGCGCTAAGTATGTGATGAAAAAAATATTATTATATATCCAAAATGAAAATAGAGGTGCACTCAAGAAGTGAATAATAAATCCAAAATACAAAAAAAATAGTAAGTCCATCAAGTGTCCCAAAAGGAATAGTAGGATAGATAAAAGAGCCAACTCCAGACTACAAAGTGACCCCAAGGTGATCCTCTATGCAAGAGGCACAAATAGTGATAGTCAAAAAGCTCCTTACCAGAAAATGTTGACCCTCTAGAACGGTCAAACATCGCTTTCAAACAACCATCATTGGAGCCTTTCATGTTAGACGTCCGGCCAGATGTTTATAGCACTCTCCCAGTAGGCATTCAGATGGCAGTTTTTCCCCAAAATTTAAAATGAATTCATGAAGAATATAGAGACAAGAAGACTCATAGTGTAGTAATTAGAAGATTAAATATATTAAAACAAATAATTAAACTCACATGATTAAAAAGCCGATATACATATAATAACTATGAAAAACCAAATACAGAAATCACTCCATGGTGCTCTGCATGATGATGTCACACGTCACATAGACTTCTGCCTACGCATTTCATCATAGAGTGACGTCATCAGGGGCGTGACTAGTGTCATATTTTGCTGATTTATTTCCACCTTTTATGATCTGCTCTGCACCATGTCCCATTTTAAAAATATATTTTTATCTCAAAAAAATAATATAGATTCTTGTTTTCACTCATATCTGGTGGTATTTCAGGGGTAAATATGTTATCACCACTCCCAGCTACCTTGAACCCTGACAGACCTGTTGCTTCTCACCATGCAGCACATCTGGCGGGTAAGTAAGAAAATCAATGTGGACAACAATCCAATGACAATTTATTTACAGTAGTATGTCTGTCATCTGACTATTTTTACCTATATGATGGTATGTTCACTCCAGCATCCACTATCAAGGAAGGACATGGTAATAATTCCCATCTAGCACACACAATGGGTATGTACAAAAATCAATGTAAGCATTTGAAAAAAATGTAATTTTAAAATTAAAAAGTAAAATTTAATTTTTCTGCTATAAAACTTTTTTATTTATATGATTTTATTTCAGGAAAGGAATTGCTAGTGGTGACCTCACCTACCTCAAGCCTTGACGGATTTAATAACTCTTCCTGTCCAACACAGATAGCGGGTGAGTATAATGATCATGGCTGCTCTCTATAATGATCTCAAAAATCCAAATCTATGCTGCCTTTCCTATGGTTGTGTGATTTTTAGGTCCCTTTCACACGAACGGACCGTTCAGGTCCGCCTGTCAGTTTTGTCGGCGAACCTGAACGGGCGCTCCATGTTAGTCTATGGAGCGACGGATGTCAGCAGTGACATGTCCGCTGACATCCGACCCGGTCCGATCCGTTAAAATCAGACGGATGGCCCTACGTTCGCATCCGTCCCTGGGGGATCGGATCGGGTAAGATCTGATGAAAATGGACATGCTATTTTTTTAATTTCTTCTGTTATGTGATTATTTTCACCCATAACCAGTGTTATTTCAGGGGTTGATACATTAGAACTGTAGTTCCTAGCTACCCCAAACCCAATGTTAATTCTTGCCATGGCGAGCAATGAAAAAAAATACACTTTATTTACAGTAATATTTTAAGTACTTATTTTATCTATTTTCACCTATATGAAGGTGTTCAAGGGTAGATCCACCGGTGTCCTGTGTCCATTGACCAGAGCCCTCCTTCAATAATGAGAACCGTGTGATATTCTTCTGCCAACTGACTATTTTAAACCCTCATTTATGCTCTTTAATTGGTAGATCCACTAGTGTCCATCCAATCTATGCCAACCCAGGGCAGACAGGTAAATACTGCCCATACAGCAGACATAATGGGGGAGTATAACATCTAATGTTGGTGTTTTTTAGTAATAATCTATTTTTTTTCTGTTATGTGACTGGTTCCACTTATATCTGATGCCCTTTCAGGAGTAGATACATTAACAATGTTCCCGGCTACCCCCGACCAGTACAGACATGTTACTACTGCCCATGGAACACACATTATGAGTAAGTATGAAATTTAATTTATTTTCAGTATTAATTTGTAATCATCTGTGTGCATTGACCAGAGTCCTCCATTAATAATGGGAACCATGTGATATCCTTCGGTCATTTGACTATTTTAACCCCTATTTAATGTTCTTGTATTGGTAGGTCCACTGGTGCCCATCCAAGCTGTGCCAAAAAAGGACAGACATGATAATTCAGCCCCTGCAGCCTACATAATAGGTGAGTATGAAATTTAATAAGGAAATTTTAAAAATATTGTTTATTTTTAGTAATAATTTCTTTTCTTTTGTTATTTGACTATGTTCACTCATATCTTATTCTATTTCAGGGGTAGATACATTGGCACCATTTCCGGCTACCCCAAACCTGAACAAAGCTGTTAGTTCTTCCCATGCAGCACACACGATGCATACGTATGAAAATCAATGTGAGCAATAACAAAATACATTTTATTCACAGTTATTTTTAGGTACTTTTTTCATTTGACTATTTTCACCCATAGTATGGTATGATCTATTCGTGGCCATACCAACAGCTGTATGGACTGACCAGAATGCTCCATTAATAATGAGAAATTGAGAATCAAATTATATTCTTCTATCATCTATTTTAACCACTTCAGCCCCGGAAGATTTGGCTGCTGAATGACCGGGCCATTTTTTGTGATTCAGCACTGCGTCGCTTTAACTGACAATTGCGCAATCGTGCGATGTTGTACCCAAACAAAATTTATGTACTTTTTTTTTCCCAACAAATAGAGCTTTCTTTTGGTGGGATTTGATCATCTCTGCGCTTTTTATTGTTTGCGCTATAAACAAAAAAAGAGCAACAATTTTGAAAAATACACAATATTTTGTACTTTTTGCTATAATAAATATCCCCAATTTTTTTCTCAGTTTAGGCCGATATGTTTTCTTCTACATATGTTTGGTAATAAAAGTCGCAATAAGCGTATATTGATTGGTTTGCACAAAAGTTATAGCGTCTACAAAATAGGGGATAGATTTATGGCATTTTTATTTATTTTTTTTACTAGTAATGGCGGAGATCTGCGATTTTTATCGTGACTGCGACATTATGGTGGACACATTGGACACTTTTGACAATTTTTGGGACGATTGACAATTATACAGCGATCAGTGCTATAAAAATGCACTGTTTACTGTATAAATGTCACTGGCAGGCAATAGGTTAACACTAGGGGGCGATCAAGAGGTTAACTGTGTTCCCTGACTGGGTGTACTAACTGTAGGGGGAGGGGACTGACTAGATGGGATGACAGATCGTGTTTCCTAGCTATTAGGAACTCACGATCTGTCTCTCCTCACCCAACAGAACCGGGAATTGTGTGTTTACACGTCCCTGTTCTGCCTCTCGTGCCAGTGATCGCTCGTGGCCGCTGGTCACCGCGAACGTCGGCCACAAGCATCGTACCCCTGCAGTGCTGCGGGCGTGTGCCTCCAGCAGCACGCGTGCCCCTGCTATCCAGCTTAAAGGAGCCGACGTATAGCTACGACAGCTCGCAGGATCGTTTCGACCTGCCGCTGTATAATGACGGCGGCTGGTCGGCAAGCAGTTAATCCCTATTTTATGCTCTTTCATCGGTAGATCCACCAGTGCTCATCCCAGCTATGCCGGACCAGGACAGACATGTTAGTACCCAACATGTAGCAACCATGATGGGTGAGTATGAAATCTAATGTGGACATTTTAAAAATACTCTTAACAGTGATACCTGCACTCAAACTAACTAATTAAAAGGAAATCAGCCAGCATGATTGCTGACTTTAAATCTAAAAAGCTTTGTGGGTAAGTACAGCGCTAAGTATGTGATGAAAAAAATATTATTATATATCCAAAATGAAAATAGAGGTGCACTCAAGAAGTGAATAATAAATCCAAAATACAAAAAAAATAGTAAGTCCATCAAGTGTCCCAAAAGGAATAGTAGGATAGATAAAAGAGCCAACTCCAGACTACAAAGTGACCCCAAGGTGATCCTCTATGCAAGAGGCACAAATAGTGATAGTCAAAAAGCTCCTTACCAGAAAATGTTGACCCTCTAGAACGGTCAAACATCGCTTTCAAACAACCATCATTGGAGCCTTTCATGTTAGACGTCCGGCCAGATGTTTATAGCACTCTCCCAGTAGGCATTCAGATGGCAGTTTTTCCCCAAAATTTAAAATGAATTCATGAAGAATATAGAGACAAGAAGACTCATAGTGTAGTAATTAGAAGATTAAATATATTAAAACAAATAATTAAACTCACATGATTAAAAAGCCGATATACATATAATAACTATGAAAAACCAAATACAGAAATCACTCCATGGTGCTCTGCATGATGATGTCACACGTCACATAGACTTCTGCCTACGCATTTCATCATAGAGTGACGTCATCAGGGGCGTGACTAGTGTCATATTTTGCTGATTTATTTCCACCTTTTATGATCTGCTCTGCACCATGTCCCATTTTAAAAATATATTTTTATCTCAAAAAAATAATATAGATTCTTGTTTTCACTCATATCTGGTGGTATTTCAGGGGTAAATATGTTATCACCACTCCCAGCTACCTTGAACCCTGACAGACCTGTTGCTTCTCACCATGCAGCACATCTGGCGGGTAAGTAAGAAAATCAATGTGGACAACAATCCAATGACAATTTATTTACAGTAGTATGTCTGTCATCTGACTATTTTTACCTATATGATGGTATGTTCACTCCAGCATCCACTATCAAGGAAGGACATGGTAATAATTCCCATCTAGCACACACAATGGGTATGTACAAAAATCAATGTAAGCATTTGAAAAAAATGTAATTTTAAAATTAAAAAGTAAAATTTAATTTTTCTGCTATAAAACTTTTTTATTTATATGATTTTATTTCAGGAAAGGAATTGCTAGTGGTGACCTCACCTACCTCAAGCCTTGACGGATTTAATAACTCTTCCTGTCCAACACAGATAGCGGGTGAGTATAATGATCATGGCTGCTCTCTATAATGATCTCAAAAATCCAAATCTATGCTGCCTTTCCTATGGTTGTGTGATTTTTAGGTCCCTTTCACACGAACGGACCGTTCAGGTCCGCCTGTCAGTTTTGTCGGCGAACCTGAACGGGCGCTCCATGTTAGTCTATGGAGCGACGGATGTCAGCAGTGACATGTCCGCTGACATCCGACCCGGTCCGATCCGTTAAAATCAGACGGATGGCCCTACGTTCGCATCCGTCCCTGGGGGATCGGATCGGGTAAGATCTGATGAAAATGGACATGCTATTTTTTTAATTTCTTCTGTTATGTGATTATTTTCACCCATAACCAGTGTTATTTCAGGGGTTGATACATTAGAACTGTAGTTCCTAGCTACCCCAAACCCAATGTTAATTCTTGCCATGGCGAGCAATGAAAAAAAATACACTTTATTTACAGTAATATTTTAAGTACTTATTTTATCTATTTTCACCTATATGAAGGTGTTCAAGGGTAGATCCACCGGTGTCCTGTGTCCATTGACCAGAGCCCTCCTTCAATAATGAGAACCGTGTGATATTCTTCTGCCAACTGACTATTTTAAACCCTCATTTATGCTCTTTAATTGGTAGATCCACTAGTGTCCATCCAATCTATGCCAACCCAGGGCAGACAGGTAAATACTGCCCATACAGCACACATAATGGGGGAGTATAACATCTAATGTAGTTGTTTTTTAGTAATAATCTATTTTTTTTCTGTTATGTGACTGTTTCCACTTATATCTGATGCCCTTTCAGGAATAGATGCATTAACAATGGTCCCGGCTACCCCCGACCAGTACAGACATGTTACCCTGTTTCCCCAAAAATAAGACCTAGCGTGATTGTCAGTGATAGCTGCAATATAAGCCCTACCCCCCAAATAAGCCCTATCCTGTTTCCCTGAAAATAAGCCCTACCCTGAAAATAAGACCTACAAGGACTTTAACTAGGGCTTATTTGGGGGGTAGGGCTTATATTGCATCCATCACCGACAATCACGCTAGGTCTTATTTTCGGGGAAACAGGGTAATACTGCCCATGCAACACACACGATGAGTAAGTATGAAATTTATTTTATTTTCAGTAATAATTTGTAATCATCTGTGTGCATTGACCAGAGTCCTCCATTAATAATGGGAACCATGTGATATCCTTCGGTCATTTGACTATTTTAACCCCTATCTAATGTTCTTTTATTGGTAGGTCCACTGGTGCCCATCCAAGCTGTGCCAAAAAAGGACAGACATGATAATTCAGCCCCTGCATCCTACATAATAGGTGAGTATGAAATTTAACAATGTAATTTTCAAAATATTATTTATTTTTAGTAATAGTTTCTATTC